>NC_051862.1:169187724-169517099 GCF_015732765.1 Culex quinquefasciatus | reverse complement strand
TAGAGCGAATAATTTGATTTTTGATTTTTTGAAGAGTTATCTTTATGATACTAACCCTCGTCAACACTTGTATTGCAATTGATAACGATGAAAGAGACAATTGATATCGCTGCATCTTGTGGGTCTGTTTTTTACTAATCGTGTTGCCTACTAGTTTCAATAGCATGCTGATATTTTTTTATGCTCGCTACCTAGCTTGTAGCAATCAAAACTAGTTAAGGTTACTGCCATTATTACATTATTTTAAAACCTAGAATAACGCTTATTAACATTTTTATCAATACATAAACTTTAAAGAACATTTGCAGCGGCCTATTAAAATATAAAAATCAATCAAGAATAACTGTTACACAAATTCCTATGATTCATGCTTGAATCTACGCAGATATTTCATTATCTTGACATCTATCGTTGCAATTCGTGCCAAAACTGTGTCAACGGAGATAGGATCCGGAAGACAAAAGATGCATCTCAATATCAGTTGCATATAAAATCAGAAGTGCAAATCAGCTTCTTCAGTATCAATCTTACAATCGATTGCAAAGTTCATCAAAGATGTTCCCGAGAGCAATCTTCATCTGTCTGGCGGCCCTCGCTGCCACCACAGTTTACGGCCAACGTGAAGCCTCACTTGCAGTGATCGAAACGATGAAGTCCCTCCAGCCGCTGTACAAAGACCTGCAGGATCACGTGGTCAACCAGCTGACCGGCGTCAAACTGAAGGGTTCCGAGCTGATCTCCCTGCTGCACGAGGACGTCGTCGACACGAAGGAAAAGTTCGTCCTGGCCGCAGTCAACGAGGAGGGTCAGGTTCTGGACATTATCTCCGCCCAACCGGAAACCGTAAATCCAGCCTGTCTGGCGTTTGTCCGATCGAGTGCCGATTTGAACGTGAATTTGGCGGGTATTTCGTACACCAACTGTATCAAACAGGTCGACGAGTCGTTCAACGAGACGCTGTACAGCTTCTACGGGTCACTTCAGGACGGGGAGTCGCTGCTGACGGTGGCCAGGCTGTTTGACATGTTTGAGGGGGAGAACATTTTCCACGATCCGGAAAGTTTGATCGAGAAGCTGAAAGCTAGGCGAGAAGAGCTGTCGCGCGATCCGGTTGATTTTGACGATGAACTGGCTGAACACGTGGAGGGATTTGGGGAGGACTTGGAGGCACTGAAGGAACGATACGAAGAGTGTCTGGACGAGGGGGTCGGCTTGTTGAACATGGCTTTGAACATGGTACGCACTCAGATTGTGCAGATTTGTCTGGGGCAGCTGGAACCTACAGCGGAGGAGCCAAACGAGGATGAATAGATGTTAAATGTTTGAAGTATTGTTATTTTTATCATGAGTAGAATAAAATTAGCTGTTTATCTCCATAAAGGGCATAAAAAGTGAATTTTTCATAATTTATTAAAAATTGTTGCAGACGTGGGTTATCGTGGGAAACTCTAAAGGCGGGTTCACAAGTATGTGGTAACACATTTTCAACTTATTATCTTCTTTACAGTCAAGACCCGAAGAAAGTTGCGTAAGAATCAGTAAACCACCCGTCACAATGATGCTAAAACTAGCTTTGTTTCAGGGGTTTTTTTTTTGATAATTTAAATAGAAATTTGTAAATCAATAAAATTATTAAAAAAATATTTCTCACACATACAAAAAAAATACCGAATGTTACACCATTTATGATGTAACACTTTTGCACGTCATTAAACATTAAAATTCAAATACAATTTGATGTAAATTTGCAACATATTATTTATACAAATTATACAATATCCTGTTTTTTGATTGCCAGATAAATCTGGGAATTCCATATTTTTTCAAGTGACAGCCCGAATAAAGATTTACCCTTCTCTGTGCCAGATATTGATAGATTTTGCCAGATTTTTCACTTTATGCCCATTTTGAACATTTTTTTTTATTAAAATGAACGAGTTAATATGAAAATAAAAAAAAAATGTGTTTCTCAAATTCGAACATGCAAATTCATCATTTTTGAGGCTATTGAATCAGTTAAACCGTCTGAATTACAATTTTAACTTTTAAATTAACTCACACCTCCACTTCCTTTTACCATCAGAATGGTTAATTTCGTGTCCCAGATTTTTGCAGATTTTTTATCGTTACTTCGCCAGATTTTATAAATTTTGACCTGGTAACCCTGCTTTCGAGAAAGGATTTCTGTATCATGTGTTCAGAAAAACTGTTTAAATTATTTTTGAAATCTGTTAAAGAATGACATTGAGTTAACCGGGATGAAACTTTCTAGGTGTACAATTAATTTTATCGCCATTCAAAACAACCAATGGATGTTGATTGTGCTCATTATTTTAAATTTTATTTATTAATAATATATTATCGATAAAAAAACAGGTTTGCACTGTTTTCGACCAAAGCCAACCACAACCTAGTCCTAGTCCTAGTGCTCATGCGTTTATTTTTAATCCACTTGAAGTTTTAAGCTGAGTCAGCATTATTAACGCTGATCAACAGTCACTTGAAATGAGGCTTACACAGATTGTGAAAAAATCACCATTCCGTCTGAAATAAAGTAATAATAATGTACACATCTGATTTTCAAAATGAGATTGTCAGAATTCCAAGCCTTATTTTTAAACTTAACTAAAAGTTGCTGGGCTGCTGGGCCAAAAAATAACATACTTCCCCGTACATCCCTAGACCACCAACATGGTTGACGAATAGTGACGAAAGCAATAAGGGTCAGAGGAACGTTAAAGTGAATAAGGATAAAATTTATATTTTATTTGCTATTAGATGGTGCCAATATGATCATAAAATATTCAACAAAAATTATCACAAAACATTTTTTTAAATAAGTGTAACCGCACAATAACAATAAAAGTGTAATATTTCAATAACCACTAGTCGATGCATAACGTTCATGAAAATGGGAACCGCGAACAAAGTGTTCAAATCTTTATTTTTTGATATTTGGCACCGTGAAAGAAGGGCTCTTTCCCGACATATTGCGGGGTATACCGAAATATTTCGTCGGGGGGTCTAGAGCAACTCTTTTGCCTTCCTCACTGAGGTAAGGCTATAATCCTGCTCGAAAAATGAACTTTTGAAAAACAGCTCGTAGACCTATATTCATGTATACCTATCGACTCAGAATCGAAAACTGAACAAATGTCTGTGTGTGTGTGTGTATGTGTGTGCGTATTCTCCTGGGTGCTCAAAATTCTTGCCAAGTTTTCTCGGCACTGGCTGATCCGATTTGAGTCAAATTAGTTGCATTCGATCCGGTTTGGTGCCCCATACTGCACTATTGAATTGTTTGAAGATCCGATAAGTAGTTCAAAAGTTACGTATAAAAAAGTGTCAGAGTTGCGAATCGGATCTCACAAAAATGCATGTAAACTATGTCCAGACCCATCACCCGACCTATCGTTGGTTAGGTTATCAAAAGACCTTTCCAACGAGTCCAAAATATTGAAGTTCTGGCAACCCTGTCTCAAGTTATGACCACTTAAGTGATATTTATGTACCTTTTTGATGCCGGATCTCACATAAATGTATGTAAACTATGTCCGAATTCATCATTCAACCCATCGTTGCATAGGTAATCAAAAGACCTTTCCAATGAGTTCAAAACATTGAAGATCTGGCAACCCTGTCTCAAGTTATGACCACTTAAGTGATATTTATGTACTTTTTTTGATGCCGGATCTCAATTAAATGTATGTAAACTATGTCCAGATCCATCTTCCGACCGATCGTTGGTTAGGTAATCAAAAGACTTTTCTAATGAGTCCAATACATTGAAGATCTGGCAACCCTGTCTCAAGTTATGACCACTTAAGTGATATTTGTGTACTTTTTTTTATGCCGGATCTCACCCAAATGTATGTAAACTATGTCCGGATCCATAATCCAACCCATCGTTAGATAGGTAATCGAAAGACCTTTGCAATGAGTCCAATACATTGAAGATCTGGCAACCCTGTCTCAAGTTATGACCACTTAAGTGATATTTATGTACTTTTTTTGATGCTGGATCTCACTTAAATGCATGTAAACTATGTCCGGATCCTTCTTCCGACCGATCGTTGGTTAGGTAATCAAAAGACTTTCCTAATGAGTCCAAAACATTGAAGATCTGACAACGCTCAATCTCAAGTTATGACCGCTTAAGTGACATTTGTGTATTTCTGGAGTTTTTTTGAAAAGGTCCTATAAACCAAATTTTCAATTTTTGTTTTTGGGTGTTTTTATAACCGCCTTGAGTCAAGGGTATTCAAAAACACCCAAAAAGCAAAAAATGAAAATTTGGTTTAGAGGACCTTTTCAAAAAAAAAAAAAAAAAAACTCCAGATATCTTTATTGAGAAACAAGCCTTACCTGACAAACTTCGTTCTGCCTTTTTTCGTTTGTTGACGTTTTTGACTTTTTTGCTTATTCAGCCTCCTGTGATCAAAACTTGATTTTAATTTTTCCCATATAATCAGCAAATTTTCCGGAATCGGTTCCAGAGTGGCCAAAGTTGTAACTTTTTGGCGTAAAAACCTTCCTTGGACTCACGAACTTACCATACGAACCCAACGCAACAAAGATCACCTCGATCGGACGTTCCGTGTTGAATTGATTCGCGTTCGAACAAAACCGTCGTAATTTTATATATATATATATATATAAGTTATGTACGGGGTTCCCGGGAAGCGGGCCATGTTGGCTGCTTCCCGGCCCGTGGGGAGGTTCGGATAATTAACTTCAGCACTGCACTGGTTGAAGGATGAAACTAGACTGACTGATTTATTATTTCAGAAAGAATGCTTCGTATGACAAGTCTGCAAGTGTTGGTGCAATACGGCTAGGGGAGCCAGGCCGTAACTACCCCATCGTTAGACTCGAATCGTCTCGATTCGACTTTAAAAAACTGTTTTAGTTTTTTTTTTTTCTGAGTTCCACTGATGTGCTCGAGTTGCTGCGGAGTTCGTCCAAGGGCGGATGCCTGACGTATCGAGGACATCACATTCCCAATGACTGTTCCAGGCTAGACGGAGTCCTGACGTGTCGAGGGCCTCACAAATCTAGTTGTCTGGAGCCCCGGGATGGCAACAGGAAGGATTCCTGACGTATCAAGGATATCACATTCCTAGCATTTGGTTGATGCGGCTCAGGCTCATAAGAATTATGAGAATTTTCTGGTTTGATTTAAACGATTTCTTGCTAACTTGTCCTACCAAACTTAATTCTAACAGCGATATTCGGTGTACAGTTTCTTAGTAGCATCCATCAGAATTTTTGCAGGCTAAGGCTTTTGGAAGGGACAAAAGCACTTGGGTTGAGGTTGAGCTATGTCTGCTCTCTCCTCAATCACGGCATAAAACCCTTTTTTTTTGTTCTTTTCGTTAACGCCACAATGATTACGAATTTTACAATTACAACTCATTCTTCATATCCATTACTACCTCTCCAACGCTGGTTAGGTTCATTGGGGAGAAATTAGCCTGGTTGTTTTGCACGTCTGCTGCTTTCCCTAGACGTGGTTACCAAGCGGGTGTTGAGTGAATATGGTGGAAGTCTAAAAGTAAAAAGCGTTAGAAATATCAAATAAAAGAAGGAATGAAGATGCATTGATTTTTTTTTTCGATGCTTTTTGCCTGCCAGTCCTCGGTTTCGGCTCGTGATTATCATCCTGATTCTCTATGGATCAAAAAGTATTGGTTAATATTCGATGTTTATAGTGAAAGTAAAAGACAGATAACAGTAGAGATAGACAACTTACAACAAGTACACAAAATGTTACACAGAAAATGCCAATACAACGACTCCTCCATCGTCAAACAAAGGTGCATTTTCTCTTTCAGCGTTATGGTAGTCATGATGCTGTTTTTGTGTATTTGATACTTATTGTAAAAGTAAAAGGCGGATGAAAGTAAAGTAAATAGCTTACATTTAGTAAATAAAATGTTTAACAAAAATGCCAATGAAAATCTTCAAATTGGGGCTCCAATTGAGCAACACGACCATATGATAATATTGTGCGAATCGACCTCGGATAATTTGATGAAAACAGAATTAATTTCAGGAAAAAAAAATACATCATGCTTTGTAACAATTGCCCGTCCATTTTTTTTTTTTTTTTTTTTTGGTTAGGGAATTTTAAAAGTAATGTGAAAACACAATGGTGAAAAATTGTCAAGCTAGTTCGTAATTTCAAATTACAAATTTCCAAGTTAGTAATACTGAATTACAAACATGAAAAAAAAATATATTTATATTGAATGTAATCTAAGATTACGTAATCCTCGATTACAATTCACTTGTACCCTTTGTATTTCCATGTAATAATGGATTACAATAAAATTACACAACGTCTCAATTTTTAAAGTTTTTTAAAAAATTTTAATTTTTAATTTTTAATTTTTAATTTTTAATTTTTAATTTTTAATTTTTAATTTTTAATTTTTAATTTTTAATTTTTAATTTTTAATTTTTAATTTTTAATTTTTAATTTTTAATTTTTAATTTTAATTTTTAATTTTTAATTTTTAATTTTTAATTTTTAATTTTTAATTTTTAATTTTTAATTTTTAATTTTTAATTTTTAATTTTTAATTTTTAATTTTTAATTTTTAATTTTTAATTTTTAATTTTTAATTTTAATTTTTAATTTTTAATTTTTAATTTTTAATTTTTAATTTTTAATTTTTAATTTTTAATTTTTAATTTTTAATTTTTAATTTTTAATTTTTAATTTTTAATTTTTAATTTTTAATTTTTAATTTTTAATTTTTAATTTTTAATTTTTAATTTTTAATTTTTAATTTTTAATTTTTAATTTTTAATTTTTAATTTTTAATTTTTAATTTTTAATTTTTAATTTTTAATTTTTAATTTTAATTTTTAATTTTTAATTTTTAATTTTTAATTTTTAATTTTTAATTTTTAATTTTTAATTTTTAATTTTTAATTTTTAATTTTTAATTTTTAATTTTTAATTTTTAATTTTTAATTTTTAATTTTTAATTTTTAATTTTTAATTTTTAATTTTTAATTTTTAATTTTTAATTTTTAATTTTTAATTTTTAATTTTTAATTTTTAATTTTTAATTTTTAATTTTTAATTTTTAATTTTTAATTTTTAATTTTTAATTTTTAATTTTTAATTTTTAATTTTTAATTTTTAATTTTTAATTTTTAATTTTTAATTTTTAATTTTTAATTTTTAATTTTTAATTTTTAATTTTTAATTTTTAATTTTTAATTTTTAATTTTTAATTTTTAATTTTTAATTTTTAATTTTTAATTTTTAATTTTTAATTTTTAATTTTTAATTTTTAATTTTTATTTTTTTTAATTTTTAATTTTTAATTTTTAATTTTTAATTTTTAATTTTTAATTTTTAATTTTTAATTTTTAATTTTTAATTTTTAATTTTTAATTTTTAATTTTTAATTTTTAATTTTTAATTTTTAATTTTTAATTTTTAATTTTTAATTTTTAATTTTTAATTTTTAATTTTTAATTTTTAATTTTTAATTTTTAATTTTTAATTTTTAATTTTTAATTTTTAATTTTTAATTTTTAATTTTTAATTTTTATAGAACTCTTTTGGTTTTGGATATTTCGTTGCAATCGCGTCAGCGCGACGACCATGTCAAAGCATTTTCTGCTGACCATCGTATCGTTCAAATATCGTCTTCTTTCCTACGCGGTGACGACCGTTTCAAAGCATTTTCTGCTGACCATCGTATCATCCACATATCGTCTTCGTTCATACGCGGGGGGTTTTTTTCTTCACTTAAATTTACGGCAAAATCTAATTTTGCCCTATACTAAAACCTTATAGCCTGTGTCGACTACGATTTCGCAATATCGACACAGGAAATTGCTGGTTAACCAGACTTTTGTCCTAAATTTATTGCAAAATCTAATTTTGCCCTATGCTAAACACTTATAGCCTGTGTCGACTACGATTTCGCAATATCGACACAGGAAATTGCTGGTGAACCAGACTTTTTGCCCTAAATTTATTGTACTAAAACTTAATAATTACTTACCTTAAGCCTCGGTAATCCACCGAGACGACCGACTGCGCCAGTTATGTACGGGGTTCCCGGGAAGCGGGCCATGTTGGCTGCTTCCCGGCCCGTGGGGAGGTTCGGATAATTGACTTCAGCACTGCACTGGTTGAAGGATGAAACTAGACTGACTGATTTATTATTTCAGAAAGAATGCTTCGTATGACAAGTCTGCAAGTGTTGGTGCAATACGGCTAGGGGAGCCAGGCCGTATATATATATATATATATATATATATATATATATATATATATATATATATATATATATATATATATATATATATATATATACAGCAATTCCATTTGAAAGAGCCTAAACCAAAAAAGTTCTCGATCGGGCTCAAAATTTTTCTGGGGTTCCTTGGCCAAAATAATTAGACCCGTATTTTTGTTTGGCCATTAGGGTGGCCTACATCGTGCTAGGGTGGTTCAAAAATGGCAATTTTCGTCATTTTTCGCAAAACCACTTTTTCTAAAAATCATATCTCGCGCCATTTCATCCGATTTTAGCTGTCTTAGACGCAAAGAAAGGTGATGAGTTTGGCTATTTGGGAAAAATAGTAAAGTTCCAAAATCTAGCTTAACTATTGAAAAGTCGTATGAAAACTTAAAATGGCGTTTTGACCGTGTCTGGACCAAAGAGCCTATGTCTGAAAATATTTTATCGGATTCCTCGGAAAATTTCACAAAACATATCAAAAAATTGGCGATGTCGAACCGTACGTTTGGAGATACGATTTTTGAAAATAAAAACTGCGATTTTCGACGCGCCACGCGCAAAAACGGAAAATGACGAAATCGGCAAAAATCAACTTTTTCACTAAAACTGCGATAACTAAAATTTCAGCGATGACCTATACATGTCTGGATACCAAAATTTTCGTAATTGAGAGACGCAACTTTTGGTACCATAACATCTATAGGTCATCGCTGAAATTTTAAAGTTATCGCAGTTTTAGTGGAAAAAGTTGATTTTTTGCCGATTTCGTCATTTTCCCGTTTTTGCGCGTGGCGCGTCGAAAAGCTCAGTTTTTATTTTCAAAAAATCATATCTCGGAAACGTACGGTTCGACATCGCCAATTTTTTGATATGTTATGTGAAATTTTCCGAGGAATCCGATAAAAATATTTTCTGACATAGGCTCTTTGGTCCAGACACGGTCAAAACGCCATTTTAAGTTTTCATACGACTTTTCAATAGTTAAGCTAGATTTTTGGAACTTTACTATTTTTCCCAAATAGCCAAACTCATCACCTTTCTTTGCGTCTAAGACAGCTAAAATCGGATGAAATGGCGCGGAGATATGATTTTAGAAAAAGTGGTTTTGCGAAAAATGACGAAAATTGCCATTTTTGAACCACCCTAGCGCGATGTAGGCCACCCTAATGGCCAAACAAAAATACGGGTCTAATTATTTTGGCCAAGGAACCCCAGAAAATTTTGAGCCCGATCGGAGAACTTTTTTGGTTTAGGCTCTTTCAAATGGAATATATATATATATATATATATATATATATATATATATATATATATATATATATATATATATATCTTTGAAATTACTCCAAAATCCAAGCTGGAAACCCCGATACGACCGAAAATTATTCTTTTCTTTGTACAATTTGTCATGAAAATACAGCAATACATTGGCCGGATACTAATTTGAGCATCAAACAATGCAAAACATGGTTTATTTAATAAATAAGCTGTTTATTACCCATCAGGTTCCGAAAATTATTTTTTTGTAATTCCGTCGTGAAACTATTTACTTTTCCTGTCATTCTTGAACGACAAAATAGCCTACTTTTCTGTACCAAAAATAACAGAATCGAATAGCAACACTTTTCAAAATAAATGCTGAAAAGTTCTACTTTTCAGCACTCAAATGGGTGCTGAAAAGTTGAACTTTTCAGCACTTGTTTTGAAAAGTAACACTTTTCAACATTTTTTTGATTTAAACGATTTATTGACAAAATACATGAATATTTGACATAAAATTTCACTCAGTGTGTGTTTTTTGGAATTGCAAAAAATGTTGTATGGAACTCGTTGCAAAACTTGATTTTTTCAGCACTCTTCGTATTTATCCAACTCGGTGAACCTCGTTGGATAAATGTACGACTCGTGCTGAAAAAATCCTCTTTTTGCATCTTGTTGCATAAACTACTATTTCAATCCTCTGCCACATCATACTATTTTAAAACATTTTAAAACATTTTAGAATCAATCACATTGTAGAAAACAGTTTTCTGAACAAGTTCCATACACAAGTATCAGTTTTGGTTCAATATAAGCAGAGATATGCCCAATTTCCTGAAATAAATAGTGCCTTTCTCAAAAATTTCTTGATTTAAGTACCTTTCACATGATGGGTACTGCCTACTAAGATATTTTTTATGATGATAATATTTTATTGAAACATAAAAATTGCAACAAACAACGAAATTCATGAAAATTATTCTATAGCATTCATTACAAAACTCAGCAGGCAGTGCTTAATATTTTGGTATACCCCGCAAAATGTCGGGAAAGAGCCCTTCTTTGACGGTGCCAAATACCAGACATACCGAATTTTTTATCATTAGCTTGTTCTAAAAAATACACCGTGGCTTATATTCGACAAAAATAGTAGGAAATGGTGACAGATTTTGTGTCAAAAAATGATTAATTTTACACAAAAAAATGAAGAATTTTCATCAGTTTTTGATGAATATTCATGAGGTTCACATTTTTACACATTTTTTATGTTACTCAAAAAAAAAGGTATTATTCAACCTACCAAATTTTCAACATTAAAAAATTCAACTTTTTTTCTTTTTAGTTTAACTCCGGAATTGGAAAAAACTGTTTTGGAGTTGTTTAAGTGTTTTTTGATTCATATTTTAAATCAAAAGTTATACAAAAAAATAAAACAATAAGTCAGAGAAAATCCATTTTTTTTTAATTTTTGATGAAAATAATGTTTGAGACCCGTTTTGAGCATGCTGCTGCTTTGTTTTAGAAGCTCAACAAATTGCCTGCCCAGACCATTCATGCATAAAAAATGCGTTTTATCAGTTCAGATTCTAGCTAAGTCCGAACGCAACTACTCATCATAATTAGGTTAAATGATAATATGCTCTCTAGACAGTACTTCAGGTCGGGTAAAAACCTGATGGTATCATTTTCGCTACAATGCGTAGTATAAAATCGCCGTTAATTTTTCGATTGATCCACAGTCACACGTGAACAAGCCAAGGTTCACTTGGGGTATTTTTCGCAATGAAAACAATTATAGTTTTGTTTATTGTGCTAGGGGTAAGTAAATTTTACTTTCGATGAATTAACTTTATTCAATTTAATGTGTCAACACATTTCCAAAGGTAGCAGCTGCAGCAAGAGATGAATCCCTCAAAGTGGTCACCAGCTTGAGGGCCCTTCAGCCCGCCTATCGGGACTTGAACGTATTTGTGGTGGATGCAGTCGCCAACAGCAAACGAAGCGTTTCGGATATCATCTTTGAGTTCCACACACAGGTCGCAGATTCCAAGGAACAGTACCTTCGCTCGGCTATCCAGAATGAGACCAAAATTTTGCAAAAAATCGGCAGCTCGAGCATGTCCGACGAATCGTGTTTGAGTTTGTTGCGTACTAAAGTTAACTTGGACGTATTGCTTGCTGGAATCAAGTTCAGTACCTGCATAGTGGAGATCGATGACCAACTGAACGAACAAATTGCTAAGGTTTACGGCGAACTGGATGGAAGCAGTGGTTCTCCGACGAAAAACAGCATCTATCAGGCCTTTCGAGGGTTGAACATTTTTCAAGACCCACAAGCAATCGACATAAAACTCCAAGAGAAATTGGAGGAGTTGAAGAAATTGCCAACAGAGTTGACTGATACTTTTCAGGGATATGTGAAGGATTTCCGGAGCCAATTGGTGCCGATCGTTGCGAAGTATAAGGGATGTTTAAAAGCCAATGATGATTTACTTTCTGAAGCATTTGGAATAACTTCAAAACAACTGAGTGTTCTTTGTGAAGGAAAATAAGGATTTTAATCGAAAACCTGTTAAGTTTAAGTCAGAGGATATGATATGAAAAATAAATTTCAAGAAAAATCCTGGCAATAAATTAATCTAATTTGTGAAACATATTTTCCAAGTGCTTATCATGAAAACGTTTGAAAAAGTGGGCTAGTTTTGGCTTGTTTTCATTTAGGTTGTTTCAGAACTATCTTTCAGAAATATTTTTGGAATTATATTCAACTTCTAGAAAATTGTTGAACACAACAATTTAGTTGTATATAAGACGCCAACCAACCATTCATCTCTAAGCAATTTACGAGCAAGTTTTAGCAAACCTTCTAAAAACCGTTTTACAAAAAAAAAGAAAAAGAAAAACTGTTTTTACTGGTTTGCAGTCGTTCTACGCACAAATGTCCAATGCTATTTTTGGACGATTCTGACTTTTTATCACTTTCAAGTTTAGCTTAATGTATACTTTCAGAAAACACATAATATCTAGTACTTTGTACAGAAACTCTTTTAAAAACAACACCAAGTCTACGCATAAGTGTCCCTCCAAGTATTTTCTTTAACGGAAGCATTATGTCTTGTTGTCTTGTAATTTTTTGTTGGATTGTGTTGGATATTGATGTGCAATTTCGTCGCTTGTGTGCTTTCTTGTGATACGTCTGCTGTAAAAAGATAAGGTGTATCACAAGATAGTTCACAAGCGACGATATACTGTCTAAATCATTTGTTATTTTTTTTTTATTTTGAAAGATTGTTGGCACGTAAATAAATTAATTTTAAAGGAACTTATAATTGAGCTGCATGTTAGTTCCATCGGAAGTCACTGTCTGGTTGCACGGCTGGAGGTCCATTGGGAAGAAAGTTGATGTAAGCTGGAGGTTCGACAGTGGGCCCATCCGTTTGAGCCGCCGTCAGCTCCGGTGTGGATGGAGGTGTGGTCTCGGGCACTTGAGTCGTTGTCAACTCCGGAGTGGTCAGTTCCGGTGTTTCTGGGTCAACCGTGGTCGGCCCCACGGTGGTTACATCCGGGATCAGCGCACCCTGACAAATCTGCTGCAGCTGAACCAGCACAGTATTGACGGCCGTTTGCAGCAGCTGGTCATTGGCGTTCAAACACTGACCGTAGGCTGCCCGAACCAGATCCAACCGACCGCGAAAACCGTCAACAAGCTGAGATAGTTCGGCAACCAATCCCGTAGGAGATTGCTGCAGCTGAGCCAGCTTGGCTTGCAACAGTTCGGTGATGACCTGCGGGTTCATGAAGATGTTCTGACCGCGGAACACATCGTAGATGCTGATGTTCACGAAAGAAGTTTCGTTCAATTCCAGCTCGCGGTAAATCTGGGAGATTTCCGTATTGAGGCGACCGTCGACGGCCGTGATGCAGTTGCTGAACGAAACTCCCGCCAGATTGATGTTGACTTCGATGCTGCTGCGCAAAAGGTTGAGGCAGCTCGCGTCGAGATTCTGGTTTTGACCGTTGATTTGGTACAAGGTGCTAGCTTCTTTCCAATAGCTGATCTGAGGAAGCTTTCCTTGACGAGGAAATTTGCTCGTGAAATGCAAAAATCACATCAGAACTGTTGATTTTGGCATTTGACACTACCGCAACGACAAAATTTTGTAAATCTCGATACGCGGGTTGAACTTGTCGTAAGCTGCTGATGACGTTGAGCGAATCTTCCCGTTGAGCTGCGGTTAGCTGTAACAGGTTCAAACCATTAGAACATTTAAACTCTTCAGCACTGAAGACGATCACTTACACCCAAGAATGCGCAAAACGCCAGTATCACTTTCATTGTCACTGCTTCCACTTCCGAGCCGAGCCAAATCTCGTCTGAATGAAACTAGCTGAAGTTGCTCCGGACTGTGTCCCTAAGGAATTGTGACAAGTCCAATTGATTGATTTAGTATTTATACCATCTAAGCTTATGTGCATTTTAGAGCTTTCGTCAACATTTCTAAGCACTTTCGAACCGTTATCTTCTAATTTATTGATGATGAGCAACCAATCATTTTACTCGGAAGGCCCTCAGTATGTACCAAGTTTTAAGTGTTTGCTTAATGATTGGAACTTGTAACGCCGTATGTTTTACCAAATTTGCTCAATTTTAGCAAACCTGCACCGGTGTTGCATGCGGGGACATGAGTGCGAAATTGCGACAACAATGTAGTAGGGGGAGAGGGGGTAATATGCACCCCCTAAGGGAAAACTGTGATTTCTCAACCATTACAGTATAACTTTGGAAGAATTTTGTTCGATGTTCTAAAACAACTATTATTCTTCGTCATCCATGTGAAAAAAGTCTTAAAAAACCACAAAATTGTTCGAAAATATCAAATTTCTAAAAACATTTTTGATACATTTCAAACAACCATGCGGGGCAATATGCACCGCAACATTGGGGCAAAATGCACTACAACAAAGGGGCAAAATGCACCACAACATGGGGCAAAATGCACCGGGTAAAAGCAGTTTTCACTAGTCACCACTAGATGACACCGCTGTTTTTACAAAGGAGCTTCACAGCGGTGCATTTTGCCCCGACCACGCTTTTTGCAGAAAATTTAATTAAAAATGCATTTTTTGATGTTTTTGGACTCATTTATCTACAGAATAATGAAGATTATGGCTAAAACTATATACCTCAACACTTACAATATCAATAAATGCTTTTTATATTGTCCAAAAATCATAATGAAAGTTCCATGAAAATTAGATGAAAACACAACATTTTAAAGTTTTGCTAATAACTTGAGCTGTTTCTATACTGCGATCCTCAAATTTTTCCAGCATGGTTTAGCAATGTTAAGCTTCAAATTTCTATGATTTTTTCTCCGGAAAATTTTTCTAAATACCGAGAAAAGTAGGGGGTGCATTTTGCCCCGGGGGTGCATATTACCCCCTCTCCCCCTATCTGTCTGCTTATTAACGGAAAACCTTATTATGTGGCCCTCTTAAACCTTGCGGTTTCGTCAACGGATCCACAGGCGTGTATCGTTCTTTTTGCGACAAGATTCCGCCTCCCGGATCTCCTAAGTGTGAAGGTATGGCACGGGGAGAGGGCACCGAATACCTATATTAACACTTAGAATTTTTGCGTCTGCCTCGGGATTCGAACCGGCGACCTCTGGATTGTGAGCCCAGTGCGCGGTCCGATTGATCCACACAGGCCGACAGATAACTGCTTATTAAAGTCAATTTAATAGAAGTCCATCCAAGAAAGTCTATTATAAAGCGAGTATTCAATATTGACCTAATTTAGATATTTTTAAAGTTTTTATTGCCAATATAAATCTCAAGAGATGGAAAAGAAATTCTTTTCTAAAAAAACGCAATACATATATCATTTTTGCCATGTTGAAAACGGGAATCGACCTTGGTCGTCTAAAAAGTGCGTATAAATACATGCAAACAGCAAAAGCATATGACATAGGTCGCTTATTATTGTTGACCGAAGGAGGTATTAGACTGTGGCAAACAAACAAACAAACTCGCCCTTTTTGTGTGTTGATTGCCAAACTCGCAAACTTGTTTGCGGCAAAATCGCAATAAAAAAAAAACAGTCAAACTGCTAAATTCAAAAATTTTGTTTGTTTGTCTTAGTCTAATACGTCCTTGAGTGAATGTTAAGATTTGTAGAATACTTTTTCATAACAACCTATGTGCTATAATTTTGCAGATAGGAACTTTTGGAAAATTTGACTAGATATTGTGTATTACTCATATTTGTGATGTAAACAATCTATTTCTATCTTGTTATCAATCAATTTCGTCGATCAATTCTATAATTAAGTGCTCGTCGTTGGCACCACATCCCCACACCGCAGACTGATTGATCGCCAACCAAAATTCAAGACCATGACGACGGTGACCAACGCACAACATCGCTCAACCCGTCAACTCGTTGCTGCGGGAGGATTAAATTATTTGCCCAGACTACGGCGAGGTGGTTTGAAGTGGCTCGCGAAGGCGAACTTTATCGAACTACCCATCAGAGTACTCGCAATATTTCGATTACAATTCCAGGAACCAGCGACCAGGTATTGCTCTGTGGATTGCGTTCAAAACTTTGTTCATTCAATTCTCGCGCGTGGAAGTCCCACGTGTGCGTAACTTTGGCTTCGTTTACACGATGAACTCATACGACAATTTTACAACATTGTGGTTGTTCTCTTTTTCCTCTTCAGGGTGGTATAGAACGAGAGGGGAGATCCAGTAACTGTTCATATTTTACCCATATCAAAACCGCTGGAAGGCACAAAAACTGACCGCCACCCCAAAACAGCAAAAAAAAGGTGATAAGCAAAGCATGAGAGATTGCCTGCCAGATAAAATGTCTCCAAACCGGCCTGTTATAAAAAAGTGTGTCCGCAAAAACAAGCTTCCTGTCCCGGTCTCGCCGTTCCATGATACGCAAATTTTAATTAAGCTCCAGAGTTTGGGTACAACCACACCGTCATACCCCCTCCCCCTTTGGGATTAGGCTGGGCCGGAACGAAAACCCCCGCATGATCATGGTGTGTAGTGAAAAAGTGTGGGTTGAAGTGAAAACGAGCAGTCCAAGCCCTCGGGGTTGGTAGATACAGTGTGGCCTCACTTTTTTTTGACAAACCACGACGATTAGCGTTTTCCATCAGTCGGGTGGCACGCGTGGTCAAACGCGCGTTGAGAGCAGTGGTATTTACGCATCAGCTCCATTCCATCGTGCGCCAAAACAAAGCCTTGCTAGATAACATCACGAAACTGTAGGTCAGGCCGAATTATTTCACCCTGGAATGAAGTGCCTTACAGCAGAGGGTGGAAGACACCGGTGATAATAAATAACTCTGGGTATAAATTAGCCCTTGAGGGATTAAAGGTTTAAATTTGATGGGAGGCTTTATTTTAAATGTTTACTCAATTGAGCCTTCATAAAACACAGAGGTATGGACTTTAAGGAAGGTTGAAAAGGACCAGCAGGAATTGATATATTAAACTTTTACATTTAAAATTCAATATCTAAAACGAAGTTGACTTTATAGCTGTCGGCCACCATTGCTAGTACCAACCACTAAGTGTCTTCCTTTTTATCTACAAGGACTTTGCCGCCCTGGGCTCCTAAGTGTACGAGAGTATGGCACGGAGCGACGGCGCCGAACACCCATATTTACACAAAGAATTTTAGAGCGCCCGCCGCGGGATTCGAACCAGCGACCTCAGGATTGTGAGTCCAGTGCGCGGTCCGATTGATCCACACGGGCGCGTCAATATCATTTTTATCAATTATCAATTCAATATCTCGTGAACTAAAAATAAAGCATAGATCATAATTGGAAAACCTATGCAGCAATTTGTCAGGAACACGAAGCTGATGCCAAAATTTCAGTTAAAATGTGCGCCTAATGTTGATGTTATGCATCAATTTTTCATTTCGCAACACACACTGAAAACAATTCAGCAGTTCCATACGAAAGTTTAAGAAAAAATAATAAAGGTGTTTTGATTTAGCTCAAAATTGGAGTGGGGTTGCCGAAAGAATTAGACCCGTATTTTTTTTTTATTTGGCCGTTAGGGTGACCTACACCACTTTAGGGTGATACGAAAATTTTCAATTTTCGTCGATTTTCGCAAAAACCAAATTTTTCATAGCATCTGCGGATTTCGACACGCCATGAGCAAAAATACGGGAGCGAAAGACCCATAGGGTTAATGTTCTCCTAATAAAATCAACAACAACAACAACGTCCAAAAAGGAGAAAATGAAAAAAAAAATACGGAAAAAACAACTATTTTCACTAAATCTGCGATAACTTCACAATTTTAGCAAATACGATCGGGAATGATGCCTTTCAGATCCTTAAGGGGCTCAAAACTGGCAAAACCCATCACGCACTAAATTTTTTTTATTACACAAGCCACAAAAAAGGGAAAAAGTAACTGCACCCAAAACTGGCAGCGCCAGTCTGAGAGAATGATGGTCTCGTGTCGAGAGAATAGTGGTACCATTCACGGACGCAGAGAACACAGCTCGAGATGGGCGATAGAACTATTCTCTCGAGGTTCATTTGCAAAAAAAAGTTCATTAGTCAAACAAAAAACCAAAAGTGTCGACAACGGGAATCGAACCAGAGACCTTTGACATACCAATCCAATGACTTAGCTGCCTCGGCCACCACATCTTGGTGACCAAGGAGAAGTCAGAAGTCGATGTATGACACTTGTTGGAGATTTATTGATTCAACTAACGAATGAACTCATTTGTTATGATGGTGTGAGTTGGTACCATTATTCTATCGATTTTGGCACTGAACCCTCAATAAATTATGAGAGAACGATTATCTCGACTCTGAATTTTGGGTGTGCACATTTCATTCCAGGAGAAGTTACAAGTCCTCAGAATTAGTAAGGGGGGAGAGAAAAAAATCAAATAATATTAGCATTGGAGCTGCAATTCTCTGAGATTTCGGTCATTCGATTTTTTTTGTATTTTTTAATCCGGCTGAAACTTTTTTGGTGCCTTCGGTATGCCTATAAAGAAGCCATTTTGCATCATTAGTTTGTCCATATAATTTTCCATACAAATTTGGCAGGTGTCCATACAAAAATGATATGTGAAAATTCAAAAATCAGTATCTTTTGAAGAAATCGATTTGGTGTCTTCGGCAAAGTTGTAGGTATGGATAAGGACTGCACTGAAAAATAATTATACAAGGTAAAAAAAATTGGTGATTTTTAACTAATTTTTAACTAACATTTCAAAAGAGCCAAACTTTCAATATTACGCCCTTTTGAAAGGTTAGTCTTGATTTAAAAAAATGAAAGTATTTTTTTCGAAAAGATCAGAAAATTTCACGAATGTTTCATATTTTAACATTGAAAATCGGACAATTAGGGGAACTATACCCTTTCTCAGCCTATTTCTATTATCGGCTTATCAGCACTTTGAACATGAATTGAAGCTTTCATAAAATGTTTTTGACTGTTCCAAAGTAATAAATAGCTCAAATAAAAGTGAGCAAGCAACTCTCCATTAATGATACATCTGAAAATGTTGACATAATAGCGGAAAACGGCAAAGTGATGAGAATTGGTCGAACGGCTTAGTGTGATTAAAATGGGTTTATTTCCCCTAGTTGCTGAGATATCGAAATTAGAAAATGGTGGGTTGTTTGGGTTAGACTTGGAAAACATCAATTTTCCTATTTTTAAATTTTTGCATGGCAATATCTCAGCAACTAAGGGTCGTACCAACAAAGTTCAAGAAGGCAAAATATAGAGAATTTTCTCAGCTTTTCAAAAATATTTTTTTTCAAAAGTGGGCACCAGTTTAAAAAAAAAATGGAAAACTACGACTATTTTCAAAAAAGTTACCTAAAAATGGCTATAACTTGAAAACGGTGCACTTTACGAAAAATACACTAAAGTATTTTTTGATTGAAAATTTTATTTTACATCGAAAATGAAATTGAAAATACAAAAAAAAAAAACGTTACTTAATCCACCGGAAGGTGGTTGCTGCCTTCCTCCTAAAAGCCTTGCAACCACACACTACGAAAGCTTTGGCTAACGCTTACTTAGTAAAGACACTATACATGTGAGTGCTGCCATCTAGGTATGATAAATTTAATGAACCATTTGAAAGCACTGCAGTGTTTGTGTGCGTGCACTGAGCGTAAAGTTCTGACAGCTATCCGCCGGAGCTTTCAAATAATGTAAATAATGACCCTTTTTAGTATCAACCAAAACAGTTTTTCGAACATATCTTTTAAAGTACTGCACCAAGCCGGATGAAATTTAAAAAAGACTTAAAGAACCTGAAGGCAAATCCAAAAACATAGATCCGGACAAAATCGGTCGAGCCAGTTCCGAGAAAAGTGAGTGAGAAAAAAAAAATTCTACGTCCATCCACACGCACAGACATTTGCTCAGAATTTGATTCTGAGTCGATATGTATACGTAAAGGTATATCTGGGAGGCTTATTTAAAAAGTTCAATTTTTGAGTGATTTTATAGCCTTGCCTCAGTGAGGTGAGGAAGGCAAAATCGAATGACCGAAATCTGAGAGAATTGCTCTAAATATAATTAGCATTGGTCCTATCGCTGCCTGCAAGGGAAGATAATAGTATGATTCGCTGGTTACTTTGATTTCTTTTTTTATTCTTTGTTTCCTGAATGATTATTTCAACGATCAATTAAAATATTTATTTGAATTTCGTTCATTCATCGAATTGTTAAAAACCCATTAAAATGTCAACCCAGATTTGAGCAGGAACTGGCCCTACATCGATAAGAAGTCAAAGCTCGCGATGAAGCGCGCTGATAAAGAAATATAAAACTGCACTACCTGTCGCCACTGGCCATCATTCATGAATGCGTCTCTAGCCGTAAACGTAGACAACAAACTGTTTTTCATTGCGCGGTAAAAAAAAGTGTTTCTTCTAGTAGAATCCGTTGATAATAACCGATAATACCGAGCCAAGACAGTGTCAGTGTGTTTTGCGCGCGCGCGTCATCAATAAATCACCCGGATCAAGATGAAACTGGTGCTGCTATCGGCGGTGATTTTGCTGGCAGGAAATGTGAGTGATTAGCCGCACACGGGATTTCAAGTGGTCGGATTAAACGGCGATTTTCACTGATTACAGGTTGCATTGGCCGAGCGCGAGGACCCACTTGAGATCTTTGCCCAGCTGAAACGTGCCACGAAGCTATTTTCCGGTGCATCGGACCTTCTGGCAAGTGGCCAACGTGAAGTGCTGCTGACCGAGGAGAGTTACGTTCAGACGGCGCTCAACGATGAGGCTGAATTGCTGAACCAACTGACCGGAAGTGACGTGCAGCGCAACGGCCCACAGTGCGTGGAGTTCATCCGGACCAACGTGAACTTGCTGATGAGTCTCGCCGGAATCGCTTACACCAACTGTCTGAACGAAGTTGACGAAGCCCTGTTCAGCAAACTTTCCGAAACGACCCAGACGCTGTCCCGTGACCAGTACGACCAACTCAATCTGTTGGCGGTGTTCCGCGGTGAGAACATCTTTGCCGATCCCGCCAAAATCCGCCAAAAGTTGGCCAACTGGCAGCAGACCCGCACCGAGCTATCCCCCGAAGTGACGACGAGCGCCCTGACGGCCGCCACCTTTGATGAACTAAAGACCGCGTTCCGCGCGTGCATGGCCACGGCCCAGTCCCGGTTGGCGGACAATTTAAACTTTACTGCCCAGCAGGTGCGGGCCATTTGCGCTAAGCAAGTTTAATCGAGGGGCGGAGTCCCACGCCAAGTGGGGGGGGATCCAATTGCAAAACGAGAGCGGGCCAAAGTTGATGAAATAAATTATTCAAAAGTGCTTACGAGTTGGCTGTCGGTGTTATTTTTGGGGATGGAAAGTTTTAGCCACCGCTGCAGCATGGGTGTGAATTGCTTTTTTGAGAAGGGGAGCTAGAATTGGGAAATTTGTTTTTTGTTTTTCATTGACGGAAATTTCGGCTGAGAGTTTGGAATGATTGTTTCTATAGATGGCTTGAACAAACAGCAATCAAAGAGCTTCATGATTAACTTCGACAATGTTGACTTGAACAATAAGTATTAGTATGGACAAAAAGCAATATTTTTAAACAAACCTAATGATTCGACAGAAAATTAAATATGCGTTCGAAAAGTTCTTTTCCATTTGTCTCATCAAATGCACCGGTTTCATACGATTTTGAAAATAATAAATATTAAAGCCACTTTATGTATGCGCAACCCCCACTTTTTAAAATTGTAGATTGTAGATTCACGGCGATTATGATGTTTATAGGACCTATTAAAAAAAAACTCAAGAGTTGTCCTGCAATCATTTAAAAAACAGTTTCAGATAAAAATAGTATTTTGGAAGAAAAATGCTGTCAGATCTTTTTATCCAAAGTTCATAGGGGTAATTTTTTTTTCAAAGTTCTTCTACAGCCCAGACTCAATTATTCGAACAGAAAAATGATGACTGTATCTATTGATTAATTTTTGAATAGATAAACTGGCTATGTTCGATAATCTTTAAGCAAGTTTGTTCCACACATTTAGGCTACAGGCTAATTCGAACGTATTCAAATTAAAAAGCACTAGTAAATAAAAAATGTAAATCTTTCCCTGTTCCTGAGGGGAACACCCGTGAAGAGTATCGGGACCGGCATTCGCAAAGCGTATTCAGTAAAAGTTTATAAAACAACTTAATGTTATCATGTTAAGGTTAATGTTAACATTCCACAGGTTGTCTTCCTAAGGTGTCTTGATAAGGTCCAGTTTGTGACGATACACTACCTTCCCTTTACTAAGCAATCGAATTCAGAAGGGAAAAGATTACCAGTTGTGTTGGTCCGAGCCGGGATTTGAACCCCGATCTACCGCTTACGAGGCGGAAGCGTTACCACTGGGCTACGTGACTCGGTCCGTACAAAAAAAGCACTGACACGTCATAATGCACTTGTCTAACTAATGTTTACATTTTGACCCCTTTTGTTCGTCGTTTTCCGAAAACGTCGCATATGGGACATTTATTCGATAAGAGGCAGTGAATCCCAACAACCATCCTAATTTTAAATAAAGTAAATATAAATCAATTCCTATGGGTAATTCTCCGCCAATTCACACAGCAGTTGCCCCGACCCCCCTTCGATTTGCGTGAAACTTTGTCCTAAGGGGTAACTTTTGTCCCTGATCACGAATCCGAGGTCCGTTTTTTGATATCTCGTGACGGAGGGGCGGTACGACCCCTTGCATTTTTGAACATGCGAAAAAAGAGGTGTTTTTCAATAATTTGCAGCCTGAAACGGTGATGAGATAGAAATTTGGAGTCAAAGGGACTTTTATGTAAAATTAAACGCCCGATTTGATAGCGTACTCAGAATTCCGAATAAACGTATTTTTCATCGAAAAAAACACTAAAAAAGTTTAAAAAATTCTCCCATTTTCCGTTACTCGACTGTAAAAATTTTTGGAGCATGTCATTTTATGGAAAATTTAATGTACTTTTCGAATCTACATTGTCCCAGAAGGGTCATTTTTTCATTTAAAACAAAATTTTTCATTTTAAAATTTCGCGTTTTTTCTAACTTTGCAGGGTTATTTTTTAGGGTGTAACAATGTTCTACAAAGTTGTAGAGCAGACAATTACAAAAATTTTGATATATAGACATAAGGGGTTTGCTTATAAACATCACGAGTTATCGCGATTTTACGAAAAAAAGTTTTGAAAAAGTTACTTTTTGCGTTTCTCTTTGTTTCGTCGTCCGTGTCTGTCGCGGGTGACCATGAATGGCCATGATCGATGACGACCAACTTTTTCAAAACTTTTTTTCGTAAAATCGCGATAACTCGTGATGTTTATAAGCAAACCCCTTATGTCTATATATCAAAATTTTTGTAATTGTCTGCTCTACAACTTTGTAGAACATTGTTACACTCTAAAAATAACCCTGCAAAGTTAGAAAAACACGAAATTTTAAAATGAAAAATTTTGTTCTAAATGAAAAATGACCCTTCTGGGACAATGTAGATTCGAAAAGTACATTAAATTTTCCATAAAATGACATGTTCCAAAAAAATTTACAGTCGAGTAACGGAAAATGGGAGAATTTTTAAAACTTTTTTAGTGTTTTTTTCGATGAAAAATACGTTTATTCGGAATTCTGAGTACGCCATCAAATCGGGCGTCTAATTTTACACAAAGTCCCTTTGACACCAAATTTCTATCTCATCACCGTTTCAGGCTGCAAATTGTTGAAAAACACCTCTTTTTTCGCATGTTCAAAAATGGAAGGGGTCGTACCGCCCCTCCGTCACGAGATATCAAAAAACGGACCTCGGTTTCGTGATCAGGGACAAAAGTTACCCCTTAGGACAAAGTTTCACGCAAATCGAAGAGGGGTCGGGGCAACTGCTGTGTGAGTTGGCGGAGAATTACCCATAAACTTATTTTCAAATTTACTTATAAATGGCCTGTATACCCTATTTTGTGCAACCAGTTTATGGAGCATTCACCCTATATGGACTGTCAAAAGTGAGGTTCACTTTTTGACAAGCTTGCCACCAGTCTGGTTTTAGTAAATGATTTTTGTATTTTTTTAGGAGAGACAAACCATCCTGCATTTTTCGTGAGTGTTTTTGTAACATTTTAGGCTATTTCCTCAAAAATTTTGAACGAAAAAAATCGTGACTTCACCTTAAAATTTAACTTTTAAACAAAAAAATTGAAAAATCCCATAGAAGTGGCGTGTATTTTTCTTTCAGTGTATTTTATTCAAAAAGCCCGTCCAATTTCCTACAAGTTTGTCTTTGACCACTTTTTGGTACGATGTAATGCGTCCATCCCGGGAATTCCCGGGACAAAAATCCCGGGAATTCCCGGGACAAAAATCCCGGGATTTTTCCAATACCGGAAATTCCCGAATCCCGGGATTTTCTATAATTTGTCCCGGGAATTCCCGAAATTGAAAAAAATATCATATTTTGGTCTGGAAATTCAGATTTGGTTGTGAAAATAGTAGAACAATAAAATGAATTAAAATTTGTATTCAGCAAATCTCAGCATTAAATTGGCATTTTAGAAAAAAAATATTATAATTTTAATTAACAGGTCCGCAAAATGCCTAGCGCTTTAATTTTTTTTTCTCTTTTATTTTATTTTTTTTTAAAGACTGGATATATTTACGTATATTTTCAATTTTAAATTAAAAAAAAACAATCTCATATCAAATTATTTATAATCAAACACCGGCATCAGGGCCGGTAATTTGTAAAATATGTTTTATATAAAACAATGAATTCAAAACTTATCTAAAATTTTACATTGACTGGTATCATTTTATTTATTGTCGTTTCTTGTTTTTTAGATATAAAATATTTTTTTAAGCTGTTTTTGTCATGTCATATAAAAATATATATTAAAGTAAAAAATATATAAAAGAATTCCAGAGTTTTTTTTGAATAGGTCCTATAAACATATAGAAGACAAAAACTTATTGGACATTTTCAAAAAAAACTCAAGAATTATGTAATTTGATTCGCAAATAAAAAAAAATCATACTGGAATTAAAAATAGTCGTTGATGTAAAATCCTAAACACAAAAAGATAAAAAAAAATAATTTCTTTTAGGCTATTTTAAAACTGTCATCTCCCGGGCAGACGGTAATAACAAAATTTATGCCATTTCAATAACAAATACTGTTAAAATAACAAAAAATGTTATGGAATCTTCTTGAAAAATCCATTTTTGCATAAGAGTTTAATAACAGTTTATGTTATCATAACAAAATTTGTTATTGGTATGATATTGGTTGAAAGCCAAAACAATATGGGAATAACATTTTTTGTTATGGAACAATAACTCTAACTGTTATTGGGATGATCGGATTAGTTGTTAAAATAACAAAAAAGAATAACAAAGATTTGTTCGAAGAATAACTAAAAATGTTATAAGTCTGTTATTACAATAACAATCCAATAACAAAAAAAAATCATAACGGCGAATAACAAAACTTGTTATAAATAACATAAATTGTTATTGGCCTAGTATTTTCAAATATCAAAAAATGTTATTCCCACGTTATTTCCGTCTGCTCGGGCTTTGTTTAGATTGAAGTGAGGATTATCACCATTTGATATTATTAAGCTAATTCTATGATTTTGAGCTTGAAAACATAACACAAATATAATGAAACATAGATTTTATTACTGATTCAAAAATTTCCCGGGATCCCGGGAATTCCCGGGATTCCTAAAATATTTTTCCCGTTTCCCGGGAAATTCAATACCCGGGAAAATTGGACGCCCTAGTACGATGCAACGCCTTCGAGATACAGTCATTTTCAAATTACAGAATACAAAAATATCTAAATACTTTACGCGCTTCTCAAATGTCATTTTCAAGTACAATTGGCTCGATATACACAAAAATGGCTTATATAGGCCTAGGATAACATGTCTACAAAGTTTTATTGAAATCGGAGAGGGTCGGGTACAAAAGTACCAGAAAAAAAATCCTGATTTGAGCTGGAATTGCTCAACTATGACTTCAATATAACAAGTGTAAGACATCGGACAAGTCTATCGAGAAAGAATCGTGTATTTAAATGTTTATGTTTTATGATTTAAAAGTAATTGTGTACTAACTACTGGTGCCTTTACCTCTAGAACAAAACAAAACAAAAGTTGTCCTAAATTTTTAAGACGTTGTTCAACATCAACCAATCGATTTCATTCATCCAGCATTGGGACGGACATTCCCTCTCATCCCCTGTCAGTTGGCATTGATTGACAAACGCTGCTTCAGATATCAGTGAAGCAAGCCAGCATTTAGAAACACAAACATACCCTTGTTTAAAAAACTGACAGAAATTTAGGGGGTTATATGTTTGAATGTATTTCTTTCTTATTTAGCAAACACGTGCAAAACAACACAGGATTTATATAAATTGTATCAAAGATTTTCGGTAAACGTTTTTGCCGTATCCTTGGCTAATTGTTTGTTGTTTTGCATGAAATAATACATCATTTCATTTTAAAGCTCGTCTTTCAAATTGAAACCATTTGGTTCCAGCTCATCATTTTTTCATTACAAACTTTCCGTTCCAAAAACGCCCCCACGGACAGGTTTATTCCGCTGTGGAAAATTTGAGTCCCCAGATGCTAACCTGACGGAGAAGGAAATAATCAAAACAAGCTCGGAAACTCACGCCACACTTTGGCCAACGAGAGGGAACCATAAAATTATGAGTAATCTCATCTCATCAGCAAATTAAACCTCATCATCACGTAAATTTCATTGCCGCCATCGTCCCCGGTGAGTTTTGTGACGCAGGCGGACGAACACCGGACAATAGTGAATTATGGAAATATTCGTCGGAAGGTTCTCCCAAGTGATCGATCACAGATTATTATTGGTTAGGAAGAAACCCACTTCAAATTAAAATTTATTGAAATGACTTAAAAAACGTTTTAAAATATACTTTTGCTAAATCTGAATTTTTCCTCAACGCGACTATAATGGGACAGGAAGTAAGTTAAAAACGCACTTCACCACTAACTAATGGTCGCAGTCAAGTACGATTCTTCGTCCGTCAGGATCATTCATCGCAACACATTGCCGTCGTACTTCTCGTTGGAGCATCCGCTGGAGTGGTTTTGGTGGTTGAGGACGGGCAAAAGTGTGCCTCTTGGTTATGCTTTTTCCCACTTTTCCCGGTGGCATCACATAAACAGCATCGTCAGTGTGGTAAGTGGACGGGGTAGTACCCTTCCTGGCCATACAAATGCCATCATAGGAAAACAGGAAAATCACACCGCACATGGAGCAGGGAAAGAAAAAAAAATCTTGTATTCATTCACCTTTAGCGATGTTTTGATTTTTGAAGAGAAATGTGTGTGAACACTGAAGCTGAATATTTCCTGATTTTATCCATTTTTAGAATAAGAGGATTTTTCTTCAAAAAGCTGTCGTTTGCCTCTTTTCTTGCTGACGCCATCGGCTGAGCAAAATCAAAACAAGTAACATAGTTCTGTTGGTTTGCTTTTGCTTATTTTTGCCAAAAAAAATCTGGCAGCAGAAAAACTAGCAAAATTTGTCGCTGTTTTCAGCGAAGTTCTCTACTACTCTGACAGTTGTCATTTTATCTCAGAGTTGATTGACGGAACACAACAAGCTTTTAAACTGAGTAAAACAAAGAAGCAGAGCAATTCTCTGAGATTTCGTTCAATCGATTTTTTTTGTATTATTTAATCCGGCTGAAACTTTTTTGGTGCCTTCGGTATGCCCAAAGAAGCCATATTGCATCATTAGTTTGTTCATATAATTTTCCATACAAATTTGCCAGCTGTCCATACAAAAATGATATATGAAAATTCAAAAATCCGTATAGGTATGGATAACGACTACACTGAAAAACAATGATACACTGTAAAAAAAAATTGGGTGATTTTAAATTTAACTTTTTGTCACTAAAAATTGATTTGCAAAAATAGTAGTTTATGCAACAAGTTGCAAAAAGAGGATTTTTTCAGCACGAGTCGTACATTTATCCAAAGATGTTCATTAGGATGTAACAAAAATGACTTTTTGGCGGGCATTCAGGGGTTTGTTCCGGTGGGCATACTGAGCCTAAATTCCAAATATGAGCTTGATTGGACGTAACAGGAGCTGGCGCTCCGCCCTTCAATTTTAAATGGGATTTAACCCGTAAAAAAAGATTTTTTCAAAAATGTCACTTTTTGAGGCGTTTTGGCCACCAATGCGTTTATCAAAAACATCACTGGCGTGTAGGCCAGATCCTTGCGCATCTTTTGGTATAAATAACATTGAAGTTTGGAGCATCCTGGAGCTCGGTACAGACCTTCAAAATTTGGCATTTTTTCGAAAAATCGGCCCCGGCAAAAAAGATATGCGTCGCACCTCGCGACGCCCGAGACGCCATTTGATTTTGCTGGGACCGATTTTTCGAAAAAATGCCAAACTTTGAAGGTCTGTACCGAGCTCCAGGATGCTCCAAACTTCAATGTTATATATACCAAAAGATGCGCAAGGATCTGGCCTACACGCCAGTGATGTTTTCGGTAAACGCATTGGTGGCAAAACGCCTCAAAAGTGACATTTTGAAAAATCTTTTTTTACGGGTTAAATCCCATTTAAAATTGAAGGGCGGAGCGCCAGCTCCTGTTACGTCCAATCAAGCTCATATTTGGGATTTAGGCTCAGTATGCCCACCGGAACAAACCCCTGAATGCCCGCCAAAAAGTCATTTTTGTTACACTCTAATGTTCATCGAGTTGGATAAATACGAAGAGTGCTGAAAACAACATTTTTTGCAATTCCAAAAAACACACACTGAATGAAATTTTAAGTCAAATTTTCATGTATTTTGTCAACCAAACCAAACCAAAAAAAAGCATTTATTTTGAAAAGTGTTGCTATTCGATTCCGTTATTTTTGGTACAGAAAAGTAGGCTATTTCGTCGTTCAAGAATGACAGGAAAAGTAAGTAGTTTCACGACGGAATTGCAAAAAATACTATTTTTACTTTTTTTATTTTTTGATATGTTTTAGGGGACATAAAATGCCAACTTTTCAGAAATTTCCAGGTTGTGCAAAAAATCTTTGACCGAGTTATGAATTTTCGAATCAACACAATTTTTTTCAAAAAAATCGAAATGTTGGTCGCAAAAATTTTTCAACTTTTTTTTTCGATGTAAAATCAAATTTGCAATCAAAAAGTACTCGAGTGAAATTTTTATAAAGTGCACCGTTTTCAAGTTATAGCCATTTTTAGGTAACTTTTTTGAAAATAGTCGCAGTTTTCCATTTGTTTTAAATAAGTGCACATGTTTGCCCACTTTTGAAAAAAATATTTATGAAAAGCTGAGAAAATTCTCTAAATTTTGCTTTTTGAACTTTATTGATACGACCTTTAGTTGCTGAGATATTGCCATGCAAAGGTTAAAAAAGCAGGAAAATTGATGTTTTCAAAGTCTCACCCAAACAACCCACCATTTTCTAACGTTGATATCTCAGCAATTAATTTTCCGATTTTCAATGTTAAAATATGAAACATTCATGAAATTTTCCGATCTTTCCGAAAACAATATTTTCATTTTTTTTAATCAAGACATTTGTAAGCAAATGGTTCTGCATTCGATTCCCATCTGCTCCCATTGAGAATATTTAGAACAAAAATTTAAAGTAGCTCGAGGCGAAGTTCGATCGTCCGTCCTTTGGATTAGTTAGCAAAAATGCTAGCCATTATTTTGCTGAGCAGTTCTCTACGAAATCGATCTTTTTTTTTAATTTTAATTGAAAATGTCATTAGAAATCATAAAATTCAGTTTTAGCGATCTCATCAGTTAAATCTGAGAATATTTTTAACGGATTCCTCGGGAACATTTATGAGAGACAGTTTTTGAATATTGAATCTTGAATTTTCGAAGACAAAATCAATCGACCTTGTTAAAAATTAAACTATAAATTTATTGTGGCCTTTTTTTTTGGGAGTTGCTGAAAATTGCTGACTGAAAAATATTTTAGCGCCAAATAATATCCTAAAACTTAGAACAGGGTGATTTCTTATATCTGACAATAAAGAGTTTTTATCTGAAATTTTCATGCGAAATCTGTAGGGTTAGTGAACTTTCACGAGTTCGCGGACAGCGTGAAATTGCACAATTTCCGCGAAATCCCGTGAAATTCTAGGATTATCTGAAATCATTGCCAAACATAAAAAAAAAAAACAAATATTTTGTCCACAACGGTCCACAAACTTGATGTAAATTTGGCAAAAAAATATGTTCGCTTAAATCATATAAAAATATAATTATATTTCGATTATACATTATTAGCATTAGCAATTTAAATGAAATTTGTCATTTTTAAGCATTTTACAAATTTTGAGTTTTGTGACCACAGATTGGATATATACTGGTTAGGGTGCCCAGAATAAGCGACTTTTTTTTAAAACCTCGCTCCACAAGCTGAATATTGTTCCTTGACCTATTTTAGGACTCTGGGCCAAATATGAGCAAATTCGGTCAACATTTACCCATTGATACTCGAAGGTGAAGTTTGTATGGGAAAAATCGAAAAATGTATGGAGATCCCAAGTTTCTTACGGTTTGGTCTGGACGGTGCGTTTTTTCCATCCAAATATTCCCAAAAGTGAGATCCTTTTTGAAAATTTAATGCTCTACAACTTTGTAGAACATACCAAAACTGTAAAATCCGATCCTGGAAAGTTATTAGCGATTTAAAAAAGTTATTTTTGTATGAAAAACATTTTTTTCACCAACTTTACGCTCGGGTATCAATGGGTTATCTCATCCAATGTCGCTCAAAATTTACACAGATGCTTAAAATAACCCAAAAAACCGTTTTCCGCTTGTGGAGCTGGGGGTCATTTTTTCTGGGCACCCTAATACTGGTAGAATTCCGGGATATTTTTAGAAGACTTCATTGATACTTTGAATTTTTTAAAGTGTAGTATGTTACTTGAAATGTTGAAATGTTACTTAAAATAAATTCAATTAAGTAAATCCTGAAATTTACTTTTTAGTATCTTTGAAATGTTTTGTTAAAATAAAAGTACAACTAATTGAAACAACTATCGTTTAGATTCAATTACTATCACTTTTACCTCGATTTCGCTCTTCAAAATTATGTTAAATATCAGTGAATATTCCATGTACAGTTCAGCAAAGAGTTTTAATTACTTGGACTTTATAGTATTATTTAGATCTTTAAAAAACAGCCATTTTGTAAAGCATTGTATTTTTTTTAACTGGTAAAATTTTCACGAAACTTGATGGTCCCGTGAAACTGGAAATTTTCAGCTTGAAAAATCACTTAGCTTATTTGCTTAATATAGAATTAAATGCACAAAAATCTGTCCGGTTGGTTTTTGTGGTCACTGTAAAAATTGTTTTTTTTAGAATGAAAAATCACTAAGCCTAGAAATCTGTATGGAACGTATTTTCCATTGATTTTTATCACCCAAATCAATCAGACTGATTTAAAATTGTATTTTTTTTGTTCTATTCATTTGTGAGGGCAGTTTTTCACATCCAAACCAATTTATTTTTGCTAAACAAGAGTTAGGTCAACGCTAGTTAGATATAATTAAACTTGTAACTGTTTATTGAAAATTCACTGGAAGTTACAGTTATGAAACAACATTTTACTAACTGAATCACTGATGAATGTTCAAAGAACAGCGCTAGTTAACGCAAAGTTCAAATGATATTACAGAAAAACTACACTCATCCTCCCAGTAGAAAAGAAAAAGAAGTGCGAAGCGACAAAAAAAGTCAAGTACATGGATAGAGGGAAAAAAGCGAGAGAGAGTGACTCTAACGTAAATTAAATTTTATTATTTCATTTTCCCATTTTCCAGCTTTCCCATGCGGATAATAACAGCCAACAACCTGTTGTTGTCCAGCAATCCTGTCCCAGTCCCTGCCCACAGCGCACACGAAGCTGCTGGCCATTAGCCATCATGGTCAGTAACGCACCACCCTCCAATCAACAGAGGCGTCAGGTATCGCCGCGCAACAGGTCCTCCTCGGGGTGACTTCGGGGACTGCTGGGACGGCTGGGTTTTGTGTGACCACTTGACCGGGTCCGGAAGCATTTTTCTGCTTTCTTTCTCTGCTCACCTTACCACGTGTGTTTGGTTGGTGAGGTGGAGGGACATTAGCCGAACTGTAATCGCAAAACTGTCTTATTTGTTTCGAAAATTTCAAAATATTTTAAATTCGTGGTTTCGTTCGTAAATTTAAACTTTACGACGAAATATAAAATTTACTTGAAAAGACTGACAATCTATAAAAATGAAAATAGGACATATATTCCATCAAAATCAATTACAAAAAATACTGCTGGTAGAAATGTACACGCGTAAGTTGAGAAGGGATCCCCGGATCTCATTCCAAGGACTCGCACCGGAGATCTCGGGCAGCTTAGGGATAGTGAGAAAGAGTGTCCCATCACAGTCAAGTAGGGGAAGGTTGTTCCGTTAATTAACGATCTGTTAGTGATTTGCTGTGCGCCAAGGTGTGTGTAACACGGTCTGTGGAGCAATCTCGAGAAAAAAAAATGGAACGTGATTAAAACAAGCAAAACAAGACAGTCCAGAGGTAGGATCCTTCACGGTTTAATGTTGGAGGCAATAGTGAGAGGTCGATTTACTAGTAAACGAGTTCAATTGTAATATGGACAAATGCTCTTATGGTTGAGTGTTGCCAGGAATAGAAACGGATAAGAAAGTTGTAGTCTTGGAAAATTTTCATAATGGCTTTCAGTTGAAAAACATTCCTCTATTCATTTTTTCTCGTATGTCAGTATTCGCTTCGCTAGGAGACGGTGATGGATTTCGCCATGTGATGTGATGATTGCCTAAGCCCAAGTTGCATAGGAACTAGTAATTGGGAATAAAACCAATTCCACCTTAACCAGTTTCTCACCACCATGACAGCCGTCCAATGCCGACCAGAAGTGTTGTACTCAACTTGTTTAAGGTGAAGCCGTTGATCATAATTAATCATCACTCAAAAATGCTCTATATTGAATTCAATTTAACGAATTTCTGCACCAAAATGAATCAGCATGTGCCGGTTGTTGCCTTCTTGAACCACTGAAGGAATTAGTGATCTAAATCAATTGTGCTTCAAAATTTATATAATTTTGTGGTACAGTCAGAATTTTGTCAAAATATTGAAAGCGACGCAAAATTTATATCTTTGAACGAAAAATCATGACAATTATGGAAGTCTTCACGTTAAGGGGAGAAAGGAACGAATCATATCTATGGATAAGTCAGGAAGGTGCTGTGTCCTATCCCTCGCCTAGACCAGACCAAAATCCACTGTCAGACCAAATCTGCCAGACCAAGACTGTCAGACCAAAGAGCAAAAAGTAAACAAAAGAAAATTTGAAAAAGAATTTTATTTTTTCAATTCAATGACTGGTTTTGGACTGCAAAATTGAATGTACGTCAGAATATAATTAAACATCGCGGCGGCCTGTACACCGACAATTAAATAAGCAGATAAAAGCCTTATTCTTCCACTTTAATTTTTGATCGCGTTTTCGGTTAACACCTGAACAATCTTGAAATTATTTATACGGATTTGTGATTCCTCTCTTTCCATCATTCCCTTGGGATAAGTACAAAACAAAATGTAAAGGTTGTCAAATCTTTGGTGCTCATCCCTTGAATGAAAGATAAGGATGTCAGAAATAATGTTTTCATAGAACAACAAATTCCGCGCGGAGCTTGAATGAAAAAAGTGCATTTTTCGAGTATTTTTCAGAAATGCGATTAACAATCATACTAAAGTCATTCAAATTTGGTCGCCTTGGGCTTCAAGTTATAGTTTAGTGTCCCCTAAACAATTTCCTGTAGTCCATAAAAGCTTGTGTTTGGGCATGGCAGGGCGTTTTAGAGAGAAAAATTTGTATTTGCTGGATTTTTTTTTCAAAAATCACTCTCCAAAACAAGCCAAAAAATTTAGCAGCCAAAATTAATGCATTCAGCTTATAGGAAATTTTACGGAGATCATTTTGCTTTTTTATCATTCTATGCATGTCCACGCAAAGCCGAGATATTTGCATTTTAGTGAGCTAAAAGTGAAGAATTTTCAAAATTCTTAGTATATAAGCGTTTTTAGCATAAAACATGGGCTACTATGATTACAAACGAGAAGGCATATATTTAGAATATTTTTATTTTGCTCGCCGTTTTCAAATTATAGCCATTTTTAGGTAACTTTTTTGAAAATTGTCGCAGTTGTTCATTTGTTTAAATTAGTGCTCATGTTTGCTCACCTTTGAAAAATATTTTTGAAAAACTGAGAAAATTCTCTAAATTTTGCTTTTTTGAATTTTGTTGATACGACCCTTAGTTGCAGAGATATTGCCATGCAAAGGTTTAAAACAGGAAAATTGATGTTTTCTAAGTCCCACCCAAACAACACACTATTTTCTTAATTCGATATCTCAGCAACTAATGGTCCGATTGTCAATGTTAAAAAAATGAAACAGATGTAAAGATTTTCCTCTTCCTTGTAAAGTTATGAAAATCATTCTTAATCAATGCTTGTCAAGCAGTAAGTCAATTATTGCTTGACAGAATTATATAACCTTTGAGACACATTTATTTTAGACAAGCAATCCTTCAGGGCCTTCAAGAAGAGTGCAACCGCCATATGCTGATTACTCTTGGTGCAAAAGTTCCTAAAATTGAACTAAATACAGAGCATTTTAGAGTTCAGTTTCTATGAAAATGAATGACGGTTTCATCTTAACCACAAATTATGTTAACATTTACTATCGTTTCGCCACACATTTGCCGAAGAATCAATAAAAATGCTTTCGATTGGTTTCATAACAAAATATGAAAGACACCTGTTAACAAGGTGAGCATCACCTTAAACTCATCCCTTAGAGAATGTTTAATTAAGCACATCACTGCCATTTGAAAGGCATGTCCCAATTCCACAAAGTACTTCTTAGAAATGTTTCACCCGCGATACTCGATACAGCAAAGAATCTTATCTCCTGGATTCATCAAATTTCACCCAAACCTCTTCATAATGACATGTTGTCGTCAATCTGATGCAAAGGAGAGTGAATCTTTTCAGATGAGAGGGTGGGTGGGGTAGGCAGATAATGTATTACCATATGTGTGCGTAATACGATCTTTTCAATTGAAGCCACCCGAAAGACACACGTGCAAAAGTGCTTCCCCACCGAGTCGTCTTGTCTTGTCTTTGCTGCCGGGAGGGAGCGCTTCATGCTAGCAATTTTCGCACTTTTGGCACGTGCGGAATGCTCCCACTGGTATGTTGTTGGGTCGCTCTGTTGATGTGACCCAGAACACACACACACACACGCAGAGAGACATGCCTCAAATGTCATCCCTCCGGGAGGGTTCTTGGATACAGACGGCACAGGAAATCGGGGGGTAATCAAGGATATTATCCTAGCATCCTACAAGTAGCATGTATCGTTACCTTACGCACTGTTTTCAGTTAGAACTTGGGACTGGTATTTTTGCCCTGGAGTGGGACTAAATTTAAAAATAACATTCATCACCATCGGCACGTGTCCGGAAACAAGCAACTATGTAATGATGTGTGTTTTTAGTGCTTGTTGGACTACCAAGGAGTTTGTTTTAGGACTGTTTGTGGGTAGCACAGTACCGAAATTTGTTATTTATAAAGCAGGTATTCTTTGGTTGAACTTTCATTATGCTTTAAATTTGCATCTTTAAAAAAAACTCAAAAACTCACTCAATTCCATAAATAACATTGGTTTTTAATAATCGGGCCACATCATGCTTGTATTATAGTTATTTAAGTGGGTCAATAAAATTTCTGAAGCTAACTATCACTTGCGCCATCTACATTCAAGTTGTCGAAGTAGCATCGCGCGATTACCCATGATTTCTCAAAATGTCTTATGCAATAATTAATTAAAACATTTAGCATTAGTGTGGTGCTAGAAACAGTTTTTTGGCATTATGTTTGTTTCTATGGGGACCATCCACAAACCACGTGGACACTTTTTTGGAAATCTCAAGCCCCCTCGTGGACAACTGTTCATACAAAAAAATTTTTTTGTATGGAGCGTGGACAATCGCCAACCCCCTCCCCCAAAGTGTCCACGTGGTTTATGGATGGTCCCATGATTACTATGTTATTTATGATTAATACTAAAATTGCTGGTTTTTTTTAAATTGTATTTCAATATAAAGTCATACGACTATATCAGTGGTTCTCAACCTTTATTGATCCATTCCCCCCTTGGTTGAATTTTATGAACATCTTCCCCCCCCCCTTAACTAATGTCATAATTTTGGTATTATTGTTGGCAGAAATTTTCAAAATTATTCACAACATTACATTTTTTCTTCACTCGCAACAATTTACACATACTTGCAGAAATTTTAAAAAGAATTTTTATTATCTGTTCATATTTAATGGAATGCAACAGCTAACAAAAAATCTTTTTTTATAATCTGCAATATTGCAAACACTACCAGTTTTAGTTTTTATCAATCACAGACAGAAATTATGACTGATATTTTATTTAAAAAAGACGTCAAATAATTTTTACAAAAACTAATATTTGATGCTCGATTATTTTTCAAAGTAATGGAATTTTTGCCCAAAATGATGCGAAAACTCCCAGAAATTAAATAAAGTAATGTTCGCAAAAAAAACGAATCAACGCAAAACTTCACAAATATATTTTATCAAAAGCTTCCCAGTGCCAATAGTTTCGTTTTCCCAGTTTTAAAAAATACCTAAACTTAACAAAACCGAAGCAAAATTGACATAAAATAAAAAAATATTCAAAAAATTCTCATTTTGAAAGTAAATGAAAATTAGCTTGAATTTATTTAAAAAATATTACACCCAAAGTTAAAGAACGAGGGGATAGTCCTCACGAAAAGAAACGTGAGGAAAGTGCTACTTTGCGAGAGAATAGTCCTCTCGCGTGTTCATTCGTTCATTGGAACAGTTCATCCTATTGAGTGGCTTATGACCGCCACTTAGCCACCAAACCATGGTGGCCCATACGGCAAAGGCACGGTTTAATATGTCGAAGGTCTTGGGTTCGAGTCTCGGTATCGGTACTTTTTTTTGATAGATGAACTTTTTTTTGAAGATGAACCCATGAGTAAAGTACTCTCGGTAATTTCGGGATTTATCCTCTCAGTCCGCACACAGTATCATTTTACAACCGAATCGTGCTCTTTATCCTCTCGTATGCCGATGTCCAGTTCTGGGTGTAGTAAAGCTAATTTTTGAAATTTATTACAAAAAAGGCTCAAGTTTAAAATAATGTTAAAACTCACAATTTTTTTGAAATTCCATTCTTCAATTGCTTTAATTGCTTATGTTTGAGAGGATGCAAATATTTAAACAAAAATAATGGTATTATTCAGAACAATTTCTATTATTTTCGATACCTCGAACTTTTTTGAATTTTAGTTTTTGTTAGCTATATTTTTGAAACACTTGCAAAGATGAAATCTAAAGAAATAAAAATTGCTGTTGTATCTTATCACAGGAATTCCCATGTATGTCAAATATATTGTGAACTTTAAAGGTTATAAAAAAAGCAAATAAAGATTTATATATTTTTTTTAAAAAACGCATTTGATTTCTAATACATCGTCATTCCCCCCCAAGAATGGCCAAATTCCCCCCCAGGGGGGAATTCCTCACCGGTTGAGAAACACTGGACTATATCAAAAAAATGCCCATGAGTTTGCATCATCCGCTGGCTTTGTTTACGTTTTAAAACCACGTGGCGCGAAGATTTTGACATAAGCGATCTCGCTTGCGTAGGTTTTCGCCAAGAAGAAGTAAAAGAAAACCTGCTTCACTTTTTGAAACCCCGTGTCATGTCCGTTCGTCCGTGTTATAAATTAACATAAATATTGAAAGGCTATCGAAAAACTATAACAATTCAAACGCTGTTGAAAAATATTAAATTTTCTTGCACAGATTCACAGAGAAATTGAATAGCTGTGAGCAGAGATCGGATCAATCGCTTGCTGCTTTTGAATCGTGGTAGCTCACGATTGATTGCGCGCTGACGATTCGTGCGATCTTACTTACACCGAGTGAGTCATTCCAAATCATTCTAACCGAAAATCAGGTTCCTTGCTTCTCACATAACTAAGTAATCGGTAACAAGCCGGCTAATCGAAAGTACAAAAATATAAACACATTTTTTCCAAATCTTATCCCCGTCCCTTCGTTAATTCACGTATCAAACATCCTCTCAGTCAATAATGTTGCTGCGTCATTTTTGCTAATGGACTCCTGATGAAGATGATGGGAAAACTTTTCCGCCAAACCGATACCACCTCCCTGCTTGCGGCCAGTTTACCAGAAAGGATTTTCCAGCACAGCTCTTTGTTTTTCTTTCAATCAACTTTTTGATTCTGCTTCGATCTGAGCAAGTCTCGAACGAGTTGTCAGATTTCAATGATTCTTGGACTTGACATAAACTCTGGGTGTATTTTTTGCCTCTTTGGAGTTGTTCAAGGAAGTTTGTTTTAAAAATGACTTACCATTGCTGGAATCCTTCGCGCTGGCGAGCACCGAAGTCGGAACGCCGCCAACGGTGGTCGCCAGGATGCCGCCGAGCAGAAGCGCGACCGGCGGAAGCAACAGCAGCCTCTGGGGGCAGCGGCCTCCACCGGCTTGGCCAGGGCTGGGTTTCATTTTCACTGCTGGCGCTGTTCCTGCTGCCGATGACCGGTACAGTTGTGACGTGTTGTGCCGTTGGCGAACTTCCACTTCACCCTGTTTAGGAATTTTTCAAACAATTATTTTCGGACTTTTCCACGGATTTTTTACTTCTGGGGTTGAAAAGTTTTAACTCCTCCAAGGGTGTGTGCCTTTTTTATGGCGGTGGAAAAGTTTTGTTTTGGAAACGGAAAATTTATTTCTTTGAACTTAAGCTTTTAAATGAAAGAAGCAGCTTTAATCAACTCTTCATTAATTTGTCACTAAACAATAACAGAGACGACTGAAGCGTGGAATTTGGCGTCGCACGAGGACACGAGAAAAAGCTCCGCGGGGAAAACACCGAATGAATTTTCCCGGAATGTGAAAATTCCGCCAACAGCGAACACAAACTTTAGGTGTTCGGTGAGTCAAGGTAAACCAACTCCAGACATTTCGGTTTCATATAGCCTCCGGGAGCTCCCTCTCTCGCGCGATTAACTCCCTCGTGTTGTCAATCACGACGAAAGATTGCTTCATTCACCGGAAACAATCAAAAGTAATTGAAGAAAATAGCCGCACTTGAGCATTGGTAGAAAAAGATTGATCGGATAACAAATCGTCAAAAACCTAAGAAATCAATTTTTGACCAGCGAAAAAATATCAGAGCAAAAAAGGTATTCAATTTCAATTCCACTTTACTGTGTGCTTCCTGTTTTCCCCCTTAACTAAAGTGAAGCACAATTGAATTAAATTCTGAATTAAGCATTTTTATAGAAAAACCAGAATGCATACACGGAATTGCATAGCGAAAACAGAAAAAAAGCACAATGTCATCTTGTTTTGCCCCTACCATTGTACCGGTACGACCGGAATTCAATTAAGATCTCGATATTGCTACTGTAAAAGCTGCACACAATATCGAACAGGACTGCAGTATGTTTTTTTGTTTCGCAAAACAGATGGAAATTATGTTAAGGTTTCGCTGTGTTATACTTTTAGCTGGGGACAAAATGGATTGAAACTAATATGGAAACTGTATAAAATTACACAAAATTAAATCAATTCTATAAAAAACCAGAATTTTTTTTATCTTTTCTTCTTAATTTTAGCTCAATACAGTCAACTTCTGAAAAAATAAATAACAAAGTGATTTAAAGGTATAGGTAAGGTATTTTTATTATATACTCAATCTAAAATTAACTAGAAAATTATAATTTTAAGGATTACAGAAAATATATCTCAAGAGATATCAAATCGTAAAATCGTCTGGGGAACACGATAGTGAAGTTTAATTCGAAATTGAATAGCATGTATATTGAGAAAATTGCGTGTCAAGTTTTCAATTGCGCTAAATGCATCAAAGTTTGATTCAGGTTTTGCTCTATATTTTTTTGTTTCCGAGATATGGCAATTTGTTAAAAGAGATTTTTTGAAAAAATGACGAAAATCGCAAAACTTTAGGGCGGTGCCAAAAAAGAAGAGGTGGTCCAATTTGGTCAAAAATCGGGAATCGTACATGTTTTGATAGTATCAACAGCTTCACCAAATTTGAGCTTGATCAGAGAAAGTGCATTTCGAGTGGTGTGCCAGTTGGCGTGAAATGACCTATAATGCAATATTTATTTTACACCCAGGCCTTTCAAAAAAGTTACCTAAAAATTGCTATAACTTAAAAACGGTGCATTTTATCAAAATTTCAGTACTTTTTGATTGCAAATTCGATTTTACATAGAAAAATGAAGTTGAAAATGCTATGCTATGCTATGCTATCCTCTAAACAGAAAAGACATCTTTTGAGCGAACAAGAAACATTACTTGACAGTAATATTTAGAAAACCCTGTTAAACCAGTCAAAAAATTGTCACTGCAATTCTAAATGCAAGGTCAGATTTGAAATACAAAATTACTTCACAGAAATAATAATCGAGCTAAATCCGCAAAAAGTCTGATTTCTAATATTTTTATTTTGTTATTTTTCAGTTTTATTCCATAGTGAAAATGGATGCGCAAGTCTAAAAAGTTTTTTTTTCCTTCGAAAAGTTCAGAAATTTTCCTATAACTTTGCCCAAAAAACTTTGAAAATTGAACCACTTGACACAAAAAAGCAAGAATAATTGGGTTTTTGGTTATCTCCCAGACAGTACTCAATTTTCGAATGCCTATATTGTAGCAACTATTGATCCGATTTTCAATTTAAAAAAATGAAACATAATGAAATTTTCCGGCCTCTTCGATACAAATATTATCGAAATTTTAAATTAAAACTCAAGACTAATATTAAGAAGGGCTTAATTTGGCATCTCAATCCTTTCAAATATTAGTACTTAGAAATCTGCACTTGAATGTTGAGTTGAATTTGAGTGATAGCTAAAAAATACTTCATATTTCCTATTTCCATTTTTTGTGGTTGTATTTCAGCAAATAGACGTCCAATTTGCAATGTTTTATAACAAATTTATATGATTTTTTTGAACTATTGAAAAATCGCAATACGGCTACAAAAAAAAAGTTCAAAATTGGATCAAGATTTTTTTTTAGATAACTGTGATATACCTAACAATATTTGAGTATTTTGATATTTTTAACATTTTCTTTTTTGACATATTTTTCACAAACGAAATATTGTAGATGCAAATTGTTTTGAAAATTGATAACTTTTTTTGTTCAAGTCGAAATATGTTACATTTTTGTTTTACTCAGATTCGTTACGAATGCCATGCATTTTATTGAAGGCCTCTGTTCAATATGAAATTTCATTGTATAAATGTAATCTGAAATATAACTGTAACAATCTTCATTCGAAATGATTTAAACTTTTTTTAAAACTTGTTTGTGCACATGGTTTTAATTAATAATAGTAGCCATTTCTCAGTTAATTTAACAACAAAAATTAAATCTTTTTTGTTATTGATGCGAAACTGTATTGCAAATTTATATCACCGTCATCTGGGGTGAATCGGGACTACAGTCTGAATAGGGACAGCAGGGTTTAGAGCACCTAAGAGCATGAAATTTGGAAATCGATGCACTATTTTTGTTAATCTGTATCTGTTCTATCTGAAACCAATCAAAAATATCAAAATATTGTGCAGCAACAAGGCTAAAACAGTTGTCACAACTCGCCCCATGTGTCCCGATTCGCCTGATGACGGTACTTTATTTGAAAAAACTTTTGTCCGGCGAAGGTAATAAATTATTCTTGAAACGATAGCAGCTCAATATTTACTTCAATGGATAAATAAACCCATAGCCCTTTCAAATCAAACTGATAAGTTACATAAATATTTTAAATTTTCCGTTTCCATCACATTTCCACGTGCGAAATGTTCAACCAAAAATCATGTAAAGCTTCAAAAAGCAAACGGATTCTCACATGTAAAATCACTTTCACTGCACTTCTCTACCACAACCACAAAACACTGAAAAAATAGCAACAAAAAAAGTATTAAGTTTCACAAAGTTCAGCAACACCGAATGTCCTTCTTCACACAAAAAATCACAAAATCACACAAAAACTGGGTCCTCCCGAACCTTAGATCCTTTTCCCAGTTCCGGAGCTCTGCTGCTGGGATGTCAACTGGTGGAAATGCACCGCACAACTGAATCATTTTCCTCGTCGCGTTTTCCTTTTCTATATAGGCGCTTTCCCGGCCCCCGAGATTAGCACACATACACGCACGCACGCACACACAGCACCCACCCCGAAAAGGGTCCGATGGCTTCCATAGCTTCATCCCTCTTCGTGTGGATGCACAAATCGACTAGAGAGAGAGAGAGAGAGTGGGGCGAGGGTGAAACTTCCGGAGAGGGAAAATTAGCACTAGTTACGCGCGCATTTAGTTTTTATCGAGGGCCGATTGATAAGGCGGAAAATCGGTTGACGTTGCTGAGAAATCGAGCAGGAAGTCGGCGTTTGAAAGGGGAGCTTTTAATCGTCGAGGGGTGAAACTGAGAAAATTTGAGCTTTGTCCGGAGGAGCTTTATCCAGCGGCTGAGGCGATTGCGTACAAGTTTGAATTTATTCTAATGATCATTTGTGTTATTTTGAATTTTATATAATAACATAAAATTGACATAACATAACATAACATAGGTCTCGTGGCGCAGGGGTAGCGGCTTCGGCTGCCGATCCCGATGATGCTATGAGACGCGGGTTCGATTCCCGCCTTATCCACTGAGCTTCTATCGGATGGTGAAGTAAAACGTCGGTCCCGGTTTCTCCTGTCTCGTCAGAGGCGCTGGAGCAGAAATCCCACGTTAGAGGAAGGCCATGCCCCGGGGGGCGTAGTGCCAATAGTTTCGTTTTTAACATAACATAACATAAAATAACATAAATAACATAAAACATAAATTCAATTCAAATTAATTTAAAGCGAAAACCTATAGGTTTATATATATAGCAGATAAATTTGGCCATTGTAAATTTTATTTCAAGTTTAAAGTTTTAAATTGAAATGATAGTTTTGAGATATTATTTAAGGATACGGTATGTCCCTTGAAAAAGCATTTTTTATGTAGACTTATTATTTCTTTGGTAGATTCTTACTAAAGAATATTTGGGATATTTTTTTTAAGACAAATTACTTGCTAGTTTAATTTATTTCGTTTTGTCTATGTTCATGGCTAAATTATTGTGTTTTTATAGGTTCGTTTTTTTTACGATATTTGAATACTACAAATATTAAACATTTTAATTGGTTACAATAAGTCCTAAGCGCCTTTGGCAAACAACGCGGTTTTCCGATCGGTGTTTTAGTATGTTTTATTTATAGTTCAACCTTTATATTTAACCTTTGTTATTTTAATAATTAAAATTTATCATCGGATAGAGCTGTTTAACAGTAAAATGTTATAAGTGATAAGAAGTGATAAGAAATAAGAAAAAAAAACTAACTTAATCCATCTATGTGGTTGGAGCCTTCCTCACTCATTACCAACAATGGATCTATTTTTAATCTATTTTTTAGATCCGGAATTAAAAAAATACATAAATATCACTTAAGTGGCCATATCTCAAGACAGGGTTGCCAGATCTTAACTGTTTTGGACTCATTGGAAAGGTCTTTTGATAATCTAACCAACTATGGGTCGGATGTTGGATCCGGACATAGTTTACATACATTTAAGTGAGATCCGGCTTCCAAAAAGTACATCAATATCACTTAAGCGGCCATATCTGGAGACAGGGTTGCCAGATCTTTGATGTTTTGGACTCATTGGAAAGGTCTTTTAATAACCTAACCAACTATGGGTCGGATGTTGGATTTACATACATTTGAGTGAGACATATTTGTTCAGTTTTCGATTCTGAGTCGATATTTGTGTCTACGACGTTTTTATGGGACCATCCATAAACCACGTGGCCACTTGGGTGGGGGGGGGGGGTATGGCGATTGTCCACGCTCCATACATAAAAGATTTTTTTGTATGGACAATTGTCCACGAGGGGGGGAGGGGGTTCGAGATTTCCAAAAAAGTGTCCACGTAATTTATGGATGGTCCCTATACAAAGTTCATTTTTAGAGCAGGATTATAGCCTACCTCAGTGAGAAAGGCAAAAATCATGTTGAGGGTTTGGTAAGAATAATGATTACTTTTGAATATTTTTAAAAATAATTTTGATTCTAGTTTTGACTCAAATCCAAGTCGAGAAAAGGTACCGTAAACCGGGGTGACATTGATAGGATTTTAATTTTTTCTGTAATATTTTTCAACTAATAAGGATTTTCTCAAGACTATTACTTTTAAAACATGTACCAGGGTTGGCCACTTAAGGTTAATGGATAATGCACTATTTACAAAAAATGCAGTGGTGTTTAAAAAAATAGTTGCGTTCAAAATTCTTATTTTGAATACTGGGATGATAGTCATGGTTTTTGTTGTTAAAATCAGGTTATCAAGGTGTTCAAATTTTATTTTTGCGTCGAATGTACCATCGCTAAGGTTGCTGATACAGTTTTTAACAAAAACAAATCAATGTTTATATTTAGTTAACTAAGTTTTTAGGCTTTTTAACAAAATACATATAAATTTTAGGTAAAATTGTTGAAAAGTCAGAATTTTGTCTGAAATTTGTTAAAAATAGTTTTGTTTGTAAAATTACCGATTCATATTGCATTTTAAACTGAATTCGAAGCACAAATCAAAAATTTCTACTGAAAATGCCTTAAAATTTTGAAATTTTATTTAATTACGTTTCAAAAACAACCCATTTTTATTATTTACTAACTTTGTTTACCTTCTCCTTGTGGAAAATTGTTGAAAATAATGAAAACATCTTCTAGAAGTACCATGAACCTTTCTCTACTCAGGTCAGTATGATTCCATGCCATTACGTATTTCATTTGTACTCTTCATTTTGCGAAATAAATCTCAGACAAAGTCACCTCGTTTTACGGTAGATGAAAATCTCAATTTCAACAGACGGTACATCGTTATTTTATTCCAGGAGAAAATATTTCTTTTTTTGTTGAACAAAAATAGTTTTTGGTTTAATTATTTTTAAGCCGGTTGATTTTCAAATTATTTTTAATCAAATATATGAGATCCGGCTTCAAAAAAGTGTACAATTACAACTGAAAATCAAAAAAATCAAATCAAATTATTCTCTCTACGGCATTGCCTTGGCGTTCTCGATTACGAGATTCCTACTCGAAACTAGGTGTCCGAAGGCTTGATTGTTGAGGCAATTGCAAACCTCTTTTTACACCTAAGCTTCCATCCACCCCAGGATTCGAACTGACGACCTTTGGATTGTCCAACTGTCTACCAGCGACTCCACCGAGGCAGGACCCAGGGAGACGACTCCTACACCTGGACTAAGCTAACGACCTAACCTTTTTTTTAGGTTAGTCCGGGGCCAACATTTACTTCCCGTCCGACGGAAGGCGTGGTCAGACAAATATCGTCTCGAAAAATGCCACTAGGACCTTCTGGGATCAAACCCAGGCCGACTGGGTGAAAGGCAACCACGCTTATCCCTACAACACGGTCCCGGCACAATTACAACTGAAGTAATCATCAATATTCTAGAGAAATAATAAATCTTTTTGAAGGAATTTATGTAAAAAAACCACCCTTTTGACAATCTTCCGAATTTAAGCCGATACAGTTTAACTTTTGTATAACTATTGAAGAAGACACGATTTTTAGAAATAGTGAATAGTGTCAATAGTTTTTAATCTGAGGATATAAAATCGCATTTATCGCAACTTTTCGGAGTACATAATCAATGTAGCAAATGAAAAAATCGGCTTTAGGTTTTTTTTTATAGTATTAATAATTTCGAGAAAAATTAGAATCCTGCGCTCCAATTAATTGCCGCAGAAAAATATCGTCGCAATTGGAAAACCCTGGAAGACCTAGAGAAGGTCGGAGAGTAGGCTTAGATTTTTTTTTTTCAAATATTTGTTGACTGTCAATCCTAGATTTTCGAAGGAACTTTGTCTCCTGGCTGACGATTGCTTGTTGGTTTGCTGTGGTGGAATCTGTGATTCTGAGACTTTTGCGGCAGGCTTGATAGTACCGGATACCGGGTCGGATGGCCACACAGCGTTGGCTCCGTCAGCTCCCCATCTTTGGAGAACTTTGTGTCCATGAATAAGCTAATCCGGGCATGCCCAGAATGGACACTTCCTGATGGTTAAGGTCAACGGCCTGAGGGCTGTCATCCTTGATTTTGATGATGCTAAACGGCACGTCTCGTGACGAGTAAAAATGGCAAAATGACCAACAATTTACCGAAACACGGTTCCACCAAAGAGTTCTTGAGTACTTCTCTCTGGTTCTACGCAAACTATCAAAAGAATCTGACGAAAAATCTCTGCACTCTGCAATAGCCGGGAACGAGCAACCGAAATATCCAGTTTTGTCAAGAATTTAGTTTCCATTTTGATTCTATTTATTTTATCATCTCATCTCAAGTATACACAAACAAAACAAAAATCCATTAGACTGGTACATCGGAACCGGTCCCACGATCTTCGGTGGTCCCATCCAGAACCGTACTTAAGAAAAAGCGTAAACTGGTCATGCGACGCGTCGCTACGTATAAAACTTGATGATTTTGAATGGAGAGTCTTTTTAGTGTACACCTTCGTCTCATGGGCCGGTTCCCATGTTCCCCGGTGGTCACATCCGGAATCCGTTGTTGGCAAACAGAAAAGTATAAAGCGTAACAAAATCTCTACCACATCCCTCTAACTGCGTTACATAATAAAATAATTATGTTGCGAAGAAGCCTCAGGATGGATATAAACATTTTAATCAAACATGACCCCTGCAATAGAAGGAAGAAGATAAATTTTTAATATTAAATATCATTTCCATTTGAAACGCTCACCTCCAAAAAGGACTTTCAAAACTAAAAAAAATAAGCATAAACAATTGAGCTGAACTGACAGCAATGTAAAATAGAAATCAAAACGATTGCTGCGATAATTCGAAAAAATCCTTGCGCTCCTATATTTGAGACCCCTTTAAGATAATCACCAAAACTGATTATTTCTCAATACGCGCAATAGTCATGGCTTGTGAAAAAAAAATTTCAAATCTAGTTTTTTAAATGATTTATTGCGCGTATTGAGAAAATATCAGTTTTGGTGATTTTCTTGTAGGGGTCTCAAAGATACGAGCGCAATAGTTTTGTGTATTCATCGTAGCAATCTTGTTGATTTTTGCGTTCTGTGCCTGTCAGCTCACATCAAAATTTTCAGCTCAAATGTATCATTTTGCTTTTTGAGTGGGTTTATTGCAGACATCAAGTGATTTTTACGGAAAATATAAATATTATTTTAAAATAAACTACTTGCTTTTGTGTGGTTTGACATGGTGCCTCTAAATGGGTCACATGCAGTTGATCCGCTCGATGTCCTGGTCCTTCACGACGTTATAGCTGCTGGAGAAAATCCGTCTTTTGCGATCTTCAACTGGGTCGGTTCAGGAATCATTGGCTCTATAAGTCACAAAATTAATCTATAGATAAGGCTTCATCCATAAAGTACGTCACGCTAAAATCAGCCAAAATTACCCCCCCCCCCTCCCTCCCTTTGTCACGCTTTCCCTATACTTATAACACGCAATATCACACTTTTTCAGAACCCCCCTCCCCCCCTAGAGCGTGACATACTTTATGGATGACGCCTAATAGCTTAAAGGCTTTCTGTCAAGTTCTTTGGTGTAGGTAGTTGAATTCTTCGTAATCTTCAGCCAGCCAGAGAATTTAGAAAAATTAAAAATGCGAGCCAAACCTTTTAATAAAATCATTCTCAAGGCCATTACAAATTTTATAAGCGAGATGCTCGAAACTCAGCTCAAGATGAATCATTTGAATTCTTTATAATAAAATTATCCACACACGCGGTTCATTAAATAACAAACTATAGTTAGTTTTTTCTTCTATTTCGTTTAAAAATTGTTCTCTTACAGTTCATATTACATTCAATTTGTATCTTTTTTTGTGAGTAAGCTTGTCGTAAACTTTGGCCACCTCCCGGGCCAGAACCGACTACCGGGTTTGCATCGCTGGTGGATTAAGGCGCCAGTACGGTGGTCGTGACTATGGAGAATGCCTCGCTGGCTGTTGCGTTGTTGATCTCTAGGTTCTGCAGCTCTAGAATGTGAGGGCGGACCTGGAAAAATTGAGATGTTTTATAGAACTTCTTAAAAAAATATTTATGCCATCCAACTAACCTTCCTGCCATTGACCCGATGCGGGTTCCGACATCCTCGACACTTGACTCTACATAGGACTTGGATACGGCATAGTACAGACAGCACGCTGCCCACAGTAGGTCCCGGGGTAGCCGTCACATTTTCGCACCGACAACTCCGTCACTTCAACAGCTGCTTCGTCCACACGCGGATTGTCCAGCCAACGTCGTCTTTCCGGTCATTCCGGAAGAAGTCGTGGCCGTCGTCGCCATTTCTACAAAAAAAAAATACTTTAGAAAAATTGTTTAATTTAGGAATTTTACTAAAATTACCTGTACAGAGCGCATTATCACGATTTTGTTAAACTGACAGACAACTTCAGTTTGATTTTTTCTAAGCCTACTCTACTCTCTCATCTATACTTTTCCATTGCGACGATATCTTTCTGCGGCGATTAATTGGAGCGCAGGATTCTAATTTTTCTCGAAATTATTAATAAATACAATACGATAAAAATTTATAAAAAAAAGTGTGATTGCAACGCCGGAATGTGGTATTATTTTTAAACCTAATGTTCCAATCACTGTTGAACCTTTTGCTACAAAAAAAAAAGTTTTTAAGTGATCAAAAATTAATTATTTTGCATTTAAAAAAGAATAAGCAAAATAAAATGTTCTGGCTCACTGTTAAAATAATTGAAAAAAAATAAAGTATTGTACTTAATTTCAAGGTTAAATTAAACAAATAGCATTCTTTTATTATTTTTTAAAATAGAGCTGACTTCAACTCGGGACGCCAAAAACGCACACCAAACACGCACTCAAAAAAATATTCACGTCGAAGTTACGTGAAAAGCTATGTGGTATTTTTCCACTAGACTTTTCACGTAACTTCTACGAGGTGGTTCTAGTGGAAGCGGAATATGCTTGGCCAGATCATTTCACGTTGATTTTACGTGTTTCACACGTGAAAGCTAAATGTATCAGCTGATGAATTCTACATGAACGTTTTAGTGATTTTTATAGGAACCTTCTAGTACTTATGTAATCTTATTTCAGATTATTTTTTCTGTTTAAAATAACAAAATAATGCAATTTTCAATTCTAATTTAATGGTTTATTGAACTTTTCTTTTAATAACATTTTGTAAATTATTCAAATTCACGATTTTGTTGTGTTCCGTGTCGAAGTTGGGCATCCGTTTTGACTTCCGCTTGACGAATCGAAGTTGGCCACAGGGCGATCGTTCCGACGAAGTGACCTGACAGCTGGTCTAACTGGTCATCTTTGTTACGAGTGATGGCATACAAGATTGGCCCCGTCTAGGCCCGTCGTTGCCGTTTTGTCCTCGTTGGTACTGTCACCGTGATTTGAATTTTCCCTGATAAATAAAGAAATAATGTTTCTTAAAATCATCGTTAAAATCTCTTTAACCCGAATTTAACTTACGGTTGTAGCGAAACTAGTCGGACGATGAGAGGGTGGCCACAAAAAAACCCGGAGTGGATGCTCGGACAGAGGCCGGACACTAGCTCTATGACCTGAAACGAGTTGTGTAATCCGTACTCGAACTTCTCCGGGGCACACTAGAAAAAGGTCGACGACCCGTTGGCCATGTTCGCTCCACGGTAGCTTCGACCATGAATGTCATTCCGACGGACCAAATCGCAGAGTTGCGCCTGGGAATACTTTCGAGGGGTATGGCCAGAATTCCATGGTTACCGGAAAAGAAGATACTGCTTCAAAAGATCTGCAAAATAAACATGAATTATTAAAACAAAATATAATTATACCTAATTCAACTTACTGTTAAACATATTTAATGAAATTTTGCGAGCGCAAGTCCGGCAGCAGATCTTCACCGTACGCCAACAATTTTCATACTAAAATAATCACGTAGAAATTTGGCCGAATGGCTCACCCAAGTCTCGTTGAAGTTATATTTCAAAACACATAAAAGCTACATGAAAGATCCTAGTGGAAAAATACTATGAGGTTTTTCACGTAACATCAACGTGAAATATTTTTTTTGCCGGTACACTTTCAGATTGTTTTTACGTGTGTCACGTAAAACGTGCCTAGCGAGGGGAAAATTGGGGTTACGTGATTTTTCACGTAGCATCAACGTGTGGATTATTTTGAGTGCGCCCCTCGTTCACAAACTCTCCTCTCTGTTTGGTTCGCGAGAGAATTCCACTCTCTCCCCGATTCCTAAATCGTGACTCGGTGGACTGTCAAAAGTGTCTTTCATCAGCAGCTCGCGTAAGAAAAGAAAAGAAAAGAAAAAAGTCGAGGAGCTGGCAGAGTTTGCTGCGCGACGATCTTCCTTTGGTGGCTGACCGAAAAGTAAATAAAGTTTGTGTTCCCAGTGCAGGTAAGATCGTCCGTTGATTAGCCCTCCCCGAGGGGGCTCGATGAGTTGTGTAATGTTCCATGTTTCAGGGCGCGCAATGTCGTTCGATCGCTGCTTCTAGAAGACCAAAACCAGCTGCTGAGAGTTACATTCGTCATTCGTCGGGAAAATAAAAGTGGTGACGACTTTCTAGGCTTCAAGGATGGACGGTAATTTGTGGTGAGTAATGTTTATTTGGGGCATCTGCGAGATAAGGGGGTCTTGATAAGGGTTTTATCCGCAGGTTGATCGAGCTGGAGTCGGCACTGCTGGACGATTGTACAGTGGATGATATCTATGCGATATGCCAGGGAAAGGCTATTCCAGAGGCGCTACGGCCGGACGTGTGGCAGGTCTGCCTGGACGTTAGGAGTAAAATGGACCAGCTTGCGCAGTTCAACGAGATCTTCGACCTTCCGTTTCAAACGAAGCTCCGACGGGACTGTAACTGTTTCGTCGAGAAGCTAGGGAATGAAGAGGAAGACAAGGTGGCGGTCGTTGCGGATTTGGAGTCGATTCTGACGTTCTACTGCAAGAATAGAAATCTGGTTTACGAGTCGAACAACGGGTGGGTTGAGTTGCTATTGCCGTTGTTGTCGCTGAAACTGTTGCGGTCCGATACTTACAATCTGTTTGAGGCCATCAGAGACACGTACATTCCGAAGGGGTGCGTAAAGAATGGGAATGTGTTTCACATCTTTCGACTGCTGCTCCAGTACCACGATCCGGAGTTGTGTTCTATACTGGATACGAAGCGCGTTACGCCGGACACTTACGCCATGAGCTGGTTCAACACGCTGTTTGCGTCAACGTGTTCGCTGCAGGTTGTGCTGGCTATGTGGGATCTGTATCTGCAGCAGTCAGATCCGTTTCTGGTGTTTTTCCTAAGCTTAATCGTGCTAATCAACGGGCGGGACCAGGTGATCGCGTTGAAAAGTGCGTCCAAAGAGGAGCTGATCAGCTTTCTAGTCAACATGCCGTGCAACATCGAAGCGGACGACGTGATGGATTTTTGTTCGCTGGCGCAATATTACTCGCTGAAGACGCCCGCGTCGTTCAAGCGTGACCTGTTGAAGGTACTTTTGGCGTTCAGAGCAGCGCCGCAGAGGAGAATGTCGTCTCGCAAGCCCTGTGTCTGCCAGTGTCGGTAAACGAGCTCGTCGAGAACGCTTCAACGAGCAGTGAAAACTCCAACCCAGATGCGGTGCGCTTCTTCCTGGTCGACTGTCGTCCCGCGGATCAGTACAACTCGGGTCATCTCTCGACGGCGTTCCACCTGGACTGCAATCTGATGCTGCAGGAACCGGTAGCGTTTCAAACGGCTGTCCAAGGACTTCTACGCTCACAGAAGAACGCCATCGAAGCAAATTCAAATGCAGGAGGAGAGCATCTTTGCTTCCTCGGTTCTGGTCGGCTCGAAGAAGACCAGTACACGCACATGGTCGTGGCTTCGTTCCTGCAGAAAAATACCAAATTCGTGTCATTGCTCACCGGAGGCTACGAAGCTATCCACGAGTACTTCGGAGACAACATGATCGACTGCTTGGAAGATCACGATCCTCTCAGCTGTCTGGTGTGCAATAAAGGTCAGGTCCAGTACGGCAAGAGCATCAACAACAACGCCGTCAGCGGTGGCAACGGAAGCCTCAAACGAGCGGACAACCGCCGAAACAACAATCCTCCACCGGATCCAGCCGAACGCAAGCCAACAATAGACCTGTTTAGCAAACTCTCGCTCGCGATGAAGTCTAAATCGGCCGAGGTCAAGGGCAAACTCTTCGATTACATCTCAAACCCAAACGCGACGGTCGCACCCGTCCCGGAGAAGCACGTATCCCGTAACGAACGCAACGGTAAACGCTACCGAAACGTCGCGCCCGTCTTCAGCATCGGCGAAGACCAGGACGACGAGTATCTCCCCTCGGCAAGCTCCGATGCGCCGCAACAACCCGCCGCTCAGCAGCCCGGCTCCAACACGGAAAACTCCGACGACCTCGTCTCGATCCAGGCCTACCTCAAAGGACCGGACGTCATTCGTTCCTTCAAGTGCCAAGAAGTTCACCTCAATGGGTACATGTACGACAGCTACCTGCTCGTAACGCCCACCCACATCATCGTGCTGCGCGAGCTCGACCGCAAGGACAAGGCGCGCGTAATCGTGCGGCGACCGCTCCAGAGCATCGTCAAAATCACCGCCAAAAAGCGGCACCGCGATTTGATCACGTTCAAGTACGGCTACCCGGAGGAGGAGAACCTCGTCATTACCGACATGGACCGCTTTCTGATACCGAACGCAAGCGACGCAACCGAGCTGATTTCCAAGCATATCATCAAGCAAACCTAGAGAATCAGCCGGGCACTTAATTGTTGAATAGAAGCACCACGTGTACTTTCCCCCTCCTCCTCCTCGCGATTGATAGAGCCGGCGAGTGTTTTTATAGAGCAAACCAACAGTAACAGCAAACCACTTTTTAACACTTATGAGAAATACAAAAGTTTAGAACAAGAGCCTATATTGCAGAGATGATTGATGTGGACGACCCTATTTTTAAACAAACCTAAAAAAAAGCCAACGAAATTGAAGCCATTTTAAAAACTATGAACCAGCGCAGCAAAAGAGGTTGCTTTCCTGTCCTCTGTGTAATATTTTAATTTTGTTTTCCCCAATTATGAATTCTAAGAATGATATGTTTATTTATATGGTTGTAAACCGTTTACACTTAATTGATTATTGTTTATGTTATAACTACAAAGCCCATCCCAATATAGTATGAAAAATGTTGCATAAATTTAAGGCAAAAAAGAAAAAGAAAAACCTGTAACAGTGAAACCGTTCAATTCATCCAATGATACAGAGAAACACTTACGCAACCTGTATATTAGTAGCAAAATGATGAAAAATAAACCAAAATATGTATCAAAATCAGTAAAATGTTTTTTTTTTTTATTTTTCAATATAAAATTCAAATTGATAAACATGCTGTTATAATGTGATGCCTGCAAAATATTTATTTACACAGATCTAATTATCAAGATCACCAATTTAACCTGCAAACGCAAAAAGATGACATTTTAATTCCTTAAAATTTTTTGGGAATTCAACTTAATTAAGAAAAATCAAATCAGGACTTTTGTCGTTGTGCCTTTTTTCGAAAAGTTCTAATTATAACCTTAACTTTGTCAAAGACACCCGATCGATGCAAAAAAAAAATCTGAAAATACAGATTTTAAAATATTCACATGGCCATTTTGTCCACTTTGCAAAACAATGTAAGAAGCCTGGCATGGAAAAACTAATGATGCAAAATAGTTTCATTTGACATTGCTTGGACAAAGTTTCATCCCAATAAAAAAAAATACCAAATTATAAATATTGAAAAAAATGAGAAATTATAGAGTGTATATGAAAATTTAATGTTTACACTTTTTTCAAACAAATACTGCCGTTCTACGCATAATTGTCCCATGTTCAAAAAAGTGCAACTGAGAAAAACGCGATTGAAATTTTTCGACCGATTTCTGTGTTTCTACGCATAGTTGTCCCGTGGGTTCCTATTCGCCCTATGTGTCCCTAATCGCCCAGTTAGCAGTTTATCACCCTTATTGGTGATTCTTTTGCTATACAACAGGTAAACAAGACAAAATGCTTAGTGAAACTAATGATTCCGTGTAAGAAAATACTTGGTGGGACAATTATGCGTAGAAGTTTAACGATGGGACAAACAGACTTGGTGTTGTTTTCAATGAATTTCCGAACAAAGTACCAGATTTTATGTGTTTTTCTTAAAGTACACATAAAACTAAACATAAAAATGTCATAAAGTCAAAATCGTCCAAAACTGATCTGGGACAATTATGCGTAGAACGGCAGAATACCTATCGTAAATTGGCGGATTGGGACAACAGTCTGAATCGAGAAATCAAAAGTGAGAGTGTGTGCGTGCAACATGGAGTTAAACTTTTCAAAGTGTCGTGGTAATCTTCACAGCAACTTCACAGAAAGTTTAACTCCATGTTGCACACACTCTCACTTTTAATTTCTCGATAGGAATAGCAGATTATAGGATACTTAAAAGTACAAATTTTCAAATCATTGTACTAATACGAATGTTCGGTATTTGATATAAGCAAAATCAATCAAACATGTCTAGATTTTTTAGGCGTTCCTATAAGGTATTGTGTTTAATTTGTTTAGTTATAAGACCTTTTCAAAAAACTCTTGATATTCAAGTATTGTGCAAAAACATGGCTAAAGCAGCCCAATTCACTCCATGTGTTCCCATTAGCCCCAGATGACGTTACGGATATGAGACAAATTTTACAGAATGGAATTTTCATGACGAGGGCTTGGTTTCCAAAGGGTAATACCAAAAATCGTAATACTTGAACAGAGAGAAGTGACTCTTTGACTTGAATGTGAATAAAACCGTTGTTTTTTTAGTGTCCTTTACTGCCCATGTTCGCATAAATGTCCCATATGAAAAAAACAGCAAGCTGAGAAAAACGCATTTGAAGTTTGTCCCATACATAAGGCTACGTGTTAAGTTTTCGCCCAAAAACTGGATTTCCTCCTGATTTCTAGAACAAAGTAGGCTCCTTCGAAAGAGCACACAATGTTGAACCAAACAGCATCAATAACTCGAAATCGAAGAAAATGCATATTGGACATCTATGCGATCAGGGGCAGTTTAGACCGTCGAAAATTTTGGTTGTTTTCTAAGTTGTTTTTTACATCCTTCAAAACTGACCGATGACGAGGGAGGGCAACAAAAAAAATAAAAGTTTAAATAAGCCATAGAATCAACTTTTTTTTTAAATATAGTGTTGTAAAATTTCCTTTAAAATCGGCCCGAAAAATGAAAGGGCAATAACCTATTTTTTGCAATTCCGCTGTGAATCTGTCAACTTTTCCTGTTCTTCTGGAGAAACGAAACGGCTAACTTTTTCTAACAAAAAAAAATAAAAACAGATTTGAAAATCAATACCTTTAAAAATCAGACTGTTCCGCACTGAAATTGTAAGCAACTCATTGTTTTCACAACTTGGCTTAAGGGACCATCCATAAACCACGTGGACACTTTTTTTGGAAATCTCAACCCCCCCCCCCCCTTCGTGGACAATTGTTCATACAAAAAAAAACTTTTTTGTATGGAGCGTGGACAATCGCCATACCCCCTCCCCCCCTAAAGTGTCCACGTAGTTTATGGATGGTCCCTAATAGAGGTAGATTTCTAGTCAACATAAACATAGCAACATAGCCGCCTCATAAGCGGAAGGTTCAGGGTTCGATTCCCGACCGGTCTCCTTGAAATTTTTCGACTGTAATTGAACTTAGAATGTGAACAAAAAACGCATAGAATCAGGTGGGATTCGAACTCACACCTTTGGATTGGAAATCAGATGCTCTAGACATTCGGCCACCAAGGGATTAATACTCCTTGAGTGAATTTATTTGTAATGGTGAAATAATAACACAAGGTCATTTACTATATAATACAACAATCCCCTTCCCCAACGATTCCCCTACACACCACACACCATTATAATCTATAAATAACTCGAACCGGTTGGTACGCTATGTCCCCGGCTTCTTCTTCTTCCCCTGATGGTTCTATGAAATGTGGGATCCGTTCATAGAATCTGTCTCATGCGGTTAATGCAACGCAGTAGGCCGGGCCGCTTTAATGAGTGTAATACACTTCGGGGGTTCTCGAAAGTACTGCAATCATTAATAATGACAAGAAGGAACTTGAGGCGTAATCTAACCATAAGTTCTTCCCGGATGCTTTCTTTGGACTGGCTGCGCTTGTGTTCGATTAGATTAGATTAGATTAGACAAAAAACAATTTGAAATGTATTTTTTTATTATTTAAAATTATCAAAACATTATGGCAAAGTATGGCCATTTTTGTCACGTTTGTCTAGATTGGCTTTCAGATGACGATATTTAAAATATTTTAAAGTCCAAATTCCAAATTTGTCTGTAGATATTTTGTTTTCCACAATGAAAGTTTTTTTCGTAAACCTATGCGATGACTAAATGATAATAAATGATTTGGACTATTACAATCCATGCCGACAAATCCGGCTCAGTTGTCTCTTGGTATTGTCAAAAATCAACTGCAACAGGTTCTGGTTGTTGATAAGACACTGCTCGTACACACTCCTCACCGTTACCAATCGGTCACGAAATCTGCCCACAATACTGCTCCACTGTGCCATCGCGGTCGTTGAAAGCTGCTGATACTGAACCGTCTTTGCCGCCAATTTTTCACTAATCCGCTCGGGATCTCGTACCATGTTCTCCCGATTGAACGCATCCAGCAATTTTCCCCGCATAAAACTGATCTCATCTCGCTGAAGTTCTCCGTACACGCTGTTGGTCTCCGCGTCCAGCTTAGCGTCCAACTCATCGACGCAGTTGGTGAAGAAAATGCCAGCCATGTACATGTTGTTCTCCACGATGTTCCGCAGATAACCAAGGCACGGTGCATCGCCAATCTCTCGATCGATGTCCCCGACCAGGGCTTTCTCCGCGTCAACGGCCAACTCGACGTACCGTTGCTTCTGATTGGCCATGAGTTGGATCATTTCCGACTGAAGGTCGGACGCGTTCAGTCTGGCTGCGTGGAGTTCGTCGAGGACCAGATTACGGTGGGCTCGCATGTACGGGTCTGCATAGCGCAGGTCGTCAATGACTTTCAGCGTGCTTGGCCGTTGAGCTGTTGTGAACTGTTCGTGTGATAAACAATGCATTTAAGGACAAACAAGAATTTTCTTGGAATTGAACTTACGGTCACCACAAGCAGCGGTAATAAAATGGATTGCAGGAGGATGTCCCCCATCCTGATAACGACCTCCGTTGGTTGAGGTTTGCTCGCGAAATGATAGTGAAATTTATCGACAATCGACGTTTTATACCGAGCTCATTTGATTGCGCATTTTACTCAATGAAAGCAGTCGTCATACTCGTTTGTAATCCTAAATCACCCAATACAGGCCATATAAAATCAACCTGTAGATTAAATTCTGATTACCATTCGTGCTCGATATCTGCCCGTGAGCAGACCTCCAGTCAACAGAATGAGGTTCATTCATAAAATATTTTTCGCTGCAGCGTTTTTGCATGTAAGTCGAGTTGATTAAATTGCGATTAGCACCGGAAGCTGACGTCTTTTGGCTCTAGATTATCTTTGCAGACCGTCAAGAAACACTTGATGTCGTGGAAAAGTTGCGAGATGCCCAAATAGAGTTCGACACATTCCGGGATTACGTCAGCAAGGAGGTCACCGCAGCCAAGCAGAACTCGACCCAGATCCTGGTGCAGTTCCACCAAGAGTTGGTCCAAGTCAAAGAGCTATACCTGCAACAGTCCTTCTGGGCAGAAGAGGAGATCCTCTACCAACTCAACAGCCAATCGCTGTATCCGCCGATCTACGTGGACAACGCGTGTCTGGGCTATGCGCGTGTCCTGGTCGACGATAACATGAAGGTGGCCGGAGTCGAGTTCACCAACTGCGTGTTGGACGTAGACGCGTTGATTCGGGAGGAAATCGTCAAAATTCTCGAAGATCTACAGCAGGATGCAACGGTTGCCGATTTGAACGTACTGTTGGCGATGGACAGAACCAACATATTGACGCGTCCCGATGATCTGATTCCAAAAATTGCGGACAAGTTGAGCGTTTTGGAGCAGCTTATTCCCAAAATCGCACAGGAGCTAAACGTGGCTGTTGACCAGTTTGAGGCTAGACTTGGTGCCATTGCGAAAGTGTACCGGGTGTGTTTGGTTGAGAATGATAACATCTTGAAAGCTGCCCTCGATAATATAAGGTCGCAGTTGCTGCAGATTTGCAAGGGAAGGATTATCTAGCAGTTGCTTTTAATTGAAAATATGCAATAATAATAAAAATGATAATAAAGTTGCAGTTTCAAAAATTAAATATAATTCATTGAACCCCTTTGTTTAACTTATTTAATCATATTTTATTATTGACAATGTTTCGGAATAATGAATGAATAATAAAGAAAAACAGCCTAATTGAACACTAACCTAATTGTCTGTCTAAATACGCATAAGAAACGTGAAACCCCATCATTATTAATTGAACACATCGATTCATTTAATATTAGCTTTTTCAGGGTAAATTTTATAAGGACTATTCTTGAAATCACTTAATGTAATTTACTCAGAGTTTATAATTTTGTTACATGATACGGATATGCATATCCTAAAGGGGGTTCTTCTTTGATAGAAGAAATAACGATTTTTTTTAAGTATCAGAATTTTTTTTTTTTTTTTTTGAATTAAATATACTTTATTGAATCTTTCTTATAATAATTACATTTGGTTTACATAATAAGTGGTCAGCTGTGGCTCTTCAGCTTTAGTTTGCTTTTCGTGATTTAAACACTGTTCATTTTTATAACTTTAAAAGTATATGATTTATCATTTTTGTAACACTAGGTACAATGAGGAAAAAAAAGTTAAGAAAACATAACCTAACCTAAAACTAACTTAATCTTACCATAAACTAAACCAATCCTTGAATCAAGGGGTATTCAGATATAGCACATTTTTCCCTGAATTTCAAACATTTTTCTTGAATCTTCTGATCCAACATTTTAACTTCTGCTAATTCATGAACCTCACTTGATCTTGTCCAGCCAGGAACATTCAAAACCATTTTGAGTACCTTGTTTTGGACACGCTGGAGCTTCAATTTATGAGTTCTAGCGCAACACTCCCAAACAGGTACTGCATACTCAATAACGGGGTAAATTATTTGTTTGTAAACTGCTAACTTATTTTTCAAAGATAGCTTTGATTTTCTGTTAATTAAAGGATACAAACACCTGATGAGAATGCTGCACTTGTTCAATATTTTATCTACATGCTGCCGAAACAAAAGTTTCGAGTCAAGTATGAGACCTAAATAGACAACTTCCTTTGACCAGGGTATCGAAACATCATTCATTTTAATCAAAACATCATCCTTTGGGACAAATCTGGCCGATTTGGAAAGTGGAAAAATGATGGTTTGAGTTTTGGCTGCATTTATGCGAATTTTCCAGTCGCCAAAGTATTCGGAAAGAACGTCAAGACCCTTCTGAAGACGGCCAACTAAATATCTGGTTATTTTACCCTTATAAATAACGGCAGTGTCATCAGCAAAAAGTGACAACACACCATTACCAGGAAGAGTAGGCAAATCAGATGTAAAAATATTGTACAGAAGTGGGCCAAGAATACTTCCTTGGGGAACCCCAGCATCAATGTTGAATAATCCAGAAGCAATCCCATTCAGAAAAACCTTGAACGATCTCTCCGAAAGATAGTGCTGGATAATTTTGATAAGATACATTGGAAAACCGTATAAATACAGTTTATGTATCAAACCATCATGCCAAACATTGTCAAAAGCCTTCTCAACATCCAACAAAGCCATAGCAGTTGATTTAGACTCAAGCTTGTTCTGCTTGATGATTTTAGTTACTCTCGTAAGCTGATGAGCAGTATTATGTCCCTTTCGGAAGCCAAACTGCTCGTTCAAAATTATATTATTATCGTTGGTAAAATCCAAAAGCCTTGAATAGATGACCTTCTCAAAGAGTTTGGACAGACTACTCAAAAGACTAATGGGACGATAACTTGTTGGCGATGTTGGATCTTTTGAGGCTTCAAAATTGGTATGACTTTGCCCAGCTTCCAATTGGTGGGGAAGTAACCAAGTTGCAAACATTTATTGAAAATATTGGCTAGATGTTGAAAGAACTGATCACTCTGTTTTTTCAACACTAGATTAAAATGTTATCAAAGCCTGGAGCTTTCATATTTTCATTTGTTTAACTGCAACTTTGACTTCCTCACCAGAAACATGGGAATCTGCAGGAAATTCAAAGGTAGAGTCATTGATTGTTGAAATACTATTGGCAACTGATGTTTCTTTACGGCTGGTCATGGAAGCGCCAAGATTATGTGAACTAACAAAATGAAGCCCAAGTGCATTTGCCTTTTCCTCGGATGTAATCAAAGGAGAATCCTCAACAATAAGAGGAGGAATAGGCTTTGGTTTGTTTTTAAGAACTTTTGAAAGTTTCCAAAATGGTTTTGAATAATTCCCAAGCTGGCTTACATGTTTTGAAAATTCTTGATTTCTGATATTGTCAAGTCGGTCTTGTATGATTTTGTTCAAATTGTTCACTGAAATCTTTTGTCATAGTCCCCAGTCCGTTGATATTGTCTCCTATAAACATTCCTAAGTCTAATCAAGTGTTTAGTATCTACGTCAATATCAGTTACCTTAAAATTAACAGGAACCTCCCGAACGTTGGCAGCCTCTGCTTGGTTGATAGCCTGCTGGATCACCTCCAGCGAACGATCAATATCGGCAGAAGTTTCCGGGTGTTGATCATAGTCGATGTTGCTGTCGACCACTTGCTGAAACTGCTGCCAGTCAACGTTGTGGTAATCTTTCCGGGTTGGTTGCCGCTGCGGAGTAACGGAAGCTCCAACCTCCACAACCACCGGATAGTGATCAGAACTCAACTCTTCAAACACCTCAGGATGAGCCACGTTCTCAGCCATATTGGTAATGAAGAAGTCGATGATTGAGTGATTCCCAGACCGAGCCACCCTCGTTGGACGATCCGGACTCACAACGTTGTAGTATCCGTTTTGCAGATCGTTGTGCAGAATCACTCCGTTCCGATTCCTCCTGCTGTTGCCCCAAACTTCATGCTTCGCGTTGAGGTCACCAGCGATGATGTACTTTGCGCTCCGCCGTGTCAGCTTCTGGATATCGCTCTTCAGTTTTGCTGCTGAACCATCTCTGGAATTCACCTGACGTGGGCAGTATGCAGCAATGAAGAGTACTGGGCCAACAGAAGTGGGAATTTCCACCCCAACGGCCTCGATGATGTCCAGCTTAAAGTGTGGCAGCCGGCGTGGCTTGAGATCACGATGAACAGCGACAAGCACACCTCCTCCTCCAGAGGTGGTCCTGTCGAGCTGCGTCGCGATCTTGTAGTTTTGCAGATAAACTTTTTCACCGGGCTTCAGATGAGTTTCCGTGATGGCAGCTACGTCGATCTCCTTCTCGCGAAGAAAATCCACCAGCTCTAAATTCTTCCTCCTAATGGAGCAAGCGTTCCAATTCAGCAGCTTGAGGGACCTACGATCCATACTGGATGACGAACGAGGTCAGCACTTCAATCTGCTGGGTCTTGGTTTTGCATCCACGCAGTGCAGCGGACATCTGTTTGAAAATATTGAGGAGTTCGGTTGAGGTGTAAAGATCATTACCATTTTCCTCAACTGCTGGTTCTTGGGTTGGTCTTGGCTCCTGGCTGAAGCCCGGTGGTGGCGGTCTCGGCTCCTGGCTGGAACCCGGCCGTGGATGATTCATCTCAGCTCTCTTCCTGGGATCCAACGGCAACGGTGCCAAGTTCGGGACCTGGCGTCGCGGTTGAAGAGGTGGAAAATTTTCCTCCACCAGGGCTGGAGGAGTTCTACGACGCTGAGGCTGATTCTTCGTCGATGCTTGCTGCCGAATTTTCACGAACTCAGCTCTCTTGGGGCACTTTCGGTCGGTTGACGAGTGCTCACCGTTGCAGTTGAGGCACTTCACCAGCGAATCTTGGATGCACTGGGATGTGATGTGCGCATCGGTACCACATTTGGCGCAACGACGCTTCAGGTGGCAGTTCTTACCTCCGTGCCCGAAACCCAGGCAGTTGAAGCATTGTGTGACGTCACGATGCACTGGTCGGTATCGCTCCCACGACACGATAATGTTGAAAACCGCTCGAATTGCCTTCAGCTCAGGAAGCGTCGTCGATCCCTTAGCCAAATGCAGCAGGTAGAGCTGGTCACGGTACTTGATGTCTTTGTTGCGTCGGCTCATTTTGTGCACGGCCAACACATCCAGTTTCAAAACTTTTAGCTCGGCAGCTAATTCCTCCACTGGCATGTCGTACAGACCTCTGACGACGATTTTGTACGGCTTATCCATGACGACATCATGGGTAAAGTACTCCGCCTCGTTTTCGGTCAAGTAATCCTTGACCAGTTGATAGTGCTGCCTGGATTGCACCAGCACCTTAAATCCGTCCTGACACAGACGAATGTTGCCTAGGACTTTCCCAGACTTGATGAGTTCAACCAGCCCCGCTCGAAAGTCGATCGTTGCTGCTGATTGCCGCACATAAAAAGGAGGCAGTTTCTCCTTTCGCTGTTTCACTTCATTCTCCTTTGCTTCCGCTACCTGGTCCTCGTCAGGCAGTCCAGCGAACTTGTTGTTCTTCAAAAGCTGCTCCTCGTGCGACGAAGAGTTCTCCTCCTCCTCATCCATCGGTACAGTACCGTCGCTCTTTTTCGTCTTTTTGCTGTTCGATGTCACTTCCAAAAGCACCTTCCTTTTGGAAATCCCCGGTTTTTGGCCATCAGTTGAGGCCTCAACCTTCCTTTTGGAAATTCCCACTTTTTTGCCTGCTTGAGCCGCAGGTAGGGCAATATTGCCGGCGTTTTGCGCCGGGACGCGACGAGTCATGTTGATTCAGACAACCTTCACCAACGAATGCTCGGATAACAATGATTTAAGTATCAGAGATTTTGAGAAATATTGACTATTTTTAAATAAAACAGAGGCATACATACAATAGGTTTAAAATATACATAGCAAATAATATGTGGCCTGTCTTAAACCATAAACAATGCCTTATGTTGCAGAATCTCTCTGTAGAACACTGAAAAATATTATTTTAATCCCACGAACAACCAAATAAATTGGTAAACCTAGAATAGAAAAGAAATTAGAGTAGAAAATGGAGCAAAACTATTAATAAGTTAATATTTTTGTTTTTGAGAATTTTGTTTGTTTTAACATTTTGCAAAAAAAAATCAACAGTAACTTAAAAAGGTATATTAAAATAGCTGACATCAAAATTAAATCAATTTTAGGTTATTTGTTAATAGTTCTCAAAATAATACTCGCTGTTAGTTAGTTTTCCAGTATAAGCGGTATGCGCACTTCGAAAGGAATCGGTCAAGAAAAAAATCAAATGGGCAGCAGCAGCAGCGCAAGCAAGTCAGAGAGGGTGAAGAAAAGCCCACAAAAAATCACTCCCTCTCCTTTGTTCTGCTGTTCGTAAAGCTGTTTCTTGACCCCTTTCCTTCCGATCTGCATACTAGCCTATAAATTAAATAAATACATTAAAAAACAAACGTTCACCGAAATAAAGAAACAAAGAATCATACTTACAGTGACCTAAGGACTGATGGGAAAAAGAGACTGAGCTGCGCATTTCTTCAATAAAAAAAATTCTCTTTATCTAGTTCCGGGTACATTTCGTCAGTAATTGAGGTGGGCAAAAATAACGAGCAGCTCAAATGGGTTGATTCATCAAACCGAAAAAATATACAAACCATAAATTTATATAATAAACCCACGCTTGTTTCAATTTGAACCATTTATCATAAATATCGGAAAAATTTGTTCTGCAATATTTATATGTTGAGCAATTTTAAATTGTTTCAATAAAGACTAGTTAGATAGATTTAGTGAAATAGTTAAAAAATGAGAAGCTCAATAAAATTAATACATTTTGCCCACCTCTAATTGCAATTCTGAAAATATACACATTGTTACTTTAGCTGTCAATCGTTTTTTGATAAGGTATTTCCAGTGTCCGGGAAACTTAATTACCTTTGTTTGAATTTTGACCTTAATGAGGTAAACTGCATCTATAGCCTTGAAAAGAATGAATTTTTAAATGGGTTGAATACCGTATTGCAATCCTTTTCTTTTGGGATTTATCTTAAGGTAAAAATCTTTTGATATTACAGTACACTCGAATCCCAATTGATTGACACCAACTGTTGTCAAACGAACGAGGTCACTTTTTAGTTTGACACCCCTTTTACACGGAGTTCACACACACTACCAAACGTTTGTTTTGATAGTGTGCATGAGCGCCGTGTAAAAAGTGACAGTTCGTCACTTTTTAGTATGACTTTGACCAACCAATGGGGTACAAACTAAAAAAGTGTCAAACGAAAAAGTGACCAACCATGTATGTTAAATGGTTGAACCATTTTATCTAAGTAGGTAATAGAACTTAAAAAATAACAGTTTAAATTAGGCTTTTATATATTTCTAAAGGTTTATGTCTTTTGCTTCATAGTTATATATTTTTTTACAAAAAAATCAGAGCAATTTCAAAATTACTTCTAAAAATAGAATGTTCCTTCTGAAACTTTAAGAATCGGTTGAAGCTTTTTACATCGAAGCCGTCGTGCTATTTTGTCGCACGTCGCTTTTTGACGTTCCGAGAAAAACGCGTTTAACGTTTGAACTGGAATTAATAACAAAATAGACCACGCAATGTAAACAATAACAAACACGTTTTGCATTGTTCCGAAGTTTGGTTGAATTTGGTAGCCAGAGTCTCGAGTTATAATTGAAAATATTTACGTTAGTCGGGCATGTAGCGTGTTAAACACGTTCCGACCTGAAATCTTTGGCCAGTTGTCAAACTTTCAGCAATTTTCACACACACTAAAAATGGCTAGTGCAAGAGAGCATGACAAGATTCAAGAAATTATTTTTTGCAATTCATCTTTTTTTTATTCACTGTGCTGGAGCAAGACGGCAAGCTAAAAATGAACATTGATGCCTTATGCATCCAATTTTTGAACATGATTTTCAATGAAAGTGCAGTTTGTTTTCAATAATATTCTGAACCATTTTCATAATTTAAATAAAAATAGTAAACGAGCCAGCCATATTCTTGTTTCCCATGATAAAACTAAGGCACTCAAAATAAAAACCCTGAGCCGTTTGAAAATCTTTTCAAATAAATGACACAAATGATGTTATTTGTTTGCGTTTCGCTGATTATACTAGACAAAGTATAGATAAATACAAATCCTGGATCTGATGTCATTTCGCACGTCCAAAACTCTATCCTGGAATGGCAAACAATAAATCGCAAGAATTCTGATAAGCAACGGAAGACGGCAATCATTTGAATTTATGCCATTATCCAAAGATGAGAACGATAACTGGCTGATTAGCTGACAACAAGCTTATTGGTCGCTTAATCTGAAATAAATACCGTGCAAAAATTGTGTTTGGTATCAATCGCAAGGATTGCTTCAAACCCATCACTTCGTGTAAAATCCACAAACCCAAACAATAAAATGAAATTTTTCATTGCTCTTCTGTTTGTGGCTTACGCTGTGAGTATCTTAAAGTTGCCAAGTGAAAGTGTTTAAAGTTAACCGTTTTCCTTTTAAATAATCTTAGAGCGCCCAAACCTCGGACCTACGCAACAACTCGATGGTCGCACTCGACATGCTCCGTGCTGCAATCCCGGATTTTAAGCTGGTCCAGGACGACGCCATCCTGAGGGTTTCCGACGCCAAGCAGAAGGCTTCAACAGTGTTGGCCGGCTTCTATCACACCGTGTTCGATCGCAAGGTCTCTTACCTGGAGAGTGTTATTCAGGACGAAGGTGACCTGCTGCAGTACGGAATGGATCTCGAATCGTGGTGCTGGGACAATAACCTGCCCATGCTGGAAGGTATCATGGGCTGGATTGGAAACGACTTCAGCGAGTGCATCAAGCAGCTGGACAGTTCGGTCAGCGATGTGATCGCGACGGTTTACGGACGCTTCCTGGAAGATGAAACGAACATCAGCAAATACAGTCTGCTGGAGGTGTTCCAGAAGCGTAACATCATCAGCAACCCGCAGTCGATCGCCGACGCTATTGCCGCGCTGAACTTTGATATTACCGAGGCGCTGCCCGAGCTGGATGTCACGGTGACTGATTTTGAAAACGATTTGAATGACAAAATTCCCACCTACACCGGGTGTCTGACGACCAGGCTGAACCAACGCAAGAGTCAGCTGGAGATGCTGAAGGCTCAGACGGAGCAATGCTTGAACGAACAGTAGATTTAAAATGCATTTTTTTACGCTTGTAAACAAACTCTAGAAAATAAATTAACATAAAAAGTTCTGCAGAACTAAATATACTCTTTCATATCAACTTCAAAAAACAGTACCATTTCTTGCATTTTGCATTATCATAAATATGGAATTTTGAGTCTCTCAATGCATACTCTAAACCCCGACGAAATATTTTGGATTCACCATGCAAAAGGTCGGGAAAGGGCCCTTCTGTCATAGTGCCACATAGCAGACCTACCATTTTTTTAATCTAGGTTTGTTGTACGAAACACACCGTGTTCGACATTTTTTTCACAGTTTCTGAATATTCTTTTTAAAAAATTTGCAACACTGGCAAATTAAGCTGCCAAATCAAGCTGATGATTGCCACAAGAGTATAAACGTGAAGACTTCCATCATTGTCATGATTTTTCGTTCAAAGGTAAAATTTTTGCGTCGCTTTCAATATTTTGACAAAATTCCTTCAACAAGTTGTTTAGAATAGTGCCCTACACATGCTGATTCCTTTGAAAACGTTTATCCCATTCCTTGTAAATTTATGGAAATCGTCATTAATCAATGATTGCAAACTAGGACGTCATTGATTGTACCACAAAATTACATAAATTTTTGAACGCATTTAAATCGAAAATTCTTTCAGTGGCTTGTAGAACTCAACACCCGGCATATGCTGATTTCTTTTGGTGCTGAAATTCGTTAAATTGAATTTAAAACAGAATATTTTATAGTGATGATCAATTCTCTTCGAAAATTATCAACGGCTTCACCTTTTAAGAAACAGTTGAAGTTTTCAGCGACGGTGTTATAAATTGTGTAAAATTTTTAATATTTACCGATTTTTTTCGGAAAAGTTGTTTCCTGCAACACGGACTATGAGCTATGCAAAAATCGTTAAGGTGAAGCCGTTGATCATTTTCGAAGAAAATTGATCATCACTATAAAATCTTCAGTATTAAATTCAATTTAATGAATTTCAGCACCAAAAGGAATCAGCATGTCTGGAGTTTTTTTTTTGAAAAGGTCCAATTAACCAAATTTTCAATTTTTTGCTTTTTGGGTGTTTTTAGAACCGCCTTGAGTCAGGGGTATTCAAAAACACCCAAAAAGCAAAAATTGAAAATTTGGTTTATAGGACCTTTTCAAAAAGACTCCAGATGTGCCGGTTGTTGCCTTCTTGAAGCCACTGAAAGAATTTTTGATCTAAATCAATTGTGCTTAAAAATTTATAAAATTTTGTGGCACAGTCATTGACGTCCTATTTGGCAATCATTGATTAATGACGATTTCCATAACTTTACAAGAAATGGGATAATCGTTACCAAAAGAAATCAGCATGTGTAGGGCACTATTCTAAATAACTTGTTGAAGGAATTTTGTCAAAATATTGAAAGCGACGCAAAAATTATATCTTTGAACGAAAAATCATGACAATGATGGAAGTCTTCACGTTAAGGGGCTCAAAACTTGGCAACCCCCAAAACGCAACGAGTTTACGGCTTGAATCCCATTTAAACATCAAAGTCAAAGCGCCAGGTCCTGTCGCATCCAATCAAGCTCATATTTGGGATTCGGGCTCTGAAATGTCTGCAAAATTCGACATTTTTTTACATCCTAATCTATAAAGTGCGCACGAAGAGCGTGCTCTTCTCGGCAATGGCTTGGATTAATGGTAGAATTTAGAAACGGCATCAATGGGAACATTGAGTGGTATTTGAGGGTTAAAATATTATTTTGACCTGATTCCTTCAACAATTTCCTACAACCCACTGGATGTCTCTTTGTTCAACAGTTCTAGAGTTATGACTTAATATAAAGTACTTTTTGCTTTGAAAAAAAAACAAACGACGGGTTTGCTCTAGATAAACTTCCCACCAATTTGGCTCAAATCGGTGCAAATACCTAATTAGATAAGAAAAAATATCTATGGCTTATGCCTAACGTTAGGCGCAATTCCTTTAATTCTGGTCAACGTTCGTATGCGGCGGCATTGCATTGCCACGTGCAACACAAATCGCGTGTTGCGTCGCACGGCGTCTCGTCACGCGACACGCTCTCCTCTAATGCGGTTCACTTACTTTTCGCTGTACGCGTTCTTCAAAGTGGTGTGATTGCCTGCTGCTGGCCTGTAAAGACGATTCGCCTTAGGTTTGCAGCACAACAAATTCCAGGGTCAAACAAAAACTTCTGTTTTGAGTGTGCACAGGTCGAAAATTGCAATCTTTTGTTGACTTGTAGCGACACAAAGTGCAGTGTTTAGTTGACTGAGTCGATAGTTGTGGAAAGGTGCTAATTTTTGCTTCCGTCAGAGCCGTCTTCATTCATCAATTCGAGGTGACAATTTGCAGATGTTTCGTAGACATTGGTGTGATTCACTGAGGTGCTAAGAACAAAAAGAAAAAAAAATCTCGGTAATTAGCAGTGAGTGCGATTTTTTTTTATTGATATTACTGCAAGTTCACCTTTCCTCACGTCAGAATCGGGTGACAGCATTTGGTTTGCTTTTCGGTAAATGTGTGAAAATTATAGTGTAAGCTGCAAAGTAAGGTGTCAAGTGCCACGGTACACAGCTGGGATCAATTCCCGTGAGTGTCCCGAAAAGCGAAAAAATCTCTATCACCAAGCGTGGCGGTGTTGCAGCCCTCGTCCGACAATAATTTGCTGATAAAAATATCCGATCGAGTGCCATCTGATTTGCGAAAAGTAAGTGCTTTCGTTTGGGGTTTTATTGTGAGGTGCTTCAAATAAAGAGCGTGGAGTTTTTTCTTATGTTTTAGTGACTCTCTGTTGCTGATGGTGTTATTTTTTGTCTAAGTTTGTGTGTGCGATTATTATCAGCTTGTCGCGTGTTGGTGAGCAGATGGAAATCTATGTCGCGCGACATGTTGTGTGACATATTAAAAGAAAATTTTTCACAGATTAGGTTAGACGTTTAGCTTAATTTTTTCACAAATGTATGAATTACTAAATACAAATTACATTGATTGAATTGAATTGAGCAAAATGTAATGCAACAGATTTATCGGATTTATCAGTCCATCAACCTTTGGTAAGGTGCCTTGGTCCACAACATAGCTGTAGTTGCGACAAATTTTGATTTGGTGATGCGATTGTCGCAGACTCTATTTTGTTGCACAAGCTGCATATATAATAGGGACGTCAATGATTGTTGAATTCTCTAAATTCGTGTTGTAAGCATATTCTGGAGCTAAAAAACTTTGTTTAACAGTGAGTTACACCAACATTCTCAGTATATATGTGATTTTATGTAAGAAAAGTAAAGTTTACAGTAAACTGTTAGTACCGAATGTCACGTTCTTGGCCACCAAGTCCCAATTAACAACTTTTTATACGTCAGACAATTGTTAGTTTTTTGTGCTGATGCAATGAAGGTGCGATACTCGCCACGCTGTCTGAACGTGGGACGTTTTTATCATTTTATTAAGTTGGACAATTGCAAAGACAAAAAAACGCGTAGCAAAGGTTAAACATTCGCTGGATTAGCATTTGCGTGGATGCATCGAATTACACCAGCACGGCCAGTCGGGCAATTGCCTGAAGGATGGCTTGGACTGAAAATTAAAACTGTTTTGTTTTCACTTGCGCAGGACGTCCGTCAGTATGAAATCGCACGGACTGGGAGGCCAACAGCCGTCGGGGGCCGTGGTGTCCGAGTGGGAGGACAACGTTGCCTTCGATTCGGACGATCCGGATTTTTCCGGTGGCGATATGTCCGGAGCTGCCACCGGTGGGATTGTCTTCCGCACACCCACCGCCGTGCTGAGCCGTTCAACGACCTGCTTCAGCATTGGAGCGACGACGACGCACGTGCCCGCCAGCTTGCCGCGCTTCCTGAAAGGTGAGTACACGAGTTAAAGACTCATCTTAACGAATAGCTTTGCGGGTGCACAATTCGGAGGATGATAATTGCAATAAAAATGCAATCATTCTTCTTATTTAATTGACAGTCGGGAACCCGTGTCTGCAATTCCGCATATATGGAATTCCAATAAGAATAGAACAAAAAATCAGGCATGGGGTCCAGACTATTACCTTCGTCAATCACAATGTGTCGTAATATAATCTGCCAAACGTAGATTTGCTGACTCAAATATAATAATCTGACCAGTAAAAAAATGGTAATATTACATCTGGCAATACGTGCATCTGTTATACCAGGTGAAATGTTCACTTTTACCCTTAACATATGTAAATATACCTCCTTTCCAGATTGTGGTTGTGGTCCTTTCCAGAGTAATTCCCCTTTTTCCACCTACATTGCAACCTCAATGCATTAAGGCAATGTTACATCATGCAAGAGTCTACATTACACCGTCCAAATTTACACCATTTTCTACTGTCCGGGTTTAAAGCATCCGATTTGTTATCCTTTTTTGGGTCGTTGAGATCCCAAAAATGTTTTAAAGTGATCTTGAAATGTATAATCCAAGATGGCGATGGTGGAGTATTGAAAAAAAATAATTTGGCAATGAAACTAAAACCAACCACTTCAATTTGAGTAATACACAGAAAAAAAAAATCCGGTAAATTTACATCATTTATGATGTACCAAAAGTGCATGTCATTAATGATGCGAATTTACATTAACTTCATTGGAAATTTACGAACCATCCAACGTAAATAAGCCTAAGCAAATTATTTGGAAATCGTGTAAATTTCCGATGAAAATAACGTAAATTTACCGAAGCGAAAAAAATTTTTGCTCCGCTGAATCTAGAATTCGATGTAAATTTAAAACTTTTTTTTCAATTTTTGCTTAGGATGACATACATTTGGATTTTTGTTTGATCATATTGGAGTATTTGGAGCTAAATAGATACTCAATGTTAATCATTCAAATCACAAAAGTAAGTCATTTAAATTAGTGAAGCAAAAACTGTTTTGAATTTTACATCAGAACTCAGATTCAGCGGAGCAATATAAACTGAACATTCGAAAAATATGATGCTGCAAAAAGTCATTAGCAGGTCCGGATGAACAAATGTTTATATTAAACAAAAGATAACAAAAGTGCTGTGAAGTCGGTAGAGTCGAGTAGGTACTTCTGGAGACTCAGAGTCGGACTCGGCGTAGCTGAATCTCCAGAGTCGGAGTCGCAAAGCGATTCAAAAGGGTGATCTTGGCAATACGGATTATACTTACCTAATGTCAACAAGTAAACTCTCTCTAATCCACCTCGTAATCCAGTAAATTTTTGGTGCTTGATGTTTAAAGCTTCAGAGGTGACCAGTTCCAGGTTCACCTCACGGTAGTCAAACTTGATTTTCCTCGGTTACCAAAATGTAGCCGATGCTGAGTGACGAGAAGCTGTCAGCACCATTTCAAACCTGCTGGAGCATGCAAAGTTCCAGTGATAGTGGCGTTGTACAGCAGCCGGCGAGTCTTTTTAAAGCGTGTGCTTGCTGTAAAATTATACAGAGTTTAGGAAAAGAATTTATTTTGCAGACGATCTCACCATTTAATGGGTTTCCTCGAGGGTTTTCTTCAGTGACGTAACATGCTGTGTCGGGTTCAAATCCGGGAACACAAGCTTCGCGGAGGATAGTGACTTACTGCAGAGGAGCTGGCTGTGGGCAATCCTCATCTCTTCTTTGATGGCCGCCGACTCTCATGTGGACAAGACCGTCTTGATATTCTGATACGAGCAGCTTGGTAATCCGCCCGTTCGTGATGCAATACCCGTCACAATTCCGATGCCTAACATCCTCAAGCATGTTATTTATCTCATCTGGAAGTAAATCTATGTGTCAGTTAGGTTCTCAAATCAATTTCATTCAACACTTACCGTTTAATCATCATCGATCCAGAGGAAGAGGACATAAACTGTTTTATGAGAAGATTCCCGGTACGCACAATTCAGTGAATCATATATTTAAAAAAAAATATCCTTATTTACAGTAACATAATTAGTTTTCTGCAAAGCTGGCAAAGATCAAGCTCATCCAGTTAAACTTTTTCGTCAGACAGCTATTTGTAAATATTTGGAAATCAGAAAATGACGTTTCTCGGCCCTGCGGCTGAGCACATTTCTTGTCAATCTAGTACTTCACTATAGGCCCCCAAAACCAAAGCTAAAAATTCAATTCGCCATCTACATTCGAGTAGGAGAACTTTGGTGCAAGGTTACGTTTACGTTTTTGCGCGATAAGTGCAAAGGGGAGTGAAAACTATTTTAAGGTTTTTTAGAAGAAAATTGATCTTTAGAATAAAATAAAGTTACCAGGAGGTAAGAAATAAAGAGTTCTATCGACTGACTTTTTGAAGTTGCCATTGTGATTGAAAATTCTGAGATCTGGATTGAAAATGCGAGAATGAGGTTAGATTGCTAATTTTGAAAATCATTTCAATTATCATTTTCGAAGCAGAGCTTTGCTTTTATGGTAGATGTGACTTTAAAAAATATTTGTCCACTTGAATAATCTACATTCTCAATTGATTAGTTAGGTTTCGGTTGATTAAAACATTCCCTTATTTTGAATCAGATAATGAACAGGTTAAATCGGCCAACACAAAAATATATATCTTTTTTTTCATTTTCCTCCAAAATTTTACATTATTAAAACTTTGTATACACATCGAATTGTCATTTTGCTCAGATAAACACACAAACTAATAAAAAGTGTATAATAAATAAAGCAATCTGAACTAATTTTTGGTTTCTTCTTTGCCTAAAACTTCGCTACTTAAATGGCACCAAATTCAAAGGACAGTTATTGCAACCTAATGCTACACGTTGGTAATTTTGATTTTTCTATCTTTAATAGGATTTTTTTATTTCAGCAAAAAATGCAATATCTGGTTAAACCGAAAAAAAATTATCGTATCTATTTTTGCAAAGTATATTATTTGGTGTAAATCATAAGAAATACATTGCAGAAAAAAAGAAAAACTGCTCGACGACGGGTGCTCCATTCATAGCAAATAAAACTTTTCTGTCTGTTTGAACTTAAATTTGGGTACTTAAGATTTGATGTGTCAAGTGAGTACACACTTTCAGTCGCAGGGATTCGTTGGCAAACAAACAAAAAGATAAACATAAAGAAAACTTCAAAACAATCGACGTCAGTTGACTGTGGAAAAAGTAGACAATTTACCGTTACCCGTGTGTTCTAGAAGACCAGTCTTGAAAAAGCGCTTACCTTGTGGCCTTGCGGCTAGTTCTCCGACCTGGCCAACCTTAGATCGAGTTTGGTTTTCAGATCACACGTTCGTGGGTAACGCAACATCCCGGCCATGCAAGGAAATCAGCGCAAAGACCTCCTGGGCTTGTTTTACCGCAACTTGTGCCTGCAAATCTCTCTGGACGGTGTCAGTGCGCGCAATCTGCTAATGGACCAACAATTATTCGGGAATCGGGATGTTTACCTGTTCGTTGATAGAAGAGAATAACTCCAGAAAAACAACTCCAACTCCTAGTTCTCCATACCCAGGGTTATAGCCAGTTCCGGCTTGTCGTAGCCCAGCTCCTTGATGCCCAGCTCGCACAACTTTGGCCGCAGCTCCTGCAGCAGGTACGGATAGATGGTGCTCACCTGGTCCCCGCAGCGGTCCTTGGCCGCTTCCAGAAAACGAATCGCCAACGCGTAATCGTTCAGCCGGCGACAGTCCTTCAGCGCCGCCACCATAATATTCGGGTCCGGAATCAGGACAAGGCGGTGCAGGATTTCCAGCTCTAGGATCTCAACGCTGCAGCGCACCTGCCGGGAGTGGGAAAACTGCCGTCTAACAGCTGCCCCTGCCTGATTCTGCTGTAGGTGCCGATTCCCAAGCTTAATGATCTGGAATTTCAAGCCTGACATCCGTCCGGAAGCCGCCGGTACGATTTTCGGGAACGAAAACATCGCCAGTCAGGGCTCGCCAGTTTCTGCCTATAATTTCAGGTATTTTTATAAGGTCAATTTTGATAAACGATTACTTTTGGGCATTTACTTACAAAGTTTTCTCCAAGTTACTGGAAAACTTCAAAATAAGAAAAAAAATAATTGAACAATTATTGTTAAGGGCTAACATAACATGTAAACAAATAGTTCATCCCGCTCACTCTGGTTATCTCTTGCATTGAGTGTGATCGGGAAGAGCTGATTGTTTACATCTAATGTCAATTGCTGAGGTTGTTTAATTGAATGTGAAAACACTTCCCTTCAATTGCGGACCAAACATCAGCAAAGTTGAACTGAATTGTTTTCGTTGTCCGCTTGAGCTGTCATTCGCAAAACAGAATAAAAATTGAAGTATAAATGCTTTTAGAGTTTACATTTCCAATTTTTTACATCAGAATTGCAATTACATGTTTTTCATAAATTCAAATTTATGATTTTCCAGAATAAAAATGTCGTTTTACAATAGATACATAGATTACAATGAATCTCGTTTTACATTGTGGCTCTTTAAGTGCATTTCAACTTTTTACAATGAATTTCAAATTTACATTGAGCATGTTTACGTTGTAAACATGGTTTCAGTGTTGGGTAAATTTACATTTTTTTTCTGTGTATGTTGGTCGCTAAACTTAAATTTGATGTTAAGAGTAAGAAACTAAAGAAAACTAGATACAATTAGATTATCCAAAGTTTCCCTACAAATAAACGAGCTTTGAATAATCGAAACTTTGGATAATTTTAACATCGGATAATCGAGACTTCTGATGCTAAGAAGTCGAATCGAATCTTGACTGCATGCCTTGAAAATATGAATGAGACCAAATCTGATCATCTGTTACTGTTTGCAGGTTTTTGTTCGTAATCTGTAGGAATGATTACTTATTTCTAATTGTTGAGGCGACTGGAATTGCGGTCCCCACGTGGACCGTACGCCACTGGACTTGCGATGACAGCTGTGTATCTGCCACTCTGCGACTGTCAACACAGGGCGTAAGAAGAAGTGGTAGTTGTCTTTGTTGTGAATAAATGTTATTCTTGTTTTGTGAGTAGAAGAATCTTCACGTGTTTTTTATTCGTTGGACGAAACCGTCTTGTTTGTCCTTTTAACTTGTTTAATTACACCCCCACGACTCGCAACTCGACCACCCTGCGGGTGTCGTCCGGGGGTTGTAAAACTAATGTTCAGAAATGAAATAAAATAAATTGTCTGACAATCTAGATCCGATTATTGGATCCCGGTCCAGTTATCCAGTCTCACTGAAAACGGATAAAGATATCAAAATATTGACAACGTATATTCACATCAGATCAAACGCTATAAGTTCATAACAGGAATCTTCTCGAAAGCTTTAAATATCTGTTCATCAAGCGATATAGTTCAAGCGACTATTGGTACACGGTCAACATGGTATTTTGTAAAGCATCTCTACTGCAGTCAGTACCGCACCGCAAGCTGTAAACACGGGTTCAAGAGTTGCTCTTGAAGTTTTGATACATAGGGTAAACATCGTTCGCATCTCGGTCGCATCTCTGACTGTGAGCAAGATGTGGGGATCTGCTAATGAGGACTCCAGTTCCAGTGCGTCATCTGTTTTCCATCGGAGATGGCAAACTTGGGCCGATGATTATCACTGCGTGTCGCTGGATGTGATGAAAATATTTATTTTGCAAATATATTTCGAAAGAGTTTAAGTTGAAAAACTTATTGGTTGAGTGTACCGCCTTGGGCTTGGGAGATGCTCAATATTGTCTTTGCTAAAAATATCGGAGCACAAATATTTAGTCGTGTCAAGTTGTGAAAACGTAATGTTTGAAGTTAGTACGTTTTTATAGATAAAGGCAAGATTTAGACTAAATTTTCGAAAGAAACATTCAGACTCAATAGTCCAAAGTTTCGACTATCTAAAGATTGATTATCCTAAGGGTCTTAAAAAAACTTCAAATAATTTAATCACATTTTTTTTATTTTCAATTTCTTCCCAAATAAGTCCACTTACTAAGAATAGTTTTTTTGGGGCCATGTCTTAGCTCTAAAGGCTCGTGCATAAACCACGTGGCCTTTTAAAAGGGAGGAGGGGGTGATCTGGAGAAACACCACGTTTCATACAAAAAGTTTAAATTTTGTATCAACTCTATAGAGAGAAAGCCGCAATTAAGGCCATTACTAGTAAGTTGGGATAGCTATTTTATCGAAAAAAAAAACTGGATTCAACGCAAATTTTATATAATTTGTATGAATTAGTCAGTTTTTTTAAATTGATTTTTCAAATTTAATAAGTTTGAACAGAAATTTGGTTGAAAAATAATTGCCTTAAATGACCTGTCATACGATGTTATCAATGCTAAGGGTTGGTGACCTTAGTGATAGGATTTTTTTCAGGTAAGTTTTATGAGTTTTTATTGGGTCTGGAAGTGAGATTGGGTGAACGAGATTTTGTACAGATTTTACCATTTCTCAGGTTCTTCTCAATGAAACTAAATTCTGTTAAAAGGGTTATGTAGCGGACATCTTAAAATGACTTAACTGAAAAAAATCTCGTACCTAGATCAAATCCTGTAATTTTGGCAGCTGTCTTAAGTTGAGGTACGTTTTTGGCCAAAAATGACCTCTCGAAAAATCATTTTTCTAATATTTTTGTTAGAATTGCTCGAAAACTACCCAAATGTTTGAAAATCTCCACTTCAAACATTGTAGCGTGTCAATACGATTCCCTCGAACAAGAAACACTGTTGGATTACTTGTTTTTACCATATATTTGTATTTGAGCATCATTTTAGGTTCATTTGACCCACCACCTCTAAGGAATGAGATTGGATCAATTTTCAAATGATTGGCATTTAAAGTAGAGTTTATCAACTTCCACCATATTTTAGGAAAATGTTAGTAAACTATCTAAGAATTATTCTACGTTAAAATATTTTCGATGAAGAAATTACGAGAGGTGTATCGTTTTTTGACTCATAGTCACCCCTACTGACGGTACTAAGAAAAGGTAATTTTATGTTTTCTTATAAAGATTGGGGTTTTATTTCTCAAAGATTAAATTAGATCATTTTTCCACAAAAAAACAACAAAATATCCTCGTGACTATCTCCAACCGCGTAGATCACGCCAATTGACGCACATGTTCGTCATTCATTTGCACCATCCAAAATCGTCCACATCGCCGCCCACGCACGTAGCCACCAGCATCCACCGTTTGGATATATTGACTTACTTTTGCATTGTTCTGGGTTTGTGGCATGCAAATTTTAAGCCACCGCACACACCGTTTGCTCGTTTCTTCTGCTGGCGATCTGTTTGCTCAATCGATTGACCCACAGGCAGCAATTGTACGGATCAACAAACAAACCAATCGACAGGAAGGTAAGTGCTTTCTCATACACCACTTCTTTCACCGTCGGATGGACGTGGTTTGCTGATAAGATCATTTATTAGATTACTTGTTTTACATGTAAAGCTATGTTACTTTATTTTAAAGAAGTTCCATAAATATCGATCAATCAATCAATTAAATAAACATAAATTTAAAATGTTTTGAACAAATAAAAACAATTTTTAAATTCACACAGTCTTTGATTGCAAGTTTTGCTCCAATCTAGCCCAACTTAACAGTAGTAAAATCGGTATACCATAGATGTAATGTATAAAAAAACTCTTACTTGTTGTTTGGACCGTCTTATTTTGCACGGCATCAACGTCAGCAAAAGTGGGTGTTGTTATTTATTTGGACTGGCTGCCAGCACAAATAGTGAGGCGAAAAATAGCAGCAAGAAAACATTTTGATTAGACGAATTTGTGCGTAAAATCTGCAAAAAAAAGAGTGAAGTGACGAGCCTCCTGACGCTGCTAAGGCTTATTTGGTTGGGCTAATATTGACGACAGTTGGTTTAGAAGACTTCTGACAATGTCGAGACGTTTTAAGCGTTTCCTGGAGTTTGGGACAATATCGCAGCTGAATTTGCCATGATAATATTCTGATCATTCGGTAATTTGGCAAAGTTTCTGTGGATATTAACTATTCAACAAAACAAAATTAGAATTTACAATTGTGTTTTGATATTTGAAATAGTAATCGCAAAGTTTGATTGTTTTTACAGTAACGTGGTGATGATAAATTTCCATTCGCCTTAAACAACAAAAAAACGCACGTTGAATACACCTCTGGTAGCCCAAGTACATTTGCAGTACAAAAAATGAGATCAAATCAGCTGAGTTACATCTGCCTCTGAACGTGCCGACCAACGTGAGTTTCAATCTCTGTCGACTGAAACCTGGTTAGCCGTTATCATTGAAAGACATTCCCAGCTTTTTTAAAACGTCGTTGCATCATTGATTAAAGTTTTTAAAACAAGGGACCGTGGCAGCGTGATAGAATGTGTGTACCTTACTGCGAATCGCCGCGCTTCCACGTGGGATAGCCACGCGTGCGATTTGTCCGTTTTTGCCTTCCTCACCTTACTGAGGAAAGGCTATAAAATCATTCGAAAAATGAACTTATTAATTTGACCTCGTATACATATCGACTCAGAATCATGTTCTGAGCAAATGTCTGTGTAGATGTGTGTAGGTGGGTAGACAAAAAAATTGTCACTCGATTATCTCCAGACTGGATCAACGGATTTTGACCGTATTAGTCTCATTCGATCCGTTTTGGGGTCCCATAGGTTTCTATTTTAAATCAGCATGTTTAGTTAAGTACTTCAAAAGTTATAAAAAAACGATTTTGACGAATGTCCGGAAGATTGTAAAAAGGGTGGTTTTTGCAAGAAAACCTATCATTTTATACATTTTTAGAAAGGTATTAAAAAGACCTTTCCAATGAGCCCAAAACATTGAAGATCTGACAATCCTATCAAAAGTTATTAGCACTTAAGTGCTTTTAATACACTTATTGGAGGCCGGATCTCAGATATTTCAATTAAAATGATGTCCGGGTTCATCATGCGACCTGTCGTTAGTTGGATAATCGAAATACCTTTAAAATGAGCCTAAAACATCGAGGATCTGACAACACTATCAAAAGTTATTAGCACTTAAGTGTTATTTATACACTTTTTGGAGGCTGGATCTCAGATATTTCCAAAAAAATATGTCCGGGTCCATCATGCGGCCTGTCGTTAGTTAGATAATCGAAAGATCTTTCAAATGAGCCTAGAACATCAAGGATCTGACAACACTATCAAAAGTTATTAGCACTTAAGTGTTATTTATACACTTTTTGAAAGCCGGATCTCAGTTATTTCAATTAAAATGATGTCCGGGTTCATCATGCGACCTGTCGTTAGTTGGATAATCGAAATACCTTTAAAATGAGCCTAAAACATCGAGGATCTGACAACCCTATCAAAAGTTATTAGCACTTGAGTGTTATTTATACACTTTTTGGAGGCCGGATTTCAGATATTGTGATAGAAATATTGTCTGAATCTTCCATGCAAACTATCGTTGAATATGTTTTTTATCAGACCTTGCCGATGAGCCAGATATATTGAAGGTCTGCGAACCCTATCAAAAGAAATGAGTAATAAAGTTGATTTGTTAAACATGTTAAGGGGGAATGCTGCTATTTTTACTGAATGTATTGACTTTATTAATGTGAGGAAGGCACCAACCACCTAAAGGTGGATTAAGTAACGTTTTTTTCTTCTAAACGTTGCTATCATTTCACAGCTCCTCACTAAATGCTACTTTGCATATTGTAAAGCACTGTAAAGCGGATTGACGGATGCTGTACTTGAGCACTCGGATCTTGGTAAAGAGTGTAACGAAGTGTAATGTGTGACTCATCTACGGGTTAGAAGCTCCTCTTTACCTTTAACACACGGAAGGTGCGATGTTTACCGGTTACTTAATTGTCACATGATTTGCTTGTGCAATCTAGCATTACATGGCAGATTTTTTTAATGCCAATTTTTAAATAAAAAAATGGTTGGTGAGTTCTCCAATACATAAATTCAGCATTTCAACTTGCGATTAGAAATGCACCATTTATTACTCTATTCATAGAAACCAACTACGTCAGCCTTCAAATAGCAACAGAGCCCATATGGAAAATAATTAACGGACAGAAATAGAAATTTCAATACGTCACTAACCATGGCTGTGTTGAGGCAGATGCAGAAAGGATGTTTGTCTGGCGTCGTAGTGCTGCCCTTAATTCCAGCACTCGTACCGCTATAAATAATGCAAATAAAGGAATAGTTTCGCAATATTTGCATAAAAGTGAGATGTTTAGGAGAACGTCATTCTCAAGGGATGTGCCAATGACGTAGGACTTTTTGTGTTTTTATTCATACATTTATTGTTTTACTCAATAATTGCATAAATTAAAATGTACACTTTTTAAGATTCATTTTTGCTTTTAAGAATAGAAGACTCTAAAATCACTTACTTAACATTTTTTTACCAATATGATTACTGAACCGTTTATTCATCGGAGTATATAATAAGGCACCTTTAAAAACATGACTGTGTAAGACAATACAACTTTTTTCAGATCTCAAACCGACTATTAACTTTAAAAAGTGATAAACTATACGGTTTTCGAGTAAGTGTAAATCTACTTGTTGAATAAATTTTGTTTAGAAAATTTGTGACGATTCATACAAAAATATTTGATTTTGTATGAGAAAACTGCTGTGAGGAGAAGGTAAAAAATCCCCGAAAAAATGCCAACATCCCACATTCACATCCAAATTCAACAAAATATAGTGTTTTGGAATCGGGAGGATGATCTATTGCAATCAATATTACATGGAAATGTACTCAAAAATACACATACTGTGTTTTTAGAACGAAATGATTCTCAAAAATATTTTTTTGAATAAATATAATACTTTTTATTTTTTATTCAAAAATTTGGTTTTCCACAATATGGGTACCAAATGATCGAGCTTTTTACATACATTTTGATCTGGGTGCTGAATAGTGGTTCGCAAAACGGCCTCAGTTTGAAATGTCAAAGTGGAACCAATTTACTGTTTGCCAAAAGTAGAAAGTATTGAAATCAATCATTAAAAATTGTTTTTTTTTTGCAAAAATGAAAAATGTGTGGCTTTTGAGGACATGGAGCTGAAGTCAAGAAATCTTAAGAAAGTTGAAGGCGAGATCGTCTTTTTATAATTATGAATAGAAGATGTTTATGGAGTCGATGCGGTTGTATCCATCCAGAAGTCTTTATTATTTGATTCCGTTTGAAAACCTACAGGTTTAGTGAAAATCTTCTCAGTTTGTTGGATCAGCTTCGCTAGAATTAGCGATGTTTGTTTGCTGGACTAGGAAAAGCTGCGGGATTCCAAAATCAGCCAGGAAATTTATCTGCGACATCGCAGAATGAAACTCTGGCCCCAGTTGTTCATCACCCGTAAAAAAGAAAAACCTCTTCTAACCGCTCGAAACTTGAAAAAAACACAGCAAAAAATGTCAAAAACTAGACAAAATAAAACCCATACCACTGAAAACAGTTCATTTACAAAGTGAGATCATTCGAAAATCACGTAACGCATTCTCTCTATTCATCATCCAGATTTTGATAGAAGAGCAATTCTCTACGAAATCGGTCTTTTTTTTTTGAATTTTAATTTTTGTATTTTTTAATCCGAATGAAACTTTTTGTGTGCCTTCGGTATGCCCAAAGAAGCCATTTTGCATCATTAGTTGGTCCATATAATTTTTCATACAAATTTGGCAGCTATCCATACAAAAACGATGCATGAAAATTAAAAAATCTGTATCTTTTAAAGGAATTTTTTGATCGATTTGGTGTCTTCGGCAAAGTTGTAGGTATGGATATGGACTACACTGAAAAAACATGATACACGGTAAAAAAAAATTTGGTGATTTTTTATTTAACTTTTTGTCACTAAAACTTGATTTGCAAAAAAAAACACTATTTTTATTTTTTTCCATTTTTGGATTTGTTTTAGAGGACATCAAATGCCAACTTTTCAAAAATTTCCAGAATGGGCAAAAAATCTTTGACCGAGTTATGAATTTTTGAATCAATACAGATTTTTTTCAAAAAATCGGAATATTGGTCGCACAAATTTTTCAACTTCATTTTTCGATGTAAAATCAAATTTGCAATCAAAAAGAACTGAAGTGAAATTTTGATAAAGTGCACCGTTTTCAAGTTAAGGCCATTTTTAGGTAACTTTTTTGAAAATAATCGCAGTTTTTCATTTTTTTTAATAAGTGGACATATTTGCCCACTTTTGAAAAAAATATTTTTTGAAAAACTGAGAAAATTCTCTTTTTTATCTATAACTTTGTTGATACGACCCTCAGTTGCTGAGATATTGCCATACAAAGGTTTAAAAACATGAAAATTGATGTTTTCTAAGTCTCACCCAAACAACCCACCGTTTTCATAATAACATTTTAAAAGGGCGTAATATTGAATATTTGGCCCTTTTGAAATGTTAGTCTTGATTTAAAATGTTTGAAAATATTGTTTTCGAAGAGATCGGAAAATTTCACGAAAGTTTCATATTTTAACATTGTAATTCGGACCATTAGTTGCCGGGAATATCGACGTTAGAAAATGGTGGGTTGTTTGAGTGAGACTTGGAAATCATCAATTTTCATGTTTTTAAACCTTTGCATGACAATATCTCAGCAACTGAGGGTCGTATCAACAAAGTTCAAAAAAGCAAAATATAGATTTGATTTGATTGCAAATTTGATTTTACATCGAAAAATAATGTTGAAAAATTTTTGCGATCAATATTTCGATTTTTTGAAAAAATAAGTATTGATTAAAAAATTCATAAGATTTTTTGCACAACCTGGGAATATCTAAAAAGTTGGTATTTGATGTCCTCTAAAACATATAAAAAAAATGAAAAAAATTAAAAATAGTGTTTTTTTGCAAATCAAGTTTAAGTGACAAAAAGTTAAATGAAAAATCACCAAAAAATTTTTCACCGTGTATCACCGTGTATCTACAACTTTACCGAAGACACCAAATCGATCAGAAAATTCCTTCAAAAGATACAGATTTTTGAGTTTTCGCATATCGTTTGTGTATGGACAGCTGCCAAATTTGCATGGAAAATTATATGGACAAACTAATGATACAAAATGGCTTCTTTGGGCATACCGAAGGCACCAAAAAAGTTTCAGTCGGATAAAAAAATACAAAAATTAAATTCTAAAAAAACCGATTTCGTAGAGAATTGCTCAAGAGCATAAGCATTAAAAAACCAACTTATTCTTGTAATACAAGCAAGGCTGCCTATAGCAGCAGCCTTTGAGAATATATCAAATAAATAGGGACAAATACCCTAGATGGACTGCCGGCACATTTTATTCATTACGTTCCTCAAAATATCTTAGATATATTTTTATTTAAATATATAAAGGTAAAATAATTACGAAAAGAACAACTGTTCTACTTTTTGGGTGCTACCAAGTGTACTATTGTGGAAAATTACTAGGTTAAACACGTTCTAGCGTGGCACGCTTCTCCCTAGCCAAGCCTAAGGCCCCAGACAGAAAGTTTCCAGTGGCTCCCGATTAATGTTTACAAACAAAGTCTCCACGACTAAACTTTGGCCAAAGCTCCTCTCCAGTTGCACCGAGATCGCTGCAGGGGATCGTTTCTCCGTGGGGCTTGTAAATATTATGTTTTATTGTAAATATTTTCAGGCGTGTGCAAAAACCGCTGATCATGCCACACTTGGCCGCTGGCAGACGATAACGGACGAAAATAAGTTCAAGTTGGTGGGGGCGTGTGCCATCAATCATTCGAATTTGAGGGGGTGTTCAATCTGAAGGGGCTGTTCCTATGCAAAAAAATAGAAGAAAATGTCAAAAAATTTCAACTGATATGGCCTGATTCGATTGTTTTCACCCAATTTTATTATAGCAAAAAAAATGTGACATTCTCAATTTATTTTGACAAAACATAAAAATCAGATGTTCTTCGAGGCCATTCCGAGCAAGTAGCTCACCTTATCGCCGTTACTTTCGCTCGCCCAACTGGCACATTTAATTCGACTTACCTGGTTTTATCGCGGCCACCTTCTTATCAAACCCTGACTTTTGCTTAATCTTTACTGGTATCACTTGTGTGTGCGCCGAACGGTGCGTCTTTTGTGGCTGTTGCCGTGCTAGGGAGCATGATGGATGGGGAATTCCGGGAGGTATCCAAGTCCACTCGTCGGGATTTTCTTTGGAAGGCAGTGTACATGGGCAGGGTCTTGGCGAGATATTGGAGCTTAACAGATTTGCTGGATTTAGTGGGCTAATTTTAAATGGAATAAAAGTGTGCAATTTCCTGAGGGTGAACTGTTCCAGAACGCTCAGAATGTATTATCACCAAGTTTGCACGATTATTTTTGTTTGTCAAATTTGTTATTTATTATCTTTGGAAAAGATTTGCAAACTTGAACCAACTGACTTTTGATAGAGTCCAGCTTAACTTGGGTTCAAAAAGTGCACCTTTAGTTCATTGCGATAAAATGTGTTTAAATTTATTATCTAATTAACTGTTGTTCAGTTTCTATCAATGGTCTTTGTGCTTCTATATTTTTGATTTAAACAATCATCACACCCAAGATTTTCATAAAAAACTACCCTACTCTACAACTAATAGTTACGGCATAATGTAATGTTTAAAAAAAACTACACGATTCGACAGGTTCTCTCACGTGGACGTCCACGATGCTGAACACCGGCTCAAACCGGAGTCGATCTGCCAGAATCCCCCACATTAGTTCTGCGCCACAGTACAACCTGTCACATTCCACGCGATTGCAATCGTAACGCCGGACCGGGCACCCACTATCGAATCTGTCATAAATTTCAAACAACGTGGTGCCGCCGCTGCCGTGTGACGGTACACGGGATCGTAATTAACAGATCGCTGACTTCCGTCCAATATTGTTTGGAACGTTTTTCGAGATGGGAAAATAAGTGATGGCGCGCTGATATGATTACCTACCGAGAGAAAAACAAACAACAACTTTTTTTTGCTACTAAATGATGACGACGCTTTGCTTAAAGGTGTGGACTGATTCGAGTTGTTTTGGTCCAAAAGTGTAATGGCGTCACGCGATTCTTCAGTCGGTTTCACTTATCACGTGCGCGAATTTCTTATCGATGTCGAAGTGTAGTGGACCAGGTATGACTCTTAGTTTTGGGGTTTACGCTCATTCAGTCTTTTCACTATCAACGTCCGGAATCGATAACGGGTAGCATAGTTGTGCACTTTGAAATTATAATCATTGGCACGAATAAAACGTCACCAAGCTAAATGTATCTGTGGAAAAAGAATGTTGAATATATTTCAAGTGACAAATGTTATTCAAGAATACAAACTTGTTGGGGAAGTTTATGTCATCTTCTTCCAAAATTGTTTCATTTGCGGACCAAATCCTTAAACAATTTCAACGATTTGAGTGTTTAAAATGCAGTATATAAAAAAAGTATTTACACCCCTTGGGCACTATGCACATTTTGTGATGAAACATGTAAACAATTGAAAGTTATATAACAAATACTATTACAGAAATCAAAAAAGGTGCAAAAAAGTGTGTACACCTTTCGAAAAATAAAGTAAAATAAAGTTATTTGTTGACAAATCACCATAAATCCAGGCTCTCAACTCCAAATAGGCATTCTTAACTAATTAAAAATAAAATTGGATTGAACATAAAGTTTACTCATTACTTAGTACATATAAAAGTTTATATAACTCTGGAAATTCTATATAAAACTTATCTAAACTTAATTTTTCAAACTTTTAATTTTACTAAATGTCAATATATTACCATAGAATTGCTAAACAAGCATTTTGGAGTGGGTATAACACCGTTTTGGGGGTCTTTGTATCGCTAGAATAGATTTTTCATTGGAATTTCGTATCAACTCGGAATTACGTCGTACCATAACGTTGTTATAATTCGTTTGAGCAATCTGCTAAAAATGTATGGACTTTCGTAATTTTTGTTCTAGCGGATCAAACTTACTGTTTGCAGGTATTTAAAAACGTGGGTTTTATAGATAACCTAGATGTATGGGTATCAAAAGATCGGAAATTGTATGCCCTTTCCGATGCTCATACTCAAAAGATGGGTCTAGCTCATTTCCCCGAATGACATTTCCCCGAAAATCATTTTCCCCAATCGGCCACATCCCCGAATGCCATTTTCCCGAAGTGACACTTACGCCAATTGCCGTTCATTTGAATTTTGATTTTCCCGAATTTTCATATCCCCTTTTCATCATTTTCGCTAAAGCCTTTTTCCATGAATAACAGTTATTTTCTTTGTCAATTTCATCGAACAGCTTTTTGGGTAAGCTGTTGATTAAATATTGTAAAATATCAGATTTTTTTTTCAATTAACATTTGTATTTAAACGCATAATAAGATGCGTTGTATGTTTAGAGACATTTTCAAGGAAATTTGTCTTATTTTCGGATTTTGTTCAAGAACCCAAAAATCGGACAAATTCTCATATGTTTGGCCGGTTAAGTGCTTGCTGCTAACTCCATCCAATTTGCTGATTTTTACTATTCAAACAACTAATTTTGCAAAACTTTTGATAGAAACTTGCATACCCAATTCTTATTGAGCTATTTATCACTCGATTTCAGTTGAAAACGCTTTTAATGAGCTGTGATTGTACACCCAGAGTTATTTTTTCACTTGGCTTGGAAAGCCTAATAAGTCTGGTACGAATTTTGTTTAAAGTTTTTGTTGATTATACTTTTCGCCATAAAATTAAATCCCAAACCAGCAATGTGAATAAAATAATCGCAAATCGCACGTTATGTTTTTTTAATCATAGAAAAACAAAACTTCTATTGCATTATTATAATCTTTATTATTACTATCATGTCCTCAAGAAAAAAGTGTTCGTTTTGAGAATATATTAAAAAAGTCTGTAACAATATTCATTGTATTTGAATGGATAGTTACAAACCATTAAACAACCCATTCCCCCTAAAAATGCTACGTCTGTTCTGAATGGAGCCAAAAAGAAAGTTGATCATTCAAGGCCAATACGAACCTTTCAAGAAATATTATATGTAGTTTGATGTGATAAAAATTGCCACCGATTATTATTTTTAAAATACTATTTCCCCGAACGCGGTCAAGCGGAAATGGCGTTCAGGGATATGACTAATCGGGTAAGTGGCATTCGGGGTTGTGGCCCATTCGGGAAAATGGCATTCGGGGATGTGGACGATTAGGGGGAACGGGAAATTCGGGTAAATGTCTTTTCGGGGAAGTGGCATCCGGGGAAATGTCCCTTCGGTAAAATGGGTTTCGGAGAAATGTCATAGATTCTCAAAAGATAGCACGATGAGAAATATGGAAAGTAAGTTTGTCACACATACAATGCTACTTGTTGGTTTTTCGCAAAAAAAAAAAATATTTCCATCACTTTTTTAGAACAAAAACCAAATTCAAACGTTTAAAAAAAAAAAAGGGTTTTATCAAACATATACTATTTATTCCATTATATTTTATCATTTCATCCCAATCGTACACAAAAAAGCACAAAATTGATATTAACATTTTCTGAGAAGGTACACAACATACAAGAACCGTGACCAAAGCAGATAAGCAATGAAATCAAAAGTAATTATTATTGGGTCATTCAAAATAATGGCCGTTACGTAATTCTATGACTATTGCCATCCTCCTGCCACGAACCCATAAATAACCACATTTAATCACTCCTGTCTGACACACGCCTCTGACACAATTCCCCAGCTCAGAAGCTCCACACCTCCGGGGTGTGACAACAACAACGCATTCGCTGATCATGCACTGCAAAAGTGAAAGATTCAACAGCATCAGCTTGCCGACTGATGCCCGGAAACATGTCCTCCAGAGCTGAGGCTGAGTCTGATGCAACGGTGTATGTCTCCGTAAATAGCTTCAAGATTGTGGACTCCTCGGGGCCAGAAATAGACATCGCGGTTTACTATAGGCGTCTATTAGCAGGTGACAAGTGTTTATCTTCGCTGGGCCACGTGGCGCCCGTTTGCCGCCGATCGGGTGATCGATTCCGCGTACCAATCTACGCGACATACACTGGTGCCAGAGGGAAAGGCCGCAAGCGAATGGGGGCGTAATAAAATGTGCCCATTGCAACTGTTGGAAAATGTGGCGCCGTCGATTTCTTTTTGAAAGTTTCAATAATTTCTAGATTTCTTCTATGTTATAGTATTATTATCATAATTTATTGTTTAACAAACTTGACATTGGCTTCAATTTAGCAACTACGGAACACAAAGTACCCCGAAACCATACCCACTTATTCCATCACCGGAGACTTTCACTCACTCAATCACGCTGCGTAGTGACAATCATCTCTTGGCCATAACGACGACGACGCCGATGACAGTCACAGTGTCGTCTGACATTCCGTCGTCAAACCAGGCGCGACGGCGTCGACGATTCCTTGAGGTTTCGCACTTTCGTAATATATACAAGTGAACAAGCAGAAAGAGCCAAAATCGTTGCCCTCTCAGCTGACCGTTACACGCGACGTGATACTCTCTTAACGCAATTGACGTTTTTTTGGTTACCAAATGATGTACACTCAAACTCCGATGGTTTGACGCCAACTGTTGCCAAACGAACGGGGTCACGTTTGACACCCATTTCACACGGAGTTCACACACACTAACAAACGTTTGTTTTGATAGTGTGTGTGGGCGCCGTGTAAAAAGTGACAGTTCGTCACTTTTAAGTTTGACTTTAACCAACCACCGGGGGTTGAGTGTATAACATAATGATGATGTTTCGATTTACGGTCATTCATTGAACATCAGAATATTTGTGGAAAAAAAACACATTTTTACACATGCATTTTGAACTTTCGCAAAGGTAAGTTCTGACAATTCAAAAGTGACGTGTGGGAGCTTCAGATAAAATCTAGAGTTTTTTTTTTTTGGAAAAAGGTCCAATAAGCTATTGTGTTTCATATGTTTATACGACCTTTTCAAAAACAAAACTCTAGAAATATGTTTGGAGCTGTCAAATAAAGCTAAAACTTTCGCAAATTTTCATTTAACTAAAAAATAGGAAACAGAATTCAATAAACTTATCTGAATTATTTAATTCTAGTTTGGTCCTGAATCGACGGGCTAACTAAATGATATATCAATCTTTATTTGAGCAATTCTCTACGAAATCGGTCTTTTTTCTTCAATTTTAATTTTTGTATTTTTTAATCCGGCTGAAACTTTTTTGGTGCCTTCGGTATGCCCAAAGAAGCCATTTTGCATCATTAATTTGTCCATATAATTTTCCATACAAATTCGGCAGCTGTCCATACAAAAATGATGTATGAAAATTCAAAAATCTGTATCTTTTGAAGGAATTTTTTGATCGATTTGGTGTCTTCGGCAAAGTTGTAGGTATGGATACGGACTACACTGGAAAAATAATACACGGTAAAAAAATTTGGTGATTTTTTATTTAACTTTTATCACTAAAACTTGATTTACAAAAAACACTATTTTTAATTTTTTTATTTTTGATATGTTTTAGAAGACATAAAATGCCAACTTTTCAGAAATTTCCAGGTTGTGCAAAAATCACTGACCGAGTTATGAATTTTTAATCAATACTGATTTTTCAAAAATCGAAATTTTGGTCGTAAAATTTTCAACTTCATTTTTCGATGTAAAATCAAATTTGCAATCAAAAAGTACTTTACTAAAATTTTGATAAAGTGCACCGTTTTCAAGTTATAGCCATATTTAAGTGACTTTTTGAAAATAGTCGCAGTTTTTCATTTTTTTAAATTAGTGCACATGTTTGCCCAGTTTTGAAAAAAATATTTTTGAAAAGCTGAGAAAATTCTCTATATTTTGCTTATTCGGACTATGTTGATACGACCTTTAGTTGCTGAGATATTGCAATGCAATGGTTTAAAAACAGGAAAATTGATGTTTTCTAAGTTTCACCCAAACAACCCACCATTTTCTATCGTCAATATCTCAGCAACTAATGGTCCGATTTTCAATGTTAATATATGAAACATTTGTGAAATTTTCCGATCTTTTCGAAAAAATATTTTGGAATTTTCAAATCAAGACAAACATTTTAAAAGGGCGTAATATTGAATGTTTGGCCTTTGTGAAATGTTAGTCTTGATTTGAAAATTCCAAAATATTTTTTCGAAGAGATCGGAAAATTTCACAAATGTTTCATATATTAACATTGAAAATCGGACCATTAGTTGCTGAGATATTGACGATAGAAAATGGTGGGTTGTTTGGGTGAAACTTAGAAAACATCAATTTTCCTGTTTTTAAACCTTTGCATTGCAATATCTCAGCAACTAAAGGTCGTATCAACAAAATCCAAATAAGCAAAATATAGAGAATTTTCTCAGCTTTTCAAAAATATTTTTTTCAAAACTGGGCAAACATGTGCACTAAAAAAATGAAAACTGCGACTATTTTCAAAAAGTCACTTAAATATGGCTATAACTTGAAAACGGTGCACTTTATCAAAATTTCAGTAAAGTACTTTTTGATTGCAAATTTGATTTTACATCGAAAATGAAGTTGAAAATTTTTACGACCAAAATTTCGATTTTTGAAAAATCAGTATTGATTAAAAATTCATAACTCGGTCAGTAATTTTTGCACAACCTGAAATTTCTGAAAAGTTGGCATTTTATGCCTTCTAAAACATATCAAAAATAAAAAATTAAAAATAGTGTTTTTTGTAAATCAAGTTTTAGTGATAAAAGTTAAATAAAAAATCACCAAATTTTTTTACCGTGTATTATTTTTTCCAGTGTAGTCCGTATCCATACCTACAACTTTGCCCAAGACACCAAATCGATCAAAAATTCCTTCAAAAGATACAGATTTTTGAATTTTCATACATCATTTTTGTATGGACAGCTGCCGAATTTGTATGGAAAATTATATGGACAAACTAATGATGTAAAATGGCTTCTTTGGGCATACCGAAGGCACCAAAAAAGTTTCAGTCGGATTAAAAAATACAAAAAAAATCGAATGACCGAAATCCTAGAGAACTGCTCATTTACGAAATACCACTTTCGCCAAGTGAGCACAACCACGGCAACTCACTTGCCCCGCTAGATGGACATCTGACAATTTGCATCGCAACGCTTCAAACGTCATTGGGTACAATTTTGTTTAGCTTAAATCGAGAGCGAAATGGCCGGCAATGTATTTTTTCTTAGCGTAGGATGAACGTAAATCTGGTTCTTTTATTTCTATAAATAAGCAAAGTATGGGGCGAAAATAAAACAGAGAGCGCGGTTTAGGTTTATTTTTTCCACCCGTTGACCGAAGGCAGACAGCTCAGCTCAGAGAGGAAGCGACGACGATGACAGCGCCAATCATGTGATTACGAATGGCATATGATTCAAATTGGCGCTGCAAATTGGTCGCATCGGACAAAGATGTTGGGTTTCGCCAGCCGTTCCGGACCAAAACAGAGAGGTGTGAAGAGATTTAACGGCTTGCACGGGTTTGCCATAAAAAAGAGGTTGTGGAAAATATGAAAATAATTAGAGTTGCACTTGATTAAATTCCCTGCAACTAATACCTTGCAATAAATTAATATTATTTTCAATGTCGTCCTAAAATACCCAGGGCTTTATCTCACTCGTCACTAATCGATTGATTGCGTGACGAAAGCTCAACCAGTAGCTACACCGGAGTTGACATAATAACGTTTAATATCTTGCTTCCTAGCGACACTGATATGATTTAGTTCCACCTGTGCTCACATGCGGCACATTTAATATTATTATCTAACAATAAAGGCTCAACACGTTGAAGGTGGAGAAGAAAGGGGATCCCCGCCCATAGTAATACCTTAAACTAAGACCATAAATAATTGACAATATGGCCTGTTATTGAGTGTCGTTTTGTTGATAAAAAAGTAGTTAGTATCAACAGACAGCGTTAAGTTAGGTGAACCGTGTCCGCACAGTGATGTGTTGTCGGTTTCCCGATCTTTTTGGTATAGAGAGAGAGAGAGGTCTAATAAATTTCCCCGCACAATGACCCAAACGAATCGGTTAGCTTTAATGACCCCAACTTGCGGAGTTCAAACAGCGTTGTTCCGCGTGAAGACGTTCTGCGTAAGGTTTATACTCCGCATGACCTGCATTTCTTTCAATTGCGCCGTTAGCGGAGATTTTTGTTTTTGTACTCATTACCTCCATATTTGGTGGGAACGATGCATTTTGGGAGGGGTGATGTCATTTTTAACGGCAATGTTGTTTTCGTGTTTTTCCAAAAATCTAAAATTACATCGTTAATCGATTTTTACAAAATTATTTTTTTAAATATCATATTTCCGGAACAAAAAACTAATTTTATCCATTCCCGCTTATCTTAAACTTGATTATCCGAAGGTATATATGTGACTTCGGATCATGAACAAAAAAAAAATTTTTTTTGTTCTTTTTTATTTTTTCAATTTTACATCAAATTCGAGTTCTGCGACTTTATTAAGGTCAAATGTTAGTGGTTGCCTATTAAATTACAAAATACTGCGAAAAAATATTTTGTTCCTGGTTTGATTACACTGAAAAAAAACAATTCTCGAAATCGTGAATTAAATTCACGAATGCAAGAACCACGAAGGAATATATTCACGTTTATAGTGCAAATGCACCATACTCATGAATAAATTTCTTCGTGGTTCTCACATTCGTGAACCTATTTCACGATTACGAGAATTGATTTTTTTCTGTGTATCCGAAGATTAAATAACCGAAATGAAAATTTGCTAGGCCTTCAAATAATCACGTCTTGACTGTATTCGATTTGGTTGAAACTTCAATCGTTCATACAGGTATCCAATCCATACACCCAGAACTGGACATCGGCATAGGAACGTGGCGTTACATCGTGCTGCCATCTGGGTTTTTCGAGTGCAAGAGTGGAAAAATGCTGAGTCATCGTCTAAAAATAGACGGCGTCCTATCTCTCCCAACAAAATGATGTCGATAAAGTAGTCGGTTTGGACAGAGAAAAAGTGGAAAACGTGGTCTATAAATAGCGACGCCATCCCCCTATACCAGAGCCCAAGTAACATTTTTTCCCAGAGCAATTCTCTACCAAAAACCGGAAATGGATTTTATTTGTATTTTTTGATTTGGCTCAAACTTTGTGGGGGCCTTCCCTATGACCAAATTAGCTATTTTGTGTCATTGGTTCACCCATACAAGTCTCCATACAATTTTGGCTGCTGTTCATACAAAAATGGTATGTAAATATTCAAACAGCTGTAACTTTTGAGTGAATTTTCTAATCAATTTGGTGTCTTCGGGCAAGTTGTAGGTATTGTTGAGGACAATTGAGAAAAAAATAGGTACACGGAAAAAAAATTTGCAGATTTTTTTATCAACTTTTTTTTCACTAAAACTCAATTTCCCAAAATACGTATTTTTTGATTTTCGAGATTTTTTGATATGTTTTAGGGGACGAAAATCCGCAACTATTGAGCTATAGAGAAACATGGTCAAAAAATCTGCCGCCGAGTTATGGGGAAGAAATGCACAGTAGTTCATAGCACTTTTGTCACAAAATGTGAAATAGAATTTTTAAAGATCAATCATTCAGTTTCTATCATGTTCTAAGATACTGAAATATTGGTGATTATATTGTTGCGATTTGCTCAAGCACGTGAAAGGGTTACAAAACGCCCCCTTGCGGCGCCATTTGTCGGCGCGTGCCGGTCACCAGCTCCACGAGTTTCAAATTAGTTCTGTTGGTTCTGTGTGTATGCGGCGTAGAACTTGACCACCGCCGAGTGTTCCATCTCACGTGTGGCACAGGTGTACCGGCTATTCGTTCGTTGTTGATCTTTGCTTCGCGTGGACAATTTGCAAGCAAGACTAAAGTCGCCCTCGAGACGAATCTGAAACCCCCCAACAGTTCTTATCGCTCGCGGGAAGGAAATCCACGAGGCGTCAATATGAGCCGTTCCGTGGAAAAATGTTTTGAAAGTGGAAACGTAAAAATAAAGCTGGATTGTTGTGAGTGGATTTAACGGTTCTAACGGTCTACAGGCTTGGTTTCCCGATTGAGTTTAAAAATGTCTTGGATTCATTCCTTGTACTTTATTATTACACACTTTTTTGAAGTCTTGAACTAAATTGAACTGTCTGCCCGTGGAACTTCCAAGGAGGAATCATCTTTGTTACACAATACCGGTTGTGCATTATCACAGAACCAAGAAATATGAACCGCTCGTGTTGAGGAGACATAACACAATATTCTTCCCAGACGCCTGACGTTGGTTGGTCACCAGCCAGGTCCAGAAGGGCACGTTCGAACCCTTCCAATCATCACACCGACCACCGGCATGTGCTAATTCATCTCTCTAGTCGGGCGTAACAAAGTTAATTGGATCGCCGCTGGCAGTTGCCCAACTGCGCCTCAGTGACATTTGAATGGCTAGCTAAGTCCCACCTACTAGCGAGTACTACTATTACTACTACTAGTGGCGGTGACAAAGTGCAAATTTAGGTGCACTATTTTTTGCTCCCCGCCCCAAGCATGGTCTAATAGTCGCGTGAATGAATTACGAGTGAGATGTAAGGGGGCTGCCAAAACGAAAATAATAGCCGAAGGGTGGTTGATGCCAGAGCCAGGTCAGCGAAATCACGTGCCAGGTGTACGCTAAGATGGTGCATTGAGAAACTAGACTCACTCACCTAGTGATTGTTGCTAGTATATTACCGCAGCTTTTTTATTTTGTAGTGTGTCAATAGTAAATATAGTTTTTTTCAATTTTTTATAGTTTCTTTTGCTTTTAAATGAAATGAAAAAAGCGATAAAAAATGGATGCCAGCGCCGTACCTAAGGAGTTGGCCGGAATCGTTGATTGTAGAACATTTTCATATCAGTTATAACATCCTCATGCGTGGCATTTGAAACCGAAAGGGCGCCAAATTATAAAGTAGAACTACATGTTCAAGGAGTTCTAGAAGAGCTTTTAAAAATAAATGCAGCATTAAAAGTTTGAACAGTCGAAAATGAAGTTTAAATAACACCATCCAGACTAAAAAATTGTCCAACTATCAATCAGGCAAATTGTGATAAAAATATGTTTATATTTTGAGTTTCTTTGAAACAGGAATTACTTCAACATTAAAACATATACCTTTCTTAAAAAATTTCGACATTTTCGATTTAAAAAAGGCCTTGGAAATATTTTCGGCACGATTTCCCCTTATAAGTAACTTCGTGCATTGAAATTTGCCAATGCTTTTACAAAATACTAGAGTTTTGAAAAAGGAAAACTGCTGTAAATTTTCACCAAAAAGACCAACATTTTTTTTCAATAAACACATTTTCAGTTTTAGCTTAACTAGTGTTGTTTACTTTTTAAAATTGGTAATGAGAAACTTATTCAAACTTGTCTTTTCAATTAAAATTTAATTTTACGAGTTAAAAATAAATAAAAAATACCGATGAAAAAAATCAATGCAAAACATAATTAAAAGAAATATATTATAAAAATATTCTAAAGCATCGTATGGGCGAATCACTAAAAATGATTAAAAATTTCATATCTTCATATTTTTTACCATACTCAATGCTCTTATTATTATTAGGGTAATTCTCCGCCAACTCACACAGCAGTTGCCCCGACCCCTCTTCGATTTGCGTGAAACTTTGTCCTAAGGGGTAACTTTTGTCCCTGATCACGAATCCGAGGTCCGTTTTTTGATATCTCGTGACGGAGGGGCGGTACGACCCCTTCCATTTTTGAACATGCGAAAAAAGAGGTGTTTTTCAATAATTTGCAGCCTGAAACGGTGATGAGATAGAAATTTGGTGTCAAAGGGACTTTTATGTAAAATTAGACGCCCGATTTGATGGCGTACTTAGAATTCCGAAAAAAACGTATTTTTCAGCGAAAAAAACACTAAAAAAGTTTTAAAAATTCTCCCATTTTCCGTTACTCGACTGTAAAATTTTTTGGAACAAGTCATTTTATGGGAAATTTAATGCACTTTTCGAATCTACATTGACCCAGAAGGGTCATTTTTTCATTTAGAACAAAATTTTTCATTTATAAAATTTCGTGTTTTTTCTAACTTTGCAGGGTTATTTTTTAGAGTGTAACAATGTTCTACAAAGTTGTAGAGCAGACAATTACAAAAATTTTGATGTATAGACATAAGGGGTTTGCTTATAAACATCACGAGTTATCGCGATTTTACGAAAAAAAGTTTTGAAAAAGTTACTTTTTGCGTTTCTCTTTGTTTCGTCGTCCGTGTCTGTCGCGGGTGACCATGAACGGCCATGATCGATGACGACCAACTTTTTCAAAACTTTTTTTAATAAAATCGCGATAACTCGTGATGTTTATAGGCAAACCCCTTATGTCTATATATCAAAATTTTTGTAATTGTCTGCTCTACAGCTTTGTAGAATATTGATACACTCTAAAAAATAACCCTGCAAAGTTAGAAAAAACACGAAATTTTAAAATGAAAAATTTTGTTCTAAATGAAAAAATGACCCTTCTGGGACAATGTAGATTCGAAAAGTACATTAAATTTCCCATAAAATGACTTGTTCCAAAAAATTTTACAGTCGAGAAACGGAAAATGGGAGAATTTTTAAAACTTTTTTAGTGTTTTTTCGATGAAAAATACGTTTTTTCGGAATTCTAAGTACGCCATCAAATCGGGCGTATAATTTTACATAAAAGTCCCTTTGACACCAAATTTCTATCTCATCACCGTTTCAGGCTGCAAATTATTGAAAAACACCTCTTTTTCGCATGTTCAAAATGGAAGGGTCGTACCGCCCTCCGTCACGAGATATCAAAAACGGACCTCGGATTCGTGATCAGGGACAAAAGTTACCCCTTAGGACAAAGTTTCACGCAAATTGAAGAGGGGTCGGGGCAACTTTTCCCGATTTCGTGTGGGTTGGTAGAGAATTACCCATTATTAAAATAAGTTTCTTCATGAATTGCGCTGTATTTTTAATGATCTTGAATTGATTTTGACGAAGTTTGGTTCTGCCGCTGCATGTTGAAAAATAATACTTCAATGCCGGTAAGCGTGGTTCACGGATTTATGAAAAGAAAAAGACAAAATGTTCAATTTTGTTTGCATCAACCGGAATTTTAAAGTACCATGCTGCCGTTCTACGCATAATTGTCCCATGTCATTTTTGGTCGATTCTGACTTTTGTCATTTTTAGGTTTAGTTTGACGTTTGCTTTTCGAAAAACACATAAAATCAAGTACGTTGTTAAGAAACTTATCAAAAACAACACCAAGTCTGTTTTTCCCATCGTTGTACTTCTACGCATACTTGTCCCACCAAGTATTTTCCTTCGCGGAATCATTAGTTTTACAAAGCATTGTGTCTTGTTTACCTTTTGTAAGGCAAGAAAATAACAATTAAGAGTGATAAACTGCTTACTGGAGCAATCAGGGACATATAGGGTGAATAGGGACCTACGGGACCATTCTCGATTTTTTTTTTTTTTGAAAAGGACCTATAAACATATGGAAGACAATAGTTTATAGGTCCTTTAAAAAAAACTCTAGAATTATGCATAGCAGCACAAAAAACGGTCGAAAAATTTCAATTGCGTTTTTCTCAGTTGCACTTTTTTAACATTGAACAATTATGCGTAGAACGGCAGTATGACCCAAGAAGCTAGCCTGAAAATTTGAGCTTATTTGGTTAAGGCTTGGTTGCTCCAGCTTTGATCTGAAGTTAGAATGGAATTTCAATAACTTTTATTGATTTATTTATCACTTTTTTACTCTTCTTCTAGAAAGTTTTCCTCAACCCGATAAAATGTTATGTAAGAGTTCTCTTATATGTTTTGATCCGGGAAACAACTTTGTAGAAATTTTCTATTAGAAGATGTAAAAAGTTATGATTCTCCATAGTAAATTGATTTAAGTTCCATACTAACTTCAGATTATAACTGGAGCAACTAAACCTTAACCAAATGAGCCCAAATTTTCAGGCTAGCTTCTGAGGTCATAGTACTTCATAATTCCGGTTAATGCAAAGGAAATTGAACACTTTTGTCTTTTTCATATAACCGTGAACCACGCTAATGCCATCGTGCTCTTTTGTATTGAACTTGCTGGGATTCCAATCTAGATATCACAAGAGAGCACACTGGCATCGACTTATTATTTATCAATTTTGAAGAAGGACTTTTTCTTTTTCTAATTGCACCGAAATGTAATCCAAAGTCGAATCAACTAATTATTTAACGAATCCGGGATAGTTCGTTGCTTATACAATCAAATTAATACTAGATCAGATCATCTAAGCCTGCACAGAAAATATCAAATTTGCTAACAAGTTACCTAAACTGGGGTCAATCGGGACACATGGAGCGAATTGGGACAGAAGTTTTAACCATGTTGGAGCACGATATTGTGATTTTTCTGGTTGGTTTCAATTAGAACAGACTCAGACCAACAAAATTTGTACATCCATTTCCAAATTTAAAAGCTGTAAGTGCTCTAAAAACTGCTGTCCCTATTCAGACTGTAGTCCCGATTAACCCCAGATTACGGTATACCAAAATTTATCATGATTGAGCATTCAATTCTGCGCATTTATCTGAAAAAAGACAATTAAACATTAAATAACTGTGTTTCTGGATTTATTCATATTAAGGTATTATAAAACTATAAAATCAAAACTCATTGAAGCAATTGTTGAAAATTAACATCGATTTATAAAAATGCTTGTAAATTTGGAAGGGCGTCAAATTGATGCTTCGCCAAGGGCGCCGTGGACCCAAGGTACGGCTCTGAATGGTTGCTAACGTGTTTTAAACCGTCGTACATAAACATTTACAAAGGGTTTATGGTCCTATTATTTAGGTTTTGTGCAACATTATGAACACAACTATTTTCTCGCTACGCAAACGAAACCAATTTTTGGCGACATCCAAATCTTCGTGACCGAAATCCGCGATGACAGCAGCTGCGAGCGTTGTATGACACACCTCAACTATGTCAATTAAGCGTGTACCTGCATGTCATCGGCTTGATTACGCTCGCTTGAAACATGTCTAAATTGGGGGACTCCCGAAAAATGCCAAGTACTTATTCATGCAGCTGTCTTTGCAAAACAAAAATCATTCGTGGCCACCAGATGCCCTCGTTCATCTCTGGCTCATGATTGATTCGTACAAACCAACAGGCAACAGATTTACGTCTTTGCCATCACGAGCTCAGCCATGTGGCCTGAATAGGATTGACTTTGAAAATGATTAAGTCGTTTACATCATAAAAGAATAATTGAGCAGGGAACGCGTCCTGCGCCCATCGCGTGGATGTCCATGTGGACTCCCCGAACCTCCCATGGTCAATGGAAGAATGCACCACTTAAGGTCTTGATCAACTCGACTTCTTTACACGGGCAGTTGTGGCAATCACGCTTGAGCCACTGCTGTCCAAAAGCGTTACGGATATCATCGCGAAAAAAACGATGAGCAATATCGAAGAAAATAGAGTGAAAAAGCGAAAGCTGCCCAAAATAGCATCAAAAAAAGACAAAAACGTGATGGCGTGAAAAATAGTTCAAATTCCGATGCGAAACTTTTGAATTGAGCTGAAAGCCCGCCGATTTTGCAAGGGAATACCGGCCACTTACATGACCAATTCTCGGGTGTTGTCCCAACCTGAACTAAACCGATTCGAACCGATCGCGATGAGTAGTCGTCGAGTGATATCTTGATTGCCACTTCAGGCAGAGAGACGCGAAGAATTCAACTGGAACAAAGCTCTTTGTCGTTTTGCGCAGGGACATAGAGCTGATATTTTTGGAACGACTTTCAGTTTACTTATGGAGTGCAATTTTAAGTTTTGTTTTTATTTTAGATAAACATCGAGGTTGAAGGCCTCAACTTCTGAATTTCTATTTTTTTAAATACCAAAAAAATGAGTAAGATATTTGAAAATCAATCAAACTGAAAATTTAAAATAATATAACCTTTGAGACCTTCATCTCAAATGGCTCAAATTATTAAGTTGCATGAGCTTTTTTCCATCCAGTTCCCAGTATCTAATCAACATTAAACTTGCGAGTATACTAATGTACAACAAGCTACTAATTTGAACAAATGTTTTTTAATTAAACTTACCTTCTAGGGGAAATATACCCTTTCTAATCAAACACCTATCTTCGTCATATGAAGAGTTTGATGCTCGATTAAAGCTCCAAAAATACTATTTAGGCTATAAACTTACCAGCAACAGCACCGCCTCAAGTAAGCATGCAAATTTATGACATTTACTGGCCAAAAAGATCAAATTTCATGCACTTTTGATCATAATTTCTATTTTGCGAGACCATTTCTCATCATTTTGGTGGCACACACATCCATACGCAAGATGAGAGGTTAACTGCTTAACGAAAGTCGCCATCAATATCTTTTCACTTGCGCCAACGACTTGAAAGCGCTTAAGATATAAAATTGCTTCCAACTAACGGCAACATGTTCTTTTGCCCATTAGTTAGTCACTCACTTGAAAAATAATTCCGAAACATGTAAATAATTAGCAAGCGCCACCAAAAAAACAAACGCGTTCAGTCATTTGACGTTTCAATTTTGACTACCCATTCCAATCGAAGGCTGAAGAAAACCGAGCGAGGAGCGAAGGCAAATAAAGAACAAAGGGTGGCCACCAACACCACCAACATGCTGGTGCACCGCCTGTTGGAGTGAGCCAGTGATGCCAGGAAACTTTCTCTATAAATGCTACTTTTCGTGAGTGTTCGCTTAAAATTTCATCAATTTTGGCAGCACTAAGCAGACCCAAAAGAGCTCTGGAAGAAAAAAAGAACTAAGCTGAAAATAGAAAAATGGGCGTGGCCCAATGCCCTCGACTGATTAGAATGCATTTTGGAAATATTTTTTTTTAAATGCTTTTAATAGGAATATTATTAGCTTATTAGGTTTAAAATGGGTGTTCCTCTACTCAACACTCTGAAAAATTGGGATAAAATGAACACTTGATTCCTTTTTCAATTCTCCTCAAACTTAATTATAAAAGTTCTTTTTTTTAGATTTCCTCTTATACAATATTTAGTTGCTTTTAAATAAATATATTTGTTTATAAATTTGCTTTATAGCTAATTAGTAAACCCAGCCTTCACTGGCGGAAACGTTTTTTTTTTTTTGCACTCGTTTTCGTTCCATACATTTACTCTCTTCCTCTCTGCTCAAGAAAACACCTGTCAATCATTTTGAAGCAAATTGCGTTAAAAGTGCTTCCTCTGTCGAGTGACCTGCACCCCATTAAATGATAATTGAACAGGTTAAATAATATTTACAAAGAAAACCATCAAACTATTTAGCATAACTTACTAAATCTGGTAATGATTAACTGAAAATCCCAATGACGCCAGCAGCAACAACACCAAGCTAATGTCAATAAATTAGTACCAATTGGTCGAGATACGCTAAAAGATTCCAGGAAACGAGTAATTTTGTTCAGCAAAGCAGACTATATTCTGCAGAAAGTCATCCACGTGAGTGGGTGTAACAGCAGGGTGCCCAGAAGATATATTTTGCTAATGAATTGTTTTTTTTTATGGCTTTTAAAGCTGTTGCGTCAAATTAAAACTAATGAGTTAGTGGGGATTAATTTTGATCTAATTCAGAGACATAGAATATCCAAGTGCAAACAGTAGTCAATTTGTAAAACCAGGTTCTCAATAATCTGGGCACCCTGGTGAAGCCATATGTTTACTCTGAACTGCTGGTGCCAAAATAAGCAATAAAATGTGAGCGACGATGATGCAGCGTTTATTCGGAATTACTCGTGATGGATTACGCAGAAAAACTTATTTTGTAAATGTTTTTACGCTACACTATTTATACAAAAAATATAAAATACTCAAAAATCTTTAAATAACTTAAAATATTATTATTATTACTTTTGTAACTAATCTAATAATAAAAGTAAGTTTACTTCAAACTTCACGTTTTTGTAAATATTACACACATAAAAAGTTTAACAAGGGTTTGTCCTTAGGTGTGAGGAATAAACCTAAATAGATAAAAAAGTTACCCCGAAATAGTTTTTTTAACAAAGTATTTTTGATCAAAAATATTCTTAATTATTTCTTTCTTATGCCCCAAAGTTTTTCAATAAAATGAAGAAGGTAAAGAAACAAAACATTAAAAAAAGGTAAAGAGTGTGTTTTGAAATGAATCAATAAAGATTTTTGATTAATTGTTTTTTTTTTTAACATAAGTTTGCAGAAAATTTTAATGTGTACAATAAAAAACTTTGATGTGAATTGTATTCATGCTTGGACAACGTTATGTATAAAGCATCGACATCTGGGACGAATCGGAATTACAGACAGCAATATTTGAAGCAGTTCAGTAGTACTTGTAGCACTTAGAAAAACTAATGGCTTATAAGGTTAATTGTCTATACGGTAGTTTTTCATAAAGAAATAACAGAGAGCCGGGGAATTTTAATTTAGATTTAAGTTTTCAAAAATCCCAGGATTAACAAATAAAAAGTTTCCGTTTCCCGGGAATTTCAAGATTATCTCTGGTTGTCTATCAGTTCGTGAAATGAATTAAAATCATTATTTATCTCCAAACCCTGTGTGGATTTCCCCAAAATCCCCAGGCAAACGAGTTCTTCGCGCTACTCACGCAGAATAGGCAAATCAATTGGTTGCGGCGCCCTAAGTCGTTTGCGACACTTCCATCAACAGCGGTGGTGATCGCTTGGCCATGGTGGTTTTGCCCCTTCGCGCTACTTCAGCCCAGCCTCTAAATAAAGTTCCGCAAAGCCGCCAAAACAAACTCAAACTCTCGCGCGTAATTGCCACCACCAAGCCAGCATGAACCAAACCACCGCCACGTTCTAGGCGTCGCGACGTCGTAACCTTTCATCAATGGCATCGATGTGTGTGTGTGTGTGCACGCACGATGAAGTGTGATGAGCATTCGGTGCAATATTCAAGAGCAGCAACTATCTGCCAAACACACATGATTTGCACCAGCAGCCCAGCGTTGCCTTAATTCGTATCATCATCCGTTGTTAGCGTGTAAGTCACACTTATCAACGCTTAGTTGAGGAAAAAATGTGTAAGCTTGTCTGTGTGTGCGAATGTTAGTGTGAATGGCGCCATGCTACACGATTCCGAACCTTTTGTGGGGTTTCCATGAAATTGAACTGCACAACTGGTTTCTGATGTTTACATTGGCGGTAGGGATGATCGATTTCTACAATTAAACTTTTTAAACTAACTAATTAATATTACTTTGATATAAGAATGTAACGACCCAATTTTTTAGACTGCAAAATAAAGTTGAAAAAAGTTCTCCTGAGAATATATTAAATCTATTGCTATTTTGAAATATTTGTTTTTTGCCTTCCTCACCTTAAGGCTAGTATGCAGATCGGAAGGAAAGGGGTCAAGAAACAGCTTTACGAACAGCAGAACAAAGGAGAGCGAGCAATTTCTTGGGGCTTTTCTTCACCCTCTCTGACTTGCTTGTGCTGCCGCTGCTGCCCATTTGATTTTTTTCTTGACCGGTTCCTTCCGAAGTGCGTAATCCGCTTTACTGGGGAAAAGCTATAAAATCACTCGAAAAATTAACTTCTTAATTCGACCTCGCAGACCCACCTTCACGTATACCTATCGACTCAGAATCAAATTCTGAACAAATGTCTGTGCGTGTGTATGTCTGTAAGTCCGTGCACCCAAAAAATGCACTCGATTATCTCTGGACTGGCTGAATCGATTTGGACCGTATTGGCCTCATTCGATCCGTCTTGAGGTCCCACAAGACCCTAGTTAACATTATGAAGTTTAAAAAAGTTCATTTGGCTAAAGTTTGGAAGATTTTAAAAAAGGGTGGTTTTTCTAAGAAAATCCGTCATGCTATACATTTTTGGAAAGGTATTTGAAAGCCCTTTCCAATGAGTCTAAAAAATATCAGCACTTAAGTGCTTTTTATACACTTTTTGGAGGCCGGATCTCAAATATTGTGAAGAAAACGTTGTCCGGATCTAGCTTGTTGGATGGGTAATCAATAGACCTTTACAGCGAGCCTAAAAGATTGAAGATCTGACAACCCTATCAAAAGTTATAAGTGTTAATTATACACTTTTTTGAAGCCTTCGTCCGAATCAATCAAGGTGGCATTGGATATTTAATTAATAGATCTTTTTAATGAGTCATGAGTACTGGAGATCTGTCAACCCCAATGATGCCAGATACACAGATTTGTCTGTGTTTCACAGACATTTGAGCTTGTGCCAGACATTTTTTGAGGTGCACAGACTTTTAAAAAACTTCATTAAATTAATATTTTGAAAAAATATCAACCGAAACTTATTTCGTTAGTCTTAAAATGCCTGAAAACACAATTTCTGATAGAATTCCATGGCTATAAATTGATATATTTGAATTTTAGGCAAGTGCACAGACATACACAGACTTTTTCACAGACATTTTAGAAAACCAAGTGGCATCCCTGCAACCCTATCAAATGTTATGAGCATTAGGGTGTAATATGGTTGTATGGAAATAATAAAGTTGTTCAAATTTAGTGAGCACAGCACTTTTTTAGTTCCTTTTGGGGTCCTAAACAACTCCCCAAAGGTTGGGACCGATTGGTTTAGTCCTCACTTTGCGCAAAGCGATTCTATTTTCCATATAAATTTGTATGGAGAAAACCATTTTTTTTGGATTTTGATATTTATCAAATCCACGTTTCATGCTATATAACTTTTCTGAAGAGAGTATGGTGCTAGCTTGTCCCTAAAAAAAAGATACAGCGTGTTCAAAACTCGTCTAAAACGTGTTTTTCGCTCGAAAATTAGGTTTTAGACGAGTTTTGAGGACGCTATATCTTCTTTCAGGAGTAAGTTAGCACCATTCTCTCTTCGGCAAAGTTGTAGAGGACATTCTAGAGCATTCGAATATGAGTCCGGTTTTGATATAGCATGAAACGTGGATTTGATAAATACCAAAATCCAAAAAAATGATTTTCCCCATACAAATTTATATGGAAAATTGGATGGCTTTGCGCAAAGTGAGGACTAAACCAATCGGTCCCAAACTTTGGGGAGTTGTTTAGAACCCCAAAAGGAACTGAAAAAGTGCTGTGCTGGAAAATCGATTGTGATATTACACCCTAATGAGCATGTAAATGTTTAAATGAGTAAACGGAAAAAAATTCTGATTTGAGTGAATTATTTTTATTTTTGAGGTGGAGGGTAACGTTTTTTGTTGGTAAAATAAAACCTCATCAAAAAATTATGCTGTTCCTTTTCACATTATTTTTTTGGTGAGGTTTTATTTTACAAAAAAAAAACAACATTATTTTAAAATAGCAAAAAATTGAGGAGAACATTTTTCTTCTTTAATTTGCAGGACCCATTTCTGACCCAAGCTATAACTCAAAATCGTTTGTTTAATATTACAAAATTAATATGACCTATATTAGGCATATTGTTTTTTTACGTAACTTTTTCAAAACTAAAATCTTGATAACTCGTGGTGATTACAAGAAAACCCCTTATGATAATACAATTTTTTTGTATTTTTCTGCTCTACAACTTTGTAAAATATTGTTACACTTTTTAAAATACCCCGCAAATGAAAGAGTATTTGCAGTTAGAAAAATATTATTCAATAAAAAAAATATATGTCATTAAATATGAGCTGTTCAAATATTTGTAAATTGTTCAAAATAGCTATAATTTTTTTTAAGTTATTAGAAATTTAAACTTGCTACGAACAAAAAAAAATAAATCAATGACAATTGTTCATTGATATCAATTAGTTTAAGATTTAAGGGGGGAATGAAGTTTTTGAAAAGAATAGTAATCAAAATAGTTCTTCAACCACCCCTAGTTCCACGCTTTTGGGGGATGCCACTATTTGTACTATCATACAAGACGCACATACACCCTCCACCTACACACCCACATCCATTCGGCTTGTTTTGGTTTCCCACATACACACCCCGCCGCACCAACATGCCGGTGGCGCGGCGTCACGACGCCCATCCGTCGTCTCCACTATCACCGTCGTGACTGATGCATGTGTGCTCTACGGCGGTCGTCGTCGTGTGTGCAAATTTTATAAATACAACGCTCTCGACCAGTTCGGCTCTCAGTTGTTGCTCGCTACCCGTTACGTTCGGTTTGCAAACCGCTACAAGCGCTTCAGTTCAGACCAAGTCGTTTGATCGTTGTTTATTGTGTGCTGCCTGCTGAAGCTTAAGTTGAAAGTGTAACATCGAGGTGCGATAAACTGTAAAGCTTTGAGTTTAAGGCAGAAAAAAGTGCATTTAAAAGTCACCAGAGGTGAAACCTGGTGAAAGAGTGTGAAGATAAGCGAAAAATTTATAAGACAATCGCCAAAGTGCATCTTGTGGAACATTGCTGAACATTAACATCAGCCAAGTTGAACGTTGAATAGCTGAACAGCTCGAGTCTAGTGTTCGGAGTAAATTACCCGGAAAAGTACCCTCCCGCATCAGGACTCATAACCACTAATGTAAGTGTTGACTGTATTACTGCTGATAGTGTCCGCTCAAAGTACGACAAGGTCGATCTGTTACTGCGACGCAGTAGTTGTCCAAATATCCAGGTCATCGACTGTTTGGCCCCTGCTTTCAATGACAATCTTGCTTGAATCATTTCGAGAAGTTCGGCGACTGCAGGAAACTGGTTGACCTCCCGCGCTCTGTTGATACATCGCGACGCCTCGGAATTCAAAACATTCCACCTGAGCTCGTTGGAGTCAATTACACCAGCGTAACTATTATTAACGCGATCTTGTACAGAGAAAATTTTAATTGCTACCTTCATGAACTGACTCGCGCGCGCGCCAAGTTGGTGTTGTTACAACACGGCGCGCAGGAACGCGTTCTCGCGGTCAGTAGACTGGCGTCGTCCGGCGTCGGAATCCTTGAGGTCAGCTGAGGTGCGGTGGTTAAATGTCCGTGGAGGTCTTCGCCGCAGACGGTTTATGGGTGCAACGCATCTTAAAATTAGAACCAGCTGAGCTGTGAACCGGTTGAAAGTCGTTCTGTGCATCTCTGCGCTGAACGGTTGCCAAATAGGTCATGCATCGACCGGATTTTTGGACATAGACTGTGACTAAGACAAGATACGACGTCAGGCCAAATCAGTCTGACTCTTCAAAACTACAAAGAATGAAATTTTAAAAACCTCAATATTTTAACCTTAATTTTAACATTTCAATATTAAACATCGTCTTGGTTTGGGCAGAGACTAGGATTAAGAAATAAAATGAACCACCCCTCTATTGGTCAAGTTGGTCAGTGTTGCCAACAAAAAAAAACAACCGACCGTAAGTTTGAGTCCAAATGTGATCTTCTGACTCGTAAAAGTGACTGAAATGCGCAATTTGTCAAAAAGTCCTTGGATCATGTGACTGTTCCAAGATATTCTATTGCAGTCTGAGAACAAAAGAATTCTTCATGTATGTTTACTTAAGTCAGCTCACTTTGATACAACGGAGCTCTCTAAGGTTCTTGTTTTAGATCAAGAGGTTGTAAATACCTCTATTGATGCTCAAAAACATCCTAATGAAACTTAAAAAAATCCTCAGATCGTAACAGAACTTCAAAACATTTGTTCTTCCGTCATTATCTCTCAAACCGGCTTCGCTGGAAACACCTCCAGGTCCGTAACCCAATCCTTCAAAACAAAAACATGGGCCTTTCCCAGTCCCCTTCACCTATTTCCCTACCCCGAAGAAACCTTGCGCGAAACCGTTCATCCGCCGCGCGGGAAATGCAAATCATCTCCTTCTTCAGCTGCCGCCTCGCCGCTCATCTCCGGCGCATGGTCACGCTGACGCACGCAAAATCCGTTGTCAACAACGGTTGTCCGCGCAGACAGTCATGTGACTTTGACGCGCTTCGCGTCCCAAATCGACAACGCGGGGGTTTCCCGACGCACTTCTGCGCAGTGCGTTGGAATTTGGTTTGCACACATTGTAAGGACGATCGGCGCTTAGCGCCGGCCAAGTTATTGATACCGACGCGAACCGGTTCGGACTTCATTGAACAAACGAATCCTGGTCCAAGTCGGAACGAATCGGTGTCTCCATCAGGAGGTACCGTCGAGGGTCCAGATATCGGGTTTTGAAAGAAACGACGTTCAAGATGTTCGAAAATTGAGTGGTTTGAACAACAGTAGGCCCAGCTACCCTATACCCATGGTAACGATCAAGACACATCGATCAATTAATGGTCTGCTAATTGAGTTTGCAGCAGTTGACACTGGCCTAAACCGGTCAAGTGCTGGCACTAACTAACTTAAACCATGTCCTGGCCAGAATAGCTGTTGTTCTTCTTCGTTATTGCTTTATGTAACACTTTAGAACAGTTCCCCAGCGCGGTCTTCGTTGTTGTTTCTGCTACCGTCGCGTACTAATTGGAATCAATTGGCAAATTGATGCGAGCCTTTTGGTCATCAGACGGGCCTCTTCATGGGGACCAAATTTCGCTGAATGGGTTCTTAATGGGGCTTTATGTCGTGATTCGCGGAATGTTTTGCAATTGAAAGTGTTGGTGACAATGCATAAAATATTCTGAATGACTCAATTGGATCTGCCGGATCTACAGATATGAGGTTCTGGGTAGTTCTACAGCGTAATCAGCTCTACAGCACTGTAGGGAGAGCTTAAATTGTTGCAAATTTGTTTAGTACAGCTAAATCTGGACTCAACCGGCTAATATCTCAATTTGCTGTAGCACACATTATGACACAGTGCAAACCTTTGCGAAATCTCAAACCCAAACAAAGCCGCCTCGCGCGCTCAACTGATCCAAATTGGTGTCCATCAGCATCAATCTCGGCGGCGGCGGCAGCTCGAGACTTTTAAGGGGTGTCGACAGGTTTCCCAACGATGATGGATAGAGAAAGCGATGTGCAGACCGTAACCGCGCAGCTGGAGGAAGTCAAGAGGTGTGCATTACGTAATCGTGACCGTTCGCAGAAGTTGAGCACAAAGGCGTGCAAAAACATTGCTAAATTTACCCGTAAACGGGGACGACACCGATATCAACGGTTTGCTATTAGAGCTGCACAACCTGACCATCCCCTCAAAATATTGGGTCGTTAGAGAAAGCCCGACCGTGAGTCGTGACTTGGCGAATTTTGGCATTTCCAACGGTATAATTAGCCCGCCATTAGTGCGGTACGAATTTCCTTTGAATCACCCCAACTGGTCAACTGGTTCGGCAACCCTGCGAGCTGTCAAAACTACACGGAAAGTGAAAATAAGCTATGTTGTGCCTGAGGTTCAGATATTGATTCAACAATCTGTCTATCGGATGAATGAGATAATACAATGTCGATAAACGAGTTAGGTTCGTTTGCACGTAAATAAAAGCACGACATGCAACCTGCGATTTATCGCAGATTCGCGAATTGACATTGACGTGACCGTCGCCACCGGCGGAGTAGTTAACCAATTCCGTCTATCGACCAAACGCGGCTTCTTCCCGGATAAACCGTTACTGCCGGGCGAGCAAGGTCATCCGAGGACACTTCCAAAACCAAACAATATAACCCAAATGTGTCAAGGAGAGTGCCGTGTGGTTTCGTCGAACGCCCACTTGGTTAAAATTCGAATCGAAAACGGAAATAGATTTTCTTTGTCCGTGGTGCGGTTCAATGGCACGAGTGCCGCGGCGCTAGGTCGGCCAATTAATGACCTATAAAATACTACCGAAAGTCGTAAACATGGCCCATTAGTCGACATTGATAATCCATCGCCGCTGAAATGTAGGCTAGGGCTAGCGCCGCCATACGGCCGCTTCGTGAAGCGCATTGACAGGCGACCTTCACTCCCAGTCCCGCGTGATGCTCTCGATTTCATGATGCCGCGGCCAACAACCCAATCAACGCTGCGGAGGAGAAGGAGGTGGCGCTTCGGTCATTAGCCGTCTAGTGAAAACGAAACGGCAATTCAATTAATTGTTCAATTAACTTGGCTCGCGCAAAGCGCGAAATTATCGCGCGCGCACGCAAATAAACAAATTGAGATATGCAAGATTTCTCCACCAGGCGGCGCGCGCGCTAGAATTAATTTGCTTGGGAAACAATTGACCGCGGCAATGCTTTAATTAAGTCCACTTTCTGGACGTCGACGACGGCGCTTTGCGTCACATGGATGTGAGAATTCCATTAACCTGGGTTGCCGCTTGAACCGGAAACCTTAGGCCGGAGCTGGGAATTCGATGGAACTGGAACAGTTCGTGGGATCACCGGCCGGTCATGGGAAAATGTTGGATTTTTTTAGAATTTTAATTAATTGCGAGCAACAAAGTAGTTTGCTTGCGTCAAATTGTTCGCAATTGAATTAATTAAATATGAAAATTCTAATTTGTTTAAACGGTTTTACGGTATTGCTTGTTCTATTTTGAAAAGTTGTCCAGCAGTCCTTCGCGCAACTATTGCAGCAATCAACGACATCTCTTGATGATACCCATTCAGCTGGACGAGCTTGGAACGTTTCATTCGGATTTATGACCGGTGATTCAATTGTGCAGTTGAGATTTATCGTACATTTTACGGAGAGCAAATTGCCGCGCAGTCCAAACTGAAAATTACCACCAGCTCCCCGATTCCTCGTGCAAAATTGCTCAGGAAATCGTGTCACGCGCTTGTAGTCTTTGTAAAGACATAAAACTACCCCGTATGAAATCAGCTTAATCTGCATGACGGCGTCGAATTGAATCGAGTTGGTCGACATTCACAACTGTCAAATTTTCAACGGGGTCACCATAGATAAGCTTTGTAGATCAAACACCTGTTTAAAATCCACAGTGAAACCGCATCATTCCAGTACTACGACAAGTGGCGTGATAGCATTCTCATCCAAGTTGCTCCCTGGAATGAGAATGCTTTGTTCCATTCAGATTAAGCCGAACGTTTACACGACTCTTGATGGCACATTACCGCGCTGTTTGTATTTACCTCAACAGCATGTTCAACGATTAGCCTAATGGCAACAACTTCCATTCCCTGCTCGTGCACGCGGTTATTCCGTGAGCCACGCAGTGCCCTCTCTCTCTATCGACTCTCTGTCTGAATCAGCTGATTTTTACTCGCAAAACTAGAGCACGCCATCCGAAGATCTACGGCCGCGTCTATCCTCCAAGATTGGAGGCCACGGACATGATGCAATTGCATGATGAAACAAATGGGTTCAGCGAAGAAGAGCGGGACTCCGATAAGCTTCGAACAGGCGTCGGACAGCTGATTGGGGAGCCACCGTCCAACTGCGTGCCCATTATCAGGAACACACCCACCGCCAGAGTGATTGCTCCGGGTCGCTTTCCAGTTTAATTAGCTTTCTTTAGCTGTGTACCACAAATGGAAAGAACGCGAGTCATTCCAGAAACCAGTTCCACGCCCTAAGGGCAAATCACTTCTGATACTGAGGTGTGTATGGAGTGTGTATGTAGTCAGTATCATACTCGATATCGTGCGTATGGTATGGACCTCAGTATTAATCATTATTAAGAAGATTCATTTCAGTGTGGAAAGTTTTGACATTTCTCAACGTCAAACTCTGATGCTGTTTTTTATTGTTAGGTTCAGTTTGCTTTGCTGGTTGCTGGAGCGTATTCGGGACACGGCTGGCCAGAAGGGAACCGGCAAGTGGACGGCGATCGCTGCTCTGCACCACGGAGTTCCGGTCACAGTGATCGGCGAGGCCGTATTCTCGCGTTGCCTGTCCCTCTAAAGGAGAAACGTACCAAGGCTAGCAAGCAACTCGCCGGCCCGCCCCCAAGCTTAACGTTGCCGACCGTAAGGCGTTCCTCACGCACATCCGCAACGCCCTGACCTGTGCCAACATCGTCTCGTACGCCCAGGGCTTCATGCTGCTGCGCAAGGCCGCCAACGAGTACAAGTGGAACCTGAACTTCGATGGAATCGCGTTGATGTGGCATGGAGGTTGCACCATCCGCAGTGTCTTCCTCGGAAAAAATCGGAACGCGTTCGTGCGCAATCCGGCGATGTCGCATCTGCTGCTGGACAACTTCTTCAAGAACGACATCGTGGAGAACCAGCAGTCGTGGCGTGAGGTCGTTAGCCGGGCGTCCCAGTGTCTTCTTCGATGGCTATCGCTCGGAGCGACTGTCCGCGGGACTACCTTGGGGCGCACACGTACGAGCTGCTTGCCAAAGAGGTCAAGTTTGTGCACACCAACTGGACCGGCAAGGGCTTCAACGTTTCCGCTGGTACTGTGTGACGAGCACGATGCCGCTGGTTAATTCCTCTACATTCCATTAAACAGAGCACACCGTCTCCATCAGTCGTTATTTCTTGTAACCCATTCGGCTAGATTTCGAAATTGTTTTCTTCTTTTTTGTAATCAAAGTGGATGTTTAGGATTTTGTCTACATTTTGTCAAGTACCTACTGATTAAATTCCTGAATATTATTTTGGCTGGGGAACGGCAATGCTATCGGCTAGTTGCAAAATGCTGTTGCACAGTTCGTCGAAGCATCCAAATACGCAGAACTGTAGCCAGATTCTTGACCTGAAAGACGGTTCATTTGAGTTGGTTCCCAAGACGGAGTTCTGAACGCCCTGATACGAAGGAAAAACGAAGGTAGAATCCTCCTTTATCATGGTCGAGACGGTGATCGATGCGCAGGAAATTTTCCCGGATCTTTGCACTTGGATTAGGATTCCTTCCATTTATCCGTTTGAATCATTAAAAATATAATCATTTGGCCGATAGAAGTCAAATAATCACTGCTCGGTTGCGTCCCGAAATGCGGATGAACTGCCAACAGAATTAGCAACAAATCCTTTTTAAAAATCTTTAATTTTTCATATTGCCGGATTAACTTGTCTTGTGTCTAGCCTTGTTTACTATTTTGATCGATTTTGACAACTACACTGATATAAATCGTGTCCAAAAGTTGCGCATAATATGCCAGTATTAGGCCAGTATTATGCGCGTATGGTACGCGCGCCATACGCGGTATGTGGTATCTTCGAAGTGCTTAACCCTTAGTCCACGCCCCTGTTCGCGACAATCTTGTTTATGAATCATGCACCTTGATCATGTAAATTCTCGACCCTGGCTCTGACCAGTTTAGCGCGTTGATCCCCGCGAGCTGTCCACGTGATACTGAGTAAACTGCCTAAATCCGGACTCATCTGTCTGCATCTGCTCATCCCGGACGGTAATTCCCCGCACTCTGGAAAATTACGTTCAATTTACATGATAATCTCCCGAGAGGCGCGCGTGTCTTCTAGAAGGCGGCCTTGCATCACCCTGTAACAACCATTCGGGGACTGGATGTACCGTGAACATTCTTGATAACGCATGTTCAAGAATCTCGCGAGTCATGCGAGTCGCAAATATGTCGACTCATTATGGTGGCGCCGCCTGGCGGCACCGACGACGGAGAAAGGTTTCTGCGACGCGCAGATTATCAAAGTAAGCCGTGTTCCTCTTTCACACGGATCAAGGTTGGCGACGACGCAGCTGCATTCTTGTTGTCTCCGACATTTGTCGGTTCCGCCTGAGCGGCGTCTGACTAGTGTCAAGTCAAGCGTGACCGCTCCGTCGAATTCCGGTCGTTTTATGACTACCTTGGGTGCCATGTTGTCGATTGGTTGTCTCGCAATAGGAAATGAAATCATTGCATTAGTCATGGAAAGACCTTTTGATATCTCTTGCGCTTGCAATTTCCGTGGAATGTCGGTGTTAATTTTCTCTGTGGTTTCTCTCCCTCTCTCTTTCAGTGCCATCCACAATGTCGGTCGCCAGCGTACAGGCTCCCCATCTGGCCGAACTGTGTAGTTCGCTAAGGTAAGTGTCGCAACCGTCAGGGGTGGGATCGACATAACGATATCGGACTTGAGTCGTCCAAAGCCATCAAACTGTCCCTTTCAATTAGTGCGCGCGCGCGGTTACGACCTGAAACGAACGTGCAGAAAACCGTCCGGAAATGGCAAATTCCGGCCAATTAGAGAAAATCGAAGCGCCCCCAGAGTCGACATTCATTTTTAACGGGGTTGGAATGCGCGGAAGAAAGTGAAACACTCTTTTTGAAATTTTTCGATCTCGAGCGGCTAATTGGCCATGAATTGGCAAATAATTGCAAGCCGTGAGTGGAGTGGCCACGGTAATGTGGCAATGGAAAATTGTTTACCTAAAATTTACACAAAATTTATACAAAACGAGAGTGAGTCAGTTTATAGTTCAACGTGTGAATCATGTATTTTCTAGGATTCACTTTTTTATCGGGGTACGCCATGTGATTATTTCTGACAGTTCTTGGGTTAAACTCTAGGTTACAATTACCAGGATAATTTGCTCTTATAACCAATATTTTTCTGAGATTGACGAGGTTGAGGTTCTCAGATAACCTCAACGTAATGCGACTCTTTTGCAACTAATTCCGTTACATCACCACTCGTAAATGGCAACTTATCCAATCATTTGTCTTCGTAAACTAAGATTACGAGAGTTGCATAACCCTAGACAGTTCAACTCGTGTCAGCTAGTATTCTCCCTTTTTTATCTTCTCGACGACGCCAACGGCCGCACAATCCGATAATGTTAGAACCTCCACTCAAAGCGCTGAACCTGACATTGACGACTCCTTTCCGACGATTAGTGTGCGACACACATACGGCAATTATATACACTCACACATGTGACTGTGTCCCGAAATGGACGCCGTATGAGACAATAGTTAAACATTACAGAGTAGCTTAAACTAGTGCTTAGGGTAGATCCTAGTCGCTTCTTTCGGGCCCTATCTTGTTCATCGGTTAGAACCACCCTAGTTATCTCTACTCGCGCGCGCGTGTTTTATTGTCCAGCCGTTCTGCCTAGTACACGCCTCACCTGGCTAGTTCCCACTAAAAAAGTACACGCCGCGTGATAAAAATAGCACGTTCAGTCGTGAACAACGTGGTTCCGTCAGCGTTTATTTATATCCGGTTTATCTCGAAAAAGGGTTGGGTCACGGTCACCACCTTGAACTCCCAAAGCAGACCAACTAACCTCCGTTTCTTTTCCCTTCCCTTACAGCCGCACCAGCCTCAGTCTGTCTTCGTCCCTGTCGGACCTCGTAGGCAGCCCCTCGCTGGCCAGCTCGGCTATGACCGCCGCAGCCGCCCTCGAGGTCAGCTCCGAGGCCGTCCTCACCATCGAAGATCTGCGCGCCCAGCTGGGTTCGTGCTTTACGTGCGGAGTCTCCTGGACCCACGACCAGGTCTCGCTGGACTGCTCCGAGTGCGGTGGCTACAGCCTGGAGCGACCGTGCATGCTGTGCGACGGAATGTGCGGCCAGCCGTGGAAGCGTGACTTCACCATGAGCCATGCCTGTGGCAAGTCGCGCTGGCAGGGCGTGTGCGCCGCCAAATTTCCCGCCCAGATGATCAGCCAGCTGCAGTCGTCGGCGCCGCTCAGCAGTTGTGCCAGCTTCGGCAGCCATCACCAGCTGATGCAGTCGGCGGCCATGTCCACCTACCACGGAACCGCGAACCAGCAGTTTCTGCAGCAGGAGCTGTGCGCCCGGCTGGAAAAGCTCACCACGAAGGCCCACAACTGAACTCTTCAACACTGGACACGTCTGAACAACTGCGTTGTTAGCCCTAAGCAAAACTTCTTACGTTAATTGTATCAACCATGCGTTAGATTTCCAGAGCAGTAAACACATTTAGTTTGACCCATTTCAAGTATGAGTTCCTATCCAGACAGCCAACACGAGCACACATGCGAGAGAGAGAGAAAAAGAAAACTATTCTTATGTTGCATTTTAAAAACTTTATACAGAAATCCAAAAAAAAGAACACAAGAGTGCGACATCACGATAAACCTTATCAACCAGTAGATCTGACAGAGCGACAGCAAAGGTTCGTTCGTGACGATCCGGGCACAAGGAATTGACGTATACAAATATTTATACACCTCGTGTAATCGTGAAGAGAAGAGCCTTTATATTTATTATTCCCCGATAGGGAGAGACAGAGAGAGAGCAGCTCAAAGGTTGGCGAGTACATTTTGATCAAAAGTTTAGCGTTTTTGAACCAGTATAGGATTTAGCGTAGTAACGTGATAGTTTAACGGAAAGATTTTTTGAAAATGGCGGAGAAGGACTCCATGCATGCACGTTGCTGGGGGTGTCTTTCTGTGAAAGGCACTTACTGCAGCGGTTTAGCTGTTAATTTTTTTTTTGTATCGACTGTGTAAAAAAGAAAATAAGAAACAGAATTTCGGATTAAGCCTTAAGACTTTGTTTGTATTATGTTTAATATTTGTGGTCTAAAGTTTCTTTTTCCTAAGTACGTATGATATAATTATGTATATTTTCTTTATAACAATAATAAATAAAATTCAAAAGCAACATGTTTAATTACCTCTCGAAAAACATATCGAAACAATCGTTTACTAATCGCTGCTGCACAAAACGAAATTTAAACTTCTAAAAACTGTACATAATCGAATATCATTTGTTTTTGATGATTCTAAATTTGATCTGGAAGAATCTTAAAAAAGATCTCCAAATAGGTATGTAGTTCCAAAATTAAGATATCTACCCTAAGTTCCAGAATAAAAATCATTTCAATACACTGCCGCTCTAATCGGGTCCGTCCCATATGTTAAAACAGCAAGCCGAGAAAAACGCATGTCAAATTTGTCCCGCCCATAAGGTTTCATGTTAGAATTTCAAGAAAAATGGATTTTCTCCAGTTTTCTAGAACAAAGTACTAAATTTTATCGGTTTTTCTGATAGTTTACATGAAACCAAACTGCATCATTACCTCAAAATTGACGAAATTACATATGGGACGGACTAGCTTCGAGCGGCACGGTGTATTTTTTCGAGACCTCAATGATAAAAAAAAATCGGTACCGTAAAATGGGGTCAATCGGGACACATGGGGCGAATCGGGACAGCAGTTTTAACCATGTTGGAGCACAATATTTTGATTTTTCTGGTTGGTTTCGGTTAGAACAGGCTCAGGTCAACACAATGTGTACATCCATTTCCAAATTTAAAAGCTTTAAGTGCTCTAAAAACTGCTGTCCCTATTCAGACTGCAGTCCCGATTCACCCCAGATTACGGTATGTCTGATATTTGGCACCGTGAAAGAAGGGCTCTTTCCCGACATTTTGCGGTATATACCGAAATATTTCGTCGGGGGGTCTAGTGCAACTTTTTTTTTTGAAGATTATTTTTCGATTTTACTGGATATTTGTTTAAAAAAGTCACAGGAAATTGGTGCATTCATGTTGATATCACTCAAACTTCTTATGAATATGCCTTGGGGACTCTATCCAAATATATTTGACCAATATTTGACCTCCAATAAAAAAAAATCGAACCAAATTTACCAGATTTCTAGCTTTCTTTGAAATAACCCCAAAATCCAAGCTGGAAACCCCGATACGACCGAAAGTAAATCTTTTCTTTGTACAATTTGTCATGAAATAACAGCAACACATTGCCCGGATACAAATTTGAGCATTAAACAATGCAAAACATAGATTATTTATTTAATAAGCTGTTTATTACCCAATAGGTTCCGAAAATTATTTTTTCAATCCTCGGCCACATAACACCATTACATTTTTAAACATTTTAGAATCAATCACATTGTAGAAAACAGTTTTCTGAACAAGTTCCATAAAAAAGTATCACTTTTGGTTCAATATAAGCAGAGATATGCCCAATTTCCTGAAATAAATAGTGCCTTTCTCCAAAATTTCATAATTTAATTACCTTTCACATGATGGGCACTGCCTACTAAGATATTTTTTATGATGATAATATGTTATTAAAACGTAAAAATTATAACAAGTTTTGACGAAATTAATGAAATAATTATATAGCATTCATTACAAATCTCAGTAGGCAAAGCCCATCGTGTGAATGGTAATTAAATTAAGAAATTTTGGAGAAAGGCACTATTTATTTCAGGAAATTGGGCATATCTCTGCTTATATTGAACCAAAAGTGATACTTTTTTATGGAACTTGTTCAGAAAACTGTTTTCTACAATGTGATTGATTCTAAAATGTTTAAAAATGTAATGGTGTTATGTGGCCGAGCATTGAAATAATAATTTTTGGAACCTATTGGGTAATAAACAGCTTATTAAATAAAAAATCTATGTTTTGCATTGTTTAATGCTCAAATTTGTATCCGGGCAATGTGTTGCTGTTATTTCATGACAAATTGTACAAAGAAAAGATTTACTTTCGGTCGTATCGGGGTTTCCAGCTTGGATTTTGGGGTTATTTTAAAGAAAGCTAGAAATCTGGTAAATTTGGTTCGATTTTTTTTATTGGAGGTCAAATATAGTTGGTTAGAATCCCCAAGGCATATTCATAAGAAGTTTGAATGATATCAACATGAATGCACCGATTTTCTGTGACTTTTTTGAACAAATATCCCATAAAATCGAAAAAAAAATCTTCAAAAAAAAAGTTGCACTAGACTCCCCGACGAAATATTTCGGTATATACCGCAAAATGTCGGGAAAGAGCCCTTCTTTCACGGTGCCAAATATCAGACATACCGATTTTTTTTATCATTGAGGTCTCGAAAAAATACACCGTGGCGGCAGTACATTTTATCCTCGATAATTTAAAAAAAAATGCAAATTTTATATCAACCAAGGAAGTTGTTGTCTTCTTATTCCTAAATTGTCAAACTTACGGACCCAATCCTGCAAGAATCTGATTGTAAAAATAGTCAAACTTTGTTGTAAATAACTACGAAGACAGTAATTTAGGGGATGAATAAAAAAATATATCGATAGTTCCCGTAGTTTTGAAGATACTAAAATTTCTGTAACAGAATTCTGGGTGCAAAAGCTATGGTTGATGTGTACCGTTAATGCTAGAAAAATGATTTCAAAAAAACATTTGAGAGTAAAAAAATACAAAATAAAAAAGCCATAGATAAATTGTTGGAGGGTTTTTTTCCCTTAGTAACTTGGGATAAATGTATCCATTGTCGATCTACCTTGTTGGAGATTATCCTTGAGATCCTTCCCGATCATAAATAAAAAAAAAGATCCGGAATCGGTTTGAAATTTACCAAAAAACAGATGTTCAAAATTGCATTTCCTACTTTTTGAATCCAATAAAGCCAACATTCAGAGTGTTGTTTCCTCGTGATTAGGATTGAAAACCTTTGGACCCACCCAAATTTCGATAAGGTTCGCCTCTGGAACAATGTTTTCATACAACGAAAAAATCTTCAAAGCTCGTGAATTGCGATTAAAACATAAATTGCCTGTTTTTATAGAAAATATCATATTTTGTTTTGAAACATTCGAATGAGTCCAAAAAACTAACACCATGGAAGTATAGCATAAGATGTTTCGAAAACTTTCCCGAAGACAGCATGGTGCCAAAGTGCTTCTCAAAAATGATACAGATTTTGAAGAAGTAGTTGTTTTATTTCTGTGTCAAATAAAATACTTCTGCTTAACTTCACAAAACAGCGTTTATTCAACAACGTCTTTATTGCTGCGCACTCGGAAACGGAATGAATGAATCGTCGAGAAAGAGCGAGAACGCGCGCTTCAATGAATGACGTTCGGAGGGAACGTCAACAAAAGACTTAACTCTAGTCGTTCACAAAGTACGTAACGCAACATCCTCTCTGTTTTATATAAAAAAAATAAAGCTACTCAAGATAGAAATCTTTGAAACGGGCTGGTAGTTTCACATCTCTCTTGGTTCGGCTGAACTTCTCTCCTGCTGCCGGAACGCTGGGTGATCTCGATGGTTTCGGGGTTTTCGCTGCTTTTGGAGTTCTACCTGCTTTCGGCTTCGTGGTCGCTTCTGGTACACCTACATCTGGAACACTGTTGCTCAGTTCTTGATCCGGCAAAGCTTCGGCAGGCGCTGACCTGAACGACGACTCTCTGTTGGATCTTTCGATTGGTGGCATTTCGACGTTGGGAACAGTTGCTTGAACAGGAATGGCTTCTGGCGTTTGAGGTTCTTTACGTGGTTTCAAGTTCACCAAATCTCGTCGATATTGCGTACCGTTTGCCTCCACGACGTACGACCGATCGTTCAGCTTGCTGCTTACAGTACCCGGTGTCCAGCGTTTGTTTGTCTCCGAGTTCAGCTGCACGAGCACCGGAGATCCTGTTTCCAACTGAGGCAACTTTCTTGCTTTCCGATCGTAATGCTGCTTCGCCTTCTGCCTCCTTTCTTCAATGGCTTCCGGTACTCCCGATACCAACTTTGGCTTCAGATTGTTGGCAGAGGTTGGAACGCCGCACCGTGTGTTACGAGAAAACAGGCGTGCAGCGGGGCTGGTGCCCACCTTGTTCGGTACATTTCTCCAGTGTAGTAAGGCATACCAAAAGTCACTTCCAGCTTCATCCGCCTTCTTCATCAACCGCTTCGCAATTTTGACCGCTGCCTCCGCCTTTCCGTTAGCTTGTTGGTGATGCGGTGCGGATGTCGTGTGCTCGAAGCTCCACTCACGTGCGAACTGCTGCCATTCACGGTTGACAAAATTGGTGCCGTTGTCCGTTACGACTCGCTGCGGTTTTCCGTGTCGCGAGAAATTCGATTTGCACACAGCAATCGTTGACTTTGGGGTCAAATCCTTCAGCAAATCCACTTCAAAGAAGTCTGAGAAGTGGTCGACGGTGACGAGAAATCTGCAACTCTTCCCTTGGTAGTCCGCGAAGAACACGTCCATGGACACGAGCTGGAACGGGTACACAGGTATCGGATGGCTCTGCATCGGTGGATGCTGCTGAGACGGACAGAACTTGGCACAAATTCCGCACTGTGCGACCGCTTCCTTGATTTGAGCACTCATTCCGGGCCAGAATAGGTTTGCTCGTGCCAGCTTGAGGGTTGCTTCTATCCCGTTGTGGCTGACATGGACCTTTTCCGTCAACTTCCGTCGAAGCGAGTGAGGGACAACAATCCTGTCGTTGCGGTACACGATACCATCCTGAGTGCTGAGTTCATTCCTGTACTTGAAGAACATCTTAGCGCTGTCCGGCACCTTGTCCACGGATGTCGGCCATCCCTCCAGGGTGTACTTCACAATAAGTTGCATTGATGCGTCGGCCGCCGATTCTTCCATAATCTCGTTCAACTGCTCATCTTTGACTTTCAGGAAACTGGAGAGCTTCACCTCCTCGACCTCCCGGAAGACCTTGTAGATGTCTCGCTTGTCGAATCTGTCGTCAGCTTGGCGTTCATCAAACGGCGCTCGGGAAATTGCATCTGCCACCACGTTCTCTTTGCCGGTCACAAACTCGATGGACGGACGGTAGCGCTGTAGATTCAGCAACATGTGTTGAAGACGGCGGGGTGCTGAGAGTAACGGCTTCTTGAACACGGTGACTAGCGGCTTGTGGTCGGTTTTGACCGTCGTTTTCGGATTCCCAACAATAAGCTGATCGAACCGTACACACGCGAAAAGAATAGCGAGCAGCTCCTTCTCGATTTGCGCATAGTTCTTTTCGGTTGCCGTGAGTGTACGAGATGCGTATCCGATGACTCCTCGACTCTGGAAGATTGCTGCGCCCAAACCGAAAGAGCTAGCGTCACACTCGACTACGATCGGCTCGTTCACGTTGTAGTACTGCAGGGTGCGCGTGTCCGCAACCAACTGCTTGACACGCTTGAACTCCTCTTCCTCACGCTCCGACCAGATCCAAGGCTCCTTTTCCGAAATCAGTCGTCGTAGAACAGTAAAATTTGCGCTTAGATTGGGTATGAAACGACTGAGGTAGTTCACCATTCCGATGAATCTTTGCAGTTGCTTTCGGTCCGTGGGTTGTGGGAAGTTCTTGATTGCCGCGATTTTGCTCTCGTCTGGTTGTATTCCTTTGTCGGTAAGCACGTGTCCATAGAATTTCACCGACTTCTCGACCAGCTTCAGCTTCTCCAGGTTGAGTTTCACGTTGCATTCCTCGAGACGAACCAACAAACTCTCCAAGCAGCGATTGTGGTCCTCCAGCGCTTCCAGCAACGTGTCACCAGTTCCGTAGATCAGCAAATCATCGGCGATACATTCGACGCCACGCAGTCCTTGAATCGCACCTTGGAGCTTCATCTGGAAGATGTCTGGGGCTGGAGCGATTCCGAAGGGTAAGCGGATCCACCGGTAGCGACCAAACGGTGTCCAGAATGTCGTCAACCGGCTGCTTTCGTCGTCCAATACCACGTGCCAGTACCCTTTCCGAGCATCTGCCGTTGAAAAAACTTTCGCCTTCCCCAGCTCTGGCAGGATTTCATCAATTGTGGTAAATTGAAGATGGGGTCGTTTCAGCGCTTTGTTCAACGGAATCGGGTCGAGGCAGATGCGGATGGATTCGGATTTCTGCTCCTTCCTCTTCACCAGCACGATGTTGCTGACACAGTCGGTGTGCTGAGTCTCCTTCACGATCAGGCCTTCCCGCTCCAAGTTTGTCAACTCGTCCTTCAGCTTACCTCTCATCGCTATCGGAATCCGTCGCGGAGGTTGGATGCACGGTGGTACATCTGGGCGGACTTCCAACGACACAGCACCAGCAAACTTGCCAATACCTTGGAAGACGCCCTCATGCTGGTGGACAATGTCCTGGGCTTTCACACGGTATATGTTCAGGAGTTCTTGGTCGGTTTTAGGCGCAACAAAGTTGACCGTGTTGCAGAATTTAACGAAACCCAGGAGACGGCACACGTTTGCCGAGAGGAGCGGGCCGTGTGGGACATCAACGACTTGTAAAACAAGGTTGTACTTACGGCCTTTTCTGCGACACGGAATTTTCACCTGGCCTACCACCGGAATGCTGCTTCCGCCGAATCCTTGCAGCCGGTACGATGACGGTTGTAGGTTGACGTTGCTACTTCCGGTCATCTCTTCCAACCAATTTCGTCCCACAAGGCTGGTATTGGCGCCGGTGTCTAGCTCACACTGTACCAGCCGCCACTTTTGGTCCAGGAGCAGCTCCAGTTCCGCCGAGACATTTCCGCTGCTGCCGGACTTGTCGACGATTTTTCCGATGGACACACTTTCACTCTCAGTAGACTCCTCTTCTTCATCACCACTGTCTTCCGTCGATTCACTCTCCGAGCTGGTTTCTTCTTGCACTTTCTTCACTCGGAACTTCTTCTTCTTCAGCTTCTTTCTTCGGTCAGCCTTGCACACTTTCTCAAAGTGGTTCTTTCCACCGCACCGGTTGCACTTCTTGCCAAGCGCCGGGCACGCACCCTTGGTGAAGTCATGCTTGGCACCGCAGAACTTGCACTTCATTTTGCTCTTCTTCACTACATTCACTTCCGCGCTCGGCTGACCCGCAGTAACCGGATGCCGCTCAGCGATCTCTTCGGCCCGACACAAGTCCATAGCATTTGCTTCCGTCAAGTTCTTGGTGGTGATCAACTTCGACCTGAGCTTCAACCAACGGATCGAGGTGGCCAACTTGTACTTCACCATTTCATCCTCCAACGCATTGAACTTGCACACTTTCGCGAGCGATTTGAGTCGACACAGGTAGTTGTCAATGCTCTCCGTTGGTTCTTGACTGAGCGAGAAAAAATCGAACCAGTCCACAAACTTGTTCCGTTCACGAACCACTTTTGCTTTGATTGCCGTCAACACTAATGCTGGATCGTCTCGCTCGGCCGCGGTCAGCTCAAAGTTGAAATATTTTTTCAGAGCGTCTTTTCCCACCACCGAAAGCAAAATGCTGGCTTTTTGCTTGTTCTGCGCATCGGGCCAACCGTCCATGCCAATCGCACTAGCATAGGTCTTCCAGTTTCCTTCGAAGAAGTTGTAATTCTCCTCCATATCGCCCTCCAACTCCAGCGGGGGCGAAAGAGGAATGGACGCCGCCGCCGAATTTCCGGCCGGCGAATTCGCCGCAGGCCCACGTGCCGCTGCTGCTGCCGGCGCGCTCGCCTGCTGATCCTTCAGAGAACCGATCATCTCTTGGAACTTGCCCATAAACTGGGCGAACTGATCTGCATCCATTTTTCTGCACTTTTCACTTCCGGAAAACACTCAACCCAACGCGAGAGCGAAAAAAATATGGCTGCCAACAGGATAAAACACGTTTCACTGCAAAACTGTCCAAAATTACTGTTGCAAATGATCTTTTCGTCGCTTGGGATGAGTTTTTCTCACTACACTTCCGCGATTTTCAATGACGCCGGAACACCACGAGTGCTTCTGACACCATGTTTTATTTCTGTGTCAAATAAAATACTTCTGCTTAACTTCACAAAACAGCGTTTATTCAACAACGTCTTTATTGCTGCGCACTCGGAAACGGAATGAATGAATCGTCGAGAAAGAGCGAGAACGCGCGCTTCAATGAATGACGTTCGGAGGGAACGTCAACAAAAGACTTAACTCTAGTCGTTCACAAAGTACGTAACGCAACAGTAGTCGTTAAAAATAATACTTCTCCCCAACACTGTCGAAGCAACCACGCACTAAATCAAAGAATAGGATTTTGTCACACTTGTTGCATCCTACCTAATTTTTTTTTAATTGGAACCTTTACTTAGTTGTATTACTTAGTTTTTCTTTCATCATAATTCTAGAAAAAAAACAATAGTTTTCATAGTAATTTTTATAAAATAATAGAATATAAATTCTACAGTCAAAAATGTACTTTTTTTTAGTTTATCCATACTGCTCATGTTCGCTTAAATGTCCCATATGCAAAAACAGCAAGCTGAGAAAAACGCATTTGAAGTTTGTCCCATACATTAGGCTACGTGTAAAGTTTTCGCGCAAAAACTGGATTTACTCCTGATTTCTAGAACAAAGTACTGGATGTTATAGGCACTTTTGAAAGAGCACACGATTTTGAACCAAACTGCATCAATAACTCAAAATCGATGAATATGGGACATTTATGCGATCAGGGGCAGCATAGTAATTTGAGTAATTTCTATTCAAATTTGCGCCAATCGCTCCCAAATTTGAAGAGGCTTTTCTCGAGGAGATTGGCAACTACTTTTAAACTGCAATGCAATAAAACTGACAAAATTTTTATTCCAAATTGGTTACCAAAAAAATATTCAATTTTTTTTCTTTCACAAAACTTAAGTGATGAAGAACTAAACATTGATTTTAAAATATCAAGTACAGATATTTTGAACAACATTTTCATCCTTGACTGGAAACCGTGGTCGAGATCCTTTCAAAATGGCTTCACGCGCCATCATAATTATAATTGAGGGCAACATTTTGCACGTGGGTTCATACTTTGGTCACTCTTAAACTCCACAATAAATTAAAACATTACATCAATATAACATTTCTGGAGCAACATTTGAAAAGGGCGCAGCAGCATTTTGACAGCCAGAACTATTTTGCAAATTCCAGGCCAACAGGTAACTATTTAAAAAAAATCCACAGTGTTAAAAGGTAGCTGGAAGGGCTAGCTATTGCTTAACATTCCAAGTTTTGTGAAAAAATACTTCTTTCATCTGAGCATCAAATTATGAATTAATTCAAGAACAGTATGTAACAATAAGACAAAACCGTTAAATACCTGAAATAACCACCCTATCTGTAGCGAGCATTTTCCTCTGCTTTTCTTTCATACTACGCCAATCGTAAAGTCATTTTGAAACATAGAGACCGCTAGTGCACCAAAAGCTTGGAAACGTGTTTGAGGGAAGCTTTCCATGGGGCTATTCCTTATCTATGCAACGCGTTTATTTATCACCAAATTTTATAATCCTTTAATGTTCATATTTCTCGTGGATTAAAATTTAAAATTTACTTTACAAAAGTCGTATGAAGATCGAAACACGCAAGCGTTACGTAATTTCAGAATGTGTCCTATTCATTAAAGTGAAAAAGCTTCGTACAACCTGTTGCACAGACAGTCAGATCAATGGAGACGCGAGGTTCTTTGAATCGCAAGTTTTGGTTTTTAACGAATGGAGTATTTTAAATAAAGTTATTTATTACCATCAATCATGGCGAACAGTATGATAGGGACGGCTATTTTCGACATTTTCATGACAAATAATTTGATATTTTTAGATGGTTCAGTTAGGTCAGTAGAGCAAGTATACAAATTTTGAGTTTTTTACTTAAAATATAACTTCAGGAAAATTCACTATCTCAAACTTTTGCGTGTCCTCATGGGCACACCGTATGTCACTGATCAACAAATTTTAGGCATTTTTCCCATTTTCAACCACTCTCACGTGCAATGGTACCATTTATTAGCACGTGATAAATAGCCGCATGACCACTAAAAGAAAGGGGGAACGAGCCTCGAAACGCATGTGACATAATTTAAGGGTCAATATGAGACACACTTGCGTAACGGGAGCATATGCAAAGCACGTACAGTGAAACCTCATTTTCGCGTTTAATTTGGGATCAATTGATCCAGAAAGCATAGACGTTTAAAAATACTCAAAAAATGTGGTAGGTCCTTCAAAAATTAAAAATTTCGAATGGTAAAAAATTTATAACTAACCTTATGTCGTAAAAAAAACAAACCACACTATAAAAGGGGACCATATGTGTGCCACCGGATCTTCTTGGTAGAATTCCCGGTTTCGCGACGCCACCGACTGCCGGAATGGAATGTTTATGAATGAAATTTAATACTTGCCGAAGGATGCCTTCCCCCTATGGTTCCCAGACCTAGCATTATCCTCGTGTCCGGCGAATCCCCTGTTCCATGCGTGTCACTTTACTGTGTCGCGTGCTGAATTCCTCCTTCACGCATGTTCTGACACTCAAATATGACTTCATATAGAGGGTGATTTTCTTATGTCTTTACTTGCAAGTCTGGACGTGGTCGATATTAAATCATCTTGGCGAGTCGGTTTACAATACCCTCATCGTAAATTTTGGGTTTAAATTACAATAGAATCTTTGTATAATAAAGAGAGATTTGACCTGCACAAAAAAAACCAAGAATTTTTATTCAAATTGTTGTGTGAAATCATTTTAAAAAATTACCAAAATGCAACTAAACTGGTTTTATCAATGCTAGAATATCTTTAACATGATTTGATAATGTTGAAAAAGGCTAAAATTTTGTACAAAATACTTATATTTTTCGAAAAGAACGCATTTCAATAACTGCAATTTAAACGTACCATCATTTGAATTCCTGAGATAATAAATACAAAACAAATGCAAATATATCCAAATCATAACCATCTACACATGACCCCAAGCAACTAAAAAAGAGAATCATGAGAAAATAATAATTATGCACGATGCGTTCCTCGAATAGACCGGATGTTTGAAATGGGACCACCACATCAGGCCATCAGGCTTTTCCCTGGCCAGAGGGTAAGGGGTGCGTCCTTCGAATATCTTCAAACGTCGGTCCCACAATTGGACCGTAAAAGACAATGCAGCTAGGCACAAAAAGGCGGAAATTTGCATCACCGCCGCCAGAACCCTAACCGCAAGCCCCTCTGGGCGTGGAATTCGAGTGCCACTGAGGAGAAAAATCGCCTGTTGCTCATTCGAAGTGCCCCATCGACAGCAGCTCTTGACTGGGAAGTCCGGGACTGCGGACTGTGGCCTGGCTTGTGCCACTTCTTTCATCTACTCATATTTCATCTGGACCAGAAGGACCACAGCATTGGTGAAGAGCACCGGAAGTTGGAGATCTGCCGAGCGTTATGCCCCAAGTATGTTCCTTCCGCCTGCGTCATTTCTCTGGTGGAAAAGAATCTTATCGTTGCAGGGTAGGGTTATTATATGAGTCCTAGTTTCCCAAAAGGAAATAATGTTTTCAATTTAAATTGTTTATATGTGTAATGAATTTGTAAAAATAAACATAGAGCAAATTAATAAACCTACAATGTTAACTTTTAATTTTTCTATTTTTTTGCAAAAATGTACAATTACCTTTCAACACTGTTATTTTGTTTATAATAAGGGAACCATTTCGTCCCTATAAAATTAAAGGAAATAGAAGCAGTTTCAAAACAGAATTGCAACAACAAAATAATCAAGAAGAACAATAAATTGAAAGCTTCCCGAAGCTAATAAACACAAACTCAACTCTTTACAAAAATTTAGATTTGTTTAAAAGAGTTTATAACTGTTTGTTATTCTTTCAATATATGCTCATTTTTTCTTTAATTATTCTTGAACATTAAAAAAATACGTACATAACATTTTTTAAACATACAATTCGTGTTCTTTTGAACTTATAATCAAGGGTCCTGATTGCTCAAAAAAGACTCAGTCGCTCGCGAGCACAAATTTCGAGCGACGAAAAACTGCTCTGATGTATTCCTACCGTTTGTCACTTCCAAACCAATCGCTACCGAACACTCTCTCTTTGCTCTCTCTCTCTCTCTCATTCAAATCGGGTAGTACAGCGAATGGTTCGGAGAGACCGATTTCGTTAAGTCGCTCAAAGCTGACTGAGAATACTTTGCGATCGGCTTAACTTTGATCATTTAAGAAATTGCTTAAAATCAATGATATCAATAATATTTTCCAATTTTGTAGTTTACACAACATCAAAGACACATTTGGCAGCAATTTCCACCATACCAAATTCTAATTGGCGGCCAACTGTGGTAGTACAGGCCAAATGAGCACCGCCAAAATATGATTTGGCATATTTTCCCAGTAGTTGGAAAAATGCCAAAGTAGTTCCGATTTTGAAACCGGATAAAAATCCTGCTGAAGCCTCAAGCTATCGGCCCATTAGTTCATCTATTAGTAAATTATTCGAAAGAATAATTCTTAATAGAATGATGACGCACATTAATGAAAATTCAATTTTCGCTGATGAGCAGTTTGGATTTCGCCTTGGGCATTCAACTACTCATCAGTTGTTGAGAGTTTCAAATTTAATTCGAAGCAACAAATCTGAGGGCTATTCTACTGGCGCTGCTCTTCTAGACATAGAAAAAGCATTTGACAGTGTTTGGCATAAAGGTTTGATTGCGAAATTGAAAAGGTTTAATTTTCCGATTTATATCGTGAAAATTATCCAAAATTATTTGACGGATCGTACTCTGCAGGTATGTTATCAGAATAGCAAATCTGATCAAATACCGGTACGTGCCGGCCTCCCTCAAGGAAGCATTTTGGGTCCAATTTTATACAATATTTTGACTTCTGACTTGCCTGATTTGCCCCCAGGATGTCAGAAATCATTTTTTGCTGATGATACAAGCATCTCCGCCAAAGGTAGAAGCCTTCGTGTCATCACAAAAAAGCTTGGATATTTTCAATTCTTATTTGAAAGAATGGAAAATTACTCCAAATTAGAGGTGGGCAAAACCGCTCTTTTTTAGGAGCCGCTCATTTTCGTTCGCTCATTAAAAAGAGCCGCTCTTTTGAACGGCTCTTTCGCTCTTTTTCAAAAATTTTATGAAAAGATTTTTCTAAAATCGTATGATTTTATAAGTTATTTCACATTGGACTTTTACAAATAATTTGATAAAAAAAATTAAAACTGAAAACGAGAAGATGCCCTTTAAAACCATACGTCTTGGCGGTCTCTAGGTCAAGATTTCTACTCGAACCTATACATTCAAGTAATTGAATGACATTCAAACTTAGATCTAGGATGTTGGAAAATTGCTTTTAATTTTAAAATTGCGTTTATTTCTGCAAGAATTGAACTAATGCTGATATTTTATTTGGAGAAAACATTCTGCGAACTCTTTTCTACATTCTGATTTAATCAATAAAGTCTGTTATTGCTAAAAGGATTTTTTTTCCAAAATCTCTAAATTATTCAGTAAATTTTTAGTAATAATTTACAAATTATGCAGTTTGAAATGCTCAAATTTGAATTCCGGTAATACTTTAATGTACAATAGTTTTTTTCATATTGTTTAATAAATCATTTACTTTTAGAATTGATTTTCATAAGCATTGAAAAATTTGAAATTTTATTTTCGATTCTCAAAAACAAATTCAATACTATTTTTTTTTAAGTTCCATAAATTATATTTATAACAAAAATCATGCCATTTCGAGCCGGATTTTTCAAAAGAGGGAAGTTTAAAAAAGAACCACGGTTTTTTTTTGTGAGCCACGGATTTTTCGTTCTTTTTAGTGAACCGGCTCTTTGAGCGGCTCGCTCTTTTTTTGCCCACCTCTACTCCAAATGCTGCAAAAACTCAACTTATTATTTTCCCTCACAAACCAAGGGCTGATTTTCTTAAACCAAAAAGTCATCACATTATAAAGATGAATGAGGTAAATTTAAAGTGGGAGGATCAAGTGAAATATCTTGGACTTGCTTTTGACAAAAACCTTACTTACAAGGATCACATTGAAAGTATACAGGTTAAATGTAACAAATATATTAAATGTTTGTATCCCCTTATAAACAGGAATTCTAGACTTTGTCTCAAGAATAAACTGTTAATTTATAAACAAATTTTCAGACCTGCCATGCTTTATGCTGTGCCGATCTGGACAAGCTGTTGCCTAACCAGGAAGAAAAAACTTCAGAGGATTCAGAACAAAATTCTGAAAATGATTCTGAAACTTCCTCCCTGGTTCAGCACCAGTGAACTTCATCAATTAGCCGAAGTTGACACTTTGGATGTTATGTCCAATAAGATAATTGATGCATTTCGACAAAAATCATTGCAGTCTTCAGCTGCATTGATCCGCTCTTTATATAGTTTATAAGTTTGTTTTAAGGTATCCCTTTTCCCTTTTGTACATGTAGGACCTCCTACATTTGAAATCACTGAATAGCGAAAGCTACAATATTTCATGAATAAATGAAAGTTGCTAGTATTTAAAATTGAGGTGAAAAGTCATCGATTGTGATTGGACACTCAATAAAATTTTAACTGAATGAATGTACATGGAAGAGAAAATCAAAATAAATATAAATTAAAAAAAACCGCCCTAGTATTTTTTTGGCTCTCTCCTCTCTGAGCACATTCTTGTATGACTCGGGTTGACAGACAGAGTAGAAAAAGAAATTCACGAAATATTTGTTTCGCTGAGTGAAGCGATTGAGCAAGCCGCTGGCAGAGAGCGGGTAGTGTTCGCTCGCGAATGGTTGCCTGCTACAGTCGGCAAAGATTCATTCGGTGATGAGTGAGTGATTTCTGATCTTTGAACTGAAAATCAGGACCCTTGCTTATAATATATGAAATGATTTGATTTAAAGCTGTTTGAATAATGACATATTTTCAATATAATATTTTATAATACCGCTATGAAGCAATATAATTTCAAAATGCTTTACCCAAACAAAAGTCAATTTACCCTGCGTAATCGTAAAACTGAAAGAAGCCAGAAGATTCTGTTCAAGGATGGAATGCCGATCTGAATATGCCCGCCAGCCAGGACCTTTCTCCTTAGGCCAAGTATTTCTGTTCTGTGCGCTCAGATGCTCCTCTTTTTCCATTGCAGATGTGTAGTCGGTATGACGATGAAAGTACTCATAATTGTGTAAACTCTCACTCCACCCGTAACAGAGTGTGTCTAAAAGGCGAACTTCCGGTGCCGCAATCGAGAATGAATGTGAAAATAAAGGTCACTGGTAACATCCGGCAAACCGAGTTGCTTTTTTTTGCTATAAGTCGTCGTTGACATCGTACCCCAGTTGCATCTCTTTGAGGATCTTGGAAGGAGGAGGAAACTCTCATAAACATAATCCGTTATTCATCGATCCACCCATTAACTAAAGCAGCAGTTTTCTGTCACCAAACTTCGAGCTTTAAATCATGCCTCCAAAAACCAAACAACTTGCTCCCCAATATCCACCAAAATTGGGTCAACGTGGTTCATTATTGACGTAACACGACGGGTGAGGTGGGGCTTCATTTCGTGAAACAGAGCAGCGCAAAAACGCACGCCCCGCCAGGCTAGACAGGTTGGACTCACACCCGCCGTTCCTCCCTGGAGAAGTGCCACACGCAGGATTCACGACAGAGCAACGTTTGGCCACTTTGTTACCGGCGTCGTCTAAATTATTATTATGCATTTTCCTACGATGGAAACCGCGGCCCGGCCATGGCAGCCGGTTCTCGTTTCGGGTCGTTGATACCACAACGTGGGGACGTGACGCACCTATTTTTAACGCTGAAATTGGTGGATGGTTCCTGTTCTGTCATGTGATTTTACTTAAAATGATGAAATTAATATTTGGTAGCTCAATTTGTGCTAAATTTTCTTTAAATTTTGAATTCCATGAAAATATTTAAACAAAAAAATCTTTAAAACAATTTGAAATGTATGGTAGAAGCCCCTATTTCAAATTGTTGATATCTCGTGACGGAGGGGCGGTACGACCCCTTTCATTTTTGAAATGCCAAAAAGAGGTGTTTTTGAATAATTTGCAGCCTGGAACGGTGATTAGATGGAAATTTGGTGTCAACTAAAAATTCCGAAAAAAGGTATTTTTCATCGAAAAAAAAAACACTTAAGGGTGCACAGCAACCAAGGAAGTTGTTGTCTTATTATTTCAAAATTGTCAAACTTACTTACCCAATCCTGCAACAACGGGATTGTAAAATTAGTCAAACTTTGTTGTAAATTACTTTATGGACAGTACATTAGGGGATGAATAAAAAAATATGTCGATAGTACCCGTAGTTTTGAAAATACTAAAATGTCTGTAACAAAAATCTGGGTGCAAAAGCTCTGGTTGATGTGCACCGATGAACAGTTTTAAAAATCTGTTATTTTCCGTTACTTAACCTCAAAAAATTTTGGATTATGTGAAATCTAATCTCTTTTTTTATTTATTCATTTAGAACAAAATGTTTCATTTTATAATTACGTGTTTTTCTAACTTTTCAAGGTTTGTTTTTTAGAGTGTAACAACAAAGTTGTAGAGCAGACAACTACACAAATTTGAACATATTAAAACATAAGGGGTTTGCTTATAAACATCACGAGTTATCGCGACGCTACGAAAAAAAAGTGCTGAAAAAGTTACTTTTTGCGTTTCTCTTTGTTTCGTCGTCCGTGTCTGTCGCGGGCAGGGATGGAACAATCGCAAAAAAAATCATTTTCGCTTGCGAACTTCCTTCACCCGCGAAAGAGAGAGGAGGCAAATCACGCAAAAGAAAATCGCTCCCTGAATTCTCCAAGAAAATCAATCTGCTGATGATTTTTTGTGAATTTCCTTGTCAGCACCACTTAATAATATTTATTTCACTTTGTTTACACACATTGCCCATCTACAAAATACGACAAGTTATTTTTCGACGTGTGATGTTACACTTGCAAGTGTAGTAGTGAAAAAGATGATCCGTCGAATAATCAAGATGATGACTTTTTTAGATTCCTTTTACCGATCTTTCGTGCACGAGAGAGGAGAGCCAAGCTCCCTTCGGATTTATTCTCTTGATGAACATCCAAAGATTTTCTTTTGATGATGATTATTCCATCGCTGGTCGCGGGTAACCATGAACGACCATGATCAACGAAAACCAACTTTTTCAAAACTTTTTTTTCGTAAAATCGCGATAACTCGTGATGTTTGTAAGAAAACCCCTTATGTTTATCTATGATTTTTTTTTGTAATTGTCTGCTCTACAACTTTGTAAAACATTGTTACACTCTAAAAAATAAACCTGCAAAGAAAAAACACGAAATTTTAAAGTGAATTTTTTTTTCTATGTAAAAAATGACCCTTTTGGGTTAAAGTAGATTTGAAATGTACATTAAATTTCCCTTAAAATGACATGATCCAATTTTTTTTTACAGTTGAGTAATTGAAGATGGCAGAGTTTTCAATTTTTTTTAAGTGTTTTATTCGATGAAAAATGCGTTTTTTCGGAATTTTGAGTACGTCATCAAATTGGGCGTAAAATTTTACATAAAAGTCCCTTGGACATCAAATTTCTATATCTCATCACCGTTTCAGGCTGCAAATTATTGAAAACAACTTTTTTTGCCATGTTCAAAAATGAAAGGGGTCGTACCGCCCCTCCGTCACGAGATATCAAAAAACGAACCTCGGATTCGTGATCAGGGTTACTCCTGTTACCCCTTAGGACAAAGTTCCACGCAAATCGAAGAGAGGTCGGAGCAACTGCTGTGTGAGTTGACGGAGAATTACCCAATTCTCAAACGGTTTTTTTTTTTTCTTAAAACATGATCATTATTTTGTGCATTAACCAGTCACTAGGTAGTTAATAAAAAATAGCTTGCGCCGGAATGTGTCAGGGATAACACATCAATATGTGTGGGTCTACAAAACACGTGTCCGGACAGGTCCCTCAAGCACTTACCAACGTACCAGTACGTGAGATGCTTAATTTTACCATCCACCACATTACCTTGACGATCGGGTTAACCGGTCGACAATTTTGCACTTTTGCATGAGTAGAATAATTAATCATCATCGCCTTCGCCGGGAAAAAGGCCATTTTCCCACAACTTGTAGCCCGAAAGGCCAACGGAAAAACTCCGGCTGCCAGTTCTATCCGGCATGTGCAAACTTTGCAAAATTCCTTTCGTCCATTTTTTTTGCTGCGTCGCGCGTCCTGTCGTATTTTCCCGGAGGACATAATATGAGGAAAATGTTTTCCACCCCCATCGAGCCGCCACCAAGCTACCCGTTATGAGCGGGAAAATGATAATTTTCTCCTCGACAAGACGCAGAGAATAATAACAAGCACTTTGCGGGATCGAACTGCACTGTACAAAAATTATGTGAATTTGGAGACCTTTTGTTTATGCTCATTTTTAAAAACATACTTTATACTTATTACTCGTAAGAAAGGTTTAAACATTTAAATTGATATGATAATTTATTTATCTTACAATCTTTGCACTAAAAAGTGCGCAACATCTAACAGAGAGTGATGTGCTCTTATCAAACAAGGTTCAGTTTAAACAAGAGGAAAAAGCACAAAAAAAACAGCATTTGACTCTCGTTGTCACCAAAACCTCTCAATCAAAAACGACATCTTTCTACTTTCGACTGTACCATACAGCAGGCAGTAGAGAGTGAAATGATCTCGTTTTTGATTGAGAGAAATTATCTTCCAATATAAAAGAGGTGAATATAATACATAACTTTTTTATTGTGTCGTAGCAGCAGGATGTTCTAGCCTGGCTGCCGGATGTAGGTGGCGAGCTCAAGATGAATCATATGAACTATCTCCGAAGGAAGTGCCCTCCTCTCACTCTTTCTTCAGGATGTGGGTAATATGGATAAAACAAGGACAAGTTGAAGTGGGAAAACTATGGCACTGTCCCCAGAACTATTTTCCATCCAGAACGGATGAGGGGAATTATGTCAAGTATGTGATGGCATTTGAATGTGGTGAGGCCTCAAAAAGAAAGCCGTAAGGACATCACTAGGAAAAGTTTCCAAATTACACGGTCCCCTACATACGGGCAAACTCGGGCCTTGCGTTCCTTGATTGCATTCCTTCGGACGCACTCAGCACGTGGGCGCGATATAAACTTTGCCCAACCATTCCCCCCCAATATAAAACAAATTAATCAAACGGCCAAACTGTGCGTGGCCCATTTTCGGCACCCTTTTATTTGATTGACTAAAAGTCTAGTTCCGAGAAGCGGGGGAAGCAAATTTCACCCTCGCCGAAGGCGGTTGGAAAGTTGCGAGCACACCCATTGCCACGTGGCACGGAGTGAGGGTGCAGAGAGTGGGAGAAAAGAGTCTAGAATACAGCCCCTCAGACACGTGGGCCCCATCGTTCGAAGGCCCACACATAAAAATAAAGTCATCAAATTAAACCTGTGGAAAGTTTGTGGGGGGAAGGCACTTTGGGAGAGGTGGATTGTTGAAAAGATTTTCAAAATTTATGCATTTATGCTTTACAAATGTATTTCACATATCAATTTCAACTGAAATTGAAATATTTTAGGGCTTTCTACATTTCGAAATTGCAACATTTTTTTTTTCCTTTGGTTTTAAGCAGTTTTAAGTCTTTTTTCGATGTAAAAAAAAAGTTTAAAAATTTAATTTACGAGCCATGGTTTCAACATTTGAATGAAAAAGGTGTTTTAAAATGCATTATATACCTTTCCAGTTGTTTTGCAATCATTAGTTTCCAAAATATCTAAGTATTGACGAAAATTTATGTTTTGCGAAAAAAAAGTTTTTGCGATGCTGTGCATTGGAATTCCATCAAAATTAAAATATTTTTAATAAAGCCCAAACATGCAAAACATGGTTATCAATGCAGAAAAATGCATTCTAGATTGTTCATAGTAAATTGAGTTCTGTTTTCATAAAAATTTTGAAGCTTTTTGAAAAAAAAAATGTTGCCACCTGATTTTTCGGACCAATTTTGAAGGAGGGCGACATAAACTTTGAAAATTATTTGCAAATTATTTGGCCTTACAATCCATTACATAAGTTTTTAAAATAAATATTGGAAATTGGAGGGTTCTTTTAGTGAGAAAAAAATCATGAAAACGAGGCACTTCATCAAACATTCTGTAAGGGACCATCCATAAACCACGTGGACACTAAGGGGGGGATTCCTATAATTGGTCGCAGTGGTTTCAAGGCTCTACAAAAAAAAGGGGGGGAGGGTGGTAAGTCGATTGTCCACGCTCCATACAAAAAAGTTTTTTTTTTTGTATGGACAATTGTCCACGAGAGGCGGGGGGTTGAGATTTCCAAAAAATGATCCACGTGGTTTGTGGATGGCCCCTAAAGTACTTTTCGATTGCAAATTGAAATTTAAATAAAACAATGAAGTAAAAAAAATATTATTCTGTATAATATTTATTTTTTCCCAAAAATCCCTATTTAAAACAAAAAATCAAAATTCAAAATTCGCAAAATTTTAGACCATACTTCTCTATGGCTCAAAACATGCGGGTTTTGATCTCCTAAAGCAGCGATTCTCAACCTTCTTCTAGGCTGGTACCCCCTGCCATGTAAATCAAGTAGGCCCGGTACCCCCGTTGAGAATCGCTGTCCTAAAGCATATAAAAAGTCTCGAAAATAAAAAATGCGGATTTTGGGAAATTGAGTATTTGTGAAAATAAAGTTTATTATTTACAACATCGGTATTTTTTCCGTGTACCTATTTATTCTGAATAGTCATCATCAATACCTACAACTTTGCCGAAGACACCAAATTGATCAAAAAATTCCTTCAAAAGTTACAGATTTTAGAAATGTTTCCGTACCATTTTTTTATGGAAAGCTGCGAAAATTGTACGGAGACTTGAGTTGGTGAACCAATGATACAAAATGGTGATAGGAAAGGCCCCCACAAAGTTTGAGCCAAATAAAAAAATAAATAAAATAAAAATGGTCCAAATCGGCCGATTTCGTAAAGAATTGCTCTCCTTTCATTTTTGCAGCCTAAAATAATGGCGATTTGGTATCTTGGTGCCAAAGGGACTTTTATGTAAAACTGGACGCCCGGATGTGTTATTTTTTTAGGAGTCCTTCGTGCGAAGTAGAGATTGTGAGCATCGTTGTAGGTGCTTCAAAAATAAAAATAAAAATTGTAGAAAAATTACAAAAACCATTTTTACCGAAGACTCTAAAATGGATAATGGAATCTTCAGCAAATCGAGGTTTCTGATTATCGAGTACCGACTGTATCTAAAAGTTTTATATTCCACAAATATTGTATCCGCTTCAAAGTATATTAACTCTTGAAGCCAAATCAATCAAATAAGGGGCGTACACTCAACCCCCGGTGGTTGGTCACTTTTTCGTTTGACACTTTTTTAGTTTGTACCCCGTTGGTTGGTCAAAGTTAAACTAAAAAGTGACGAAAAGTCACTTTTTACACGGCGCTCACGCACACTATCAAAACAAACGTTTGGTAGTTTGTGTGAACTCCGTGTAAAAGGGGTGTCAAACTAAAAAGTGACCCCGTTCGTTTGACAACAGTTGGTGTCAAACCATCGGGGTTTGAGTGTATAGAAATCTGTCATTCTAAAAAAAAAACAATCCTAATTTACAAAAAAAAATCTTTAAAAAACTCTACCAAATCCCACTATCCTACCTAATACCTACGAGTCTGCTCACAACAGGGCGACATCCCATAGAATCTAAAGGCGACGAAGGAAAATTTCGAAGGGGAAAGGGAGAATGTCATCCAAATTGGTCCTTAACACGCTGCAAATATTCGTCGATTATTTGTCAGTAATTTCGGGGTTCACGTCTCCTTCACCCGCAGGCGACGGTGCCTTGATTGAATTCTTTGCCAAAGAATATAGGGGAAGGGACACCAGCCCAAAAACTAACTTTGCTGGGGACAGTTAACAGACTAAAAGGTTTACTTTGCGGTCGGAGGGATCCTTTCGGAGGAATCAATTAGGAAAATTAGAATGGGTTGAGCAAATCCTAAACGAGAAAATCTTTTTCCTTTTTTTAAACGTTTATCAGATTGGGTGTTTGGAAATTTATTCAAATCACTTCGCAGAACATAAAATACAAATAAATCATTTTGGGACAAGTGTCTACTTCCAAAGAAATTATAAGGTTTATTCGGAGTCATTTGGTAGATATGAATGTAAAACGGAAAGTTTTACTGGAGCTAGTCATTCTGTAAAACATTTTAAAATACACATGCAAATTTTATTTGCATTCACTTTAAAACGATTACTAACGTTGTTTTATAAGTCTACATTACTTTTTTTATCTGGTAAAAGATGTTCTCAACGAGTCCAATAAATCCGAGTACGGCTGATCCGTTTATTGACCTATAACTAAAGGTACCGGCATGCCGAACCCGAACGTGACCACCCGTGACACTGACCGTAAAGTTCGCGATCCATAAATTACCTGCAACCTGTTTTAATGGCAGACCTAAAGTTACGCAATGCATCACAACATAAAGTCCACTGTAATGTGACTCACCCAGGCCGGCAGACCAACGAGAGACACTCACGCAAAGGGAGGCCACGCGATTGACAGATTTACGTGTACCTGCGCAATTGGCCGCCAGGATGCGCGCTTTGGATACCTAATGAGACTGCGGTGGCACGCGCGGCTCTACCCCAAAATTGTCCGCGCCAACCGGCATCGCAGGGCACTTTTGATTTCGGCCCGGCCAGACGGTCAGACGTGAGCTGGTTGATCGAATTAAAACCACCTCCACCGCTGCAACTCAGTTTAATTTGGTATAAATATCTACCGATGCCAACTTGGAAGTATCATCACTTGCTCAAGTTCTTCTTCGTAGACAACAACCCAATCCACCCCAAACCAAAACTTCAAAATGTTCGCCAAAGTGGTAAGTTGTGGAATAGGCTTTGGGAGGTCCACAAAATCCTAAACATTACACCGTTGCTCCATTTCAGATCGTCCTCGCTGCCGTTGCTATCGCTTGCGCCAACGGAAAGCCGCTCGCCGTGGCCGCCCCGGTCGTGGCAGCTGCACCAGCTGTAGTGACTGCCCAGAGTTCCCAGGTCATCGCCCGGAACTACAACGGAATCGCTGCGGCCTACACCGCTCCCTTGGCTGCCGCTTACACCGCTGCCCCAGTTGCCGCCGCTTACACCGCTCCATTTGCCGCCGCCGCCTACACCGCTGCTCCAGTGGCCGCCGCTTACACTTCTCCGTTCGCCGCCGCCTACACCACCCCCTACGCCGCTGCCTATCCCTATGCTTCCCCAGTAGCGGCCGCTTACACCGCTGCCCCAGTGGCTGCCGCCTACACCGCTTCCCCGTACTATCCCTATGCTCTGTAAAGCAGAACAACATTAGTCCCCGTTAATGAACCCTGAATAAACCTCGCTGTTTCAAAATATAAAAAAAGTCGCACGAGTTTTTGAATAACCTAAACGTAGCCGTTATTACCGTTTACACCGCTGCACTGCCGTTTTACGGCGATATGATGTATACGCCATTTTGGACATTTTCAATTTTATTGTACAGTCTGATAAAGAATCTTAAAAGCTACCTCCTGATGAAAGAATTTTTCAAAAAACTGCTCTGGGGCCCATTTTATTAAGCAAACAAACAATGATGTATACGCCAATTTTACTCATCATGATGTATGTATACATTGAGAATTGGGTCCTAAAATGAAGCTTAGATTGCTGATATTATTGTTGACAGCTATAAAGCTTATTTTTCTGAGTACAAAGACCCTTTGTACGAGCACAAAGAGTTTAAAATGAATTTTTAAATCAATTTTGAAAAATTAACCTCGCGGTCCTTCTTGACAGAAAAGCTCCTACTTGACAGCTCGTTCCAAGGGGACCATAGTTGATCCATCGAAAAAATGTTGTCTTGTCAAAAAAAAAATTTGCATTAAAATGGGAAAAAGTGATCAGAAATGGTTTTTAGTCGTGTTTTTTACCGTTGTACATAATAATTGACATAGGACTTTAGTACCCAATTGCTAGAAGTCAAATTCAATTCTGTTTGAATGTTGATTAAAGGTTTTGGGACCAAATCAAGACTTGGCAATATTTTATTACATTATTTCGATTTAATTCTTAGGGGACGTCCAATAGGTGTCATCCATAAAGTACGTCACGTTCTGTGGGAAGAGGGGGGTTTTGAGTAAGCGTGACATTGCGTGTTAAAACCATAGGGAAATCGTGACAAAGGGGGGTGGAGTAAATTTTGGCTGATTTTAATGTGACGTACTTAATGGATGACACCTTATCCACATCCCCGAAGATACTTTTTTGAAAATTCTAAACCCACCCACCTCCCTTGTGGACAACTGTTCATGCAAAAAAATGTTTATGGAGCTTAGACAATCGCTAAGGAAGCGTTCTTTTATTACGTAACGAAAAAAAACGGATTTTTAGACCCCCTCCCCCCTAGTAACAAAATTTCCATACAAATTTAAAAAAAAATGTATGGAGCGTAACACGGCCTCCAACCCCCCCTCCCCCCAACTGCGTTACGTAATAAAAGAACGCTCCCTAATACCCTCCCCCCCCCTTAAAGTATCCACGTGGACAATGCATTAAGGGATCCGCTCATCTGTCAAAATAGCTGGCACAAAAAATATATCCAGCCTAGTAGCCAGCTTTGATCAAGCAATGTATACATACATCATTGGGAAGTAAAAGTAGTGATTTTTTATTGCTATTTTTTCGGCCAAATGATGTTTGTGGTTTAAAATCGTAGAGAATAGGAAAAAACAAGAAATTTTGTAGGGGCCACATTTTTATTGTACTTTTTAACAGTTTCTACAGAGCAGACCTTAAATTAGTCATTTTAAATTGAAAAAATTAACAAAAACAGAAAATCGTGTCTACAGCAAAATCACCTCGATGGCGTATACATCATATCGCCGTAAAACGGCAGTGCAGCAGATGACAGTAACGGCTCAACAGCGTAAACTTAGGTTGCTCTTCAATTATTCACACCATGTTTAATCAAACAAGTCTGATCCAATCCTTTGTTTGTCTCTCCTTCATCATCTTCGAAAACTGGTGACAAATTGTGTCACGTGTCAAATGATGCCATCCTGTAAAACATGTGCGGGAATATTGATTGAACACATCGTCCTGATGATGTCCTAACCTCTATTACATCGAATCAACCAGATCCTTGCAGAGCTGACGGCAAAGACAACGATATGGGGTTGATGATGATGGAAGGGAATGCTAATTCAAACAGCAAAAGTATCGAATGTCCAATTTAAAATGCTCGAAGGGTGAAATGCATTAATCCTCCGGGCTGCATGGCAGGCACGTTCTTGTAAGGAACGGCTGGTGTCCTTACACCTATAACATGTTATGGTTCTTTACTTGACACCAATTAGCCAAGGTCCGGGAGAAGCTGGGAACATTTTGGATTTATTGATATGACCTAATCAGTATTTGACAAGATTGATAGCAAATATTAAATTAAAATCATTATTATTAAATGACTGTATCTCAGCAACAAGGAGACCAGTATTTAATATTTACTAAACCAATTAACAGGATTTTTTTTGAAATGGTAGGTAGTGTGTCCCAAAAAAGGCGGTGTGCACAGAAAAAAATCAATTCCCGTAATCGTGAATTAAGTTCACGAATGTGAGATCCACGAAGGAATTTATTCATGAGTATGGTGCATTTGCACCATAAACGTGAATATATTCCTTCGTGGTTCTCATAATCGTGAACTGACTTCACGGTTTCGAGAATTGATTTTTTTCTGTGTGGTGGAAACCTTCGGGCTCACTCGGATTTCGATAGGTTTTTGCCAAAGGAACATTGTTTTCATACAACTAGAGGGTGACGAGCGGGAATTCCCGGGAAAAATTTCCCGAGAAATCGACCATTTTTGGACCTCTCGATTCCCGGGAAATTTGGTCGAGAGTCCCGGGAAATGTTATACTTATAAATATCAAAGCAAAATTTTATAAACTAATCAGAAAAAAACTTTTGAAAAATTCGAAATGGTTTAGAACATTGAATGTTAACTTGTCGAAAATTTCCAATAATTATAATTGAGAGAAGTCCAAAATATACCTTGGGACCATCCACAAACCACGTGGACACTTTTTTAGGAAATCTCAACCCCCCCCCCCCCCTCGTGGACAATTGTCCATACAAAAAAAACTTTTTTGTATGGAGCGTGGACAATCACCATACCCCCCCCCCCTAAAGTGTCCACGTGGTTTATGGATGGTCCCCTTAAAGCATACTTAGCAGTTAAATTCTGAAAATCCAAGAAATTTTATTTAAATTATTTTTATTTATTAATTCTTAGAGGGAAACCCCTTTTCAAAAAGTTCAATTTAAATATTCTTACATCTCTAGAGCATAGCATTCCTCATAATCTAGTTTTTTTAAATATACATTCTATCACGGGTCCCCCACAGACCGTTATTATAAATAAAAAATTTCCACCCAAACCAATGATTGGACATGGTTCCTGGGACCATTCTGCACCTCTGGGCCGAGTTTCAAAATATTTGCCGGCAGAAATTTAGAATACGGTCAGTTTTAGTGTTTCGAGTAGAAATTAAGGGGAAATCACATGTAAAATGCGTAGGAAAAGATCAAAGTTTCAATGTTTTAACTCCAAAACATTACTGGTCATGGTTTTAAATTGTATTAACATGTAGCAGAATGATATAAAAACGATTTACAGCACTGACTTAGCCGGATTAAGCCGAAGTTAAGTGACTTAAGTATATTATTTATAAGTTTATACCTTCAAATCAAATTATTCGCTCTACAGCATTGCCTTGGCGTTCTCGATTGCGAGATTCCTACTCGAAACTAGGTGTTCGAAGGCTTGATTGTTGAGGCAATTGCAAACCTCTTTTTACACCTTAGCTTCCATCCACCCCGGGATTCGAACTGACGACCTTTGGATTGTTAGTCCAACTGCCTACCAGCGACTCCACCGAGACAGGACCCAGGGAGACGACTCCTACACCTGGACTGAGCTAACGACCTAACCTTTTTTTTGGTTAGTCCGGGACCAACATTTACTTCCCTTCCGACGGAAGGCGTGATCAGACAAATCTCGTCTCGAAAAATGCCAGTTTATACCTTATTATTAAAAAAAACTCCTACATCAAGGAATTTAAAGTTAAGGAACACTAGATAGCAAAAAAATAACTTAAAATGGGGTGACTTTGAGCCAAGGGGTGACATTGTACCAATAAATGCTTTAAAATTGCTTTGATAAGCTTGAATTTTATGTTAATTTATTTATTTGTAGACGGATTAATTTGGTCTATTTATGTTCCCACAAAGCAATTTGATGATATTGCTACGCAAATCTGATTATTCTATTTGAATAAAGCCTGTTGATTTAAAATTTAACTAATTAAAATAAATTTAAAATCTCCTGGAATCCTCCAAATTTGAAAATTATGCTTACATTTTTCAGTTCTGAATCAATTCCTTCTGAAATCAAATAAAACAATCAAAATATTAGGGAAACAAATTTTTTGACGTGGCAAGTTTGTGACACAGCAATTAGAATAAAATTGTTCTTTTTTGTTTTAAATCGTTTACAAATTTCAAACTTATGAATGAAATCCGGAGACAACTCCAGCTATCATTTAGCTCATTGTTGTCCTGAGTAATGATTATACTTAGCAAAAGTTTAATGGCACAACTTCCCACAGGATTGATATTTCAAACCAACCAATTATTTTTCAACATTGCAGTTATCGTCATAAAATAAAAAATAAAATAAAATAACATTTTATAATTGATTAAATTAATGTCGAAACACTCATAGTTAGAATTCAATCGAACATATTGTTGATCATCAAGAACGTTCACTAATAATGTATTCAGCAAAACAAATCCTACTTCTGCCCAATGTGAAAACACAATCAATCTTTTAACAAGCTTGGCATATCTTATGAAAACATAAAAATAGTACAGTTAAATATCAAATCAAATCAAATTGTTCGCTCTACAACATTACCAGCCTAACTGGGGTGAGAGACAACCACGTTTAACACTCTACCACCGAACCCGGTATAGTCAAGTACAAGTATGTAAGGCGATGTAGGATTTCAATGTGACTTGTGTCCTAAAACTCTTGTCGGGGTCAAACAGTAAGGCTTATGAAACTAAAGCTTTATCTATTTTTTAGTGTTGCGTACTTATTGAACTTTTTATGGCAGAGGACAACATAAGAACAATATTTGCAACGATTATACTTTGCAATTCAAGCTTATCGAGCTTGGTGTTGAGCTATCTGGCTATTATAAAATCGTAAAATTTGGTACAATGTCACCCTTTGGCTCAAAGTCACCCCATTTTGAGTTATTTTTGTGCTATCTAGTTTTCCTTAACTTTAAATTCCTTGATGTAGGAGTTTTTTTAATAATAAGGTATAAACTTATAAATAATATACTTAAGTCACTTAACTTCGGCTTAATCCGGCTAAGTCAGTGCTGTAAATCGTTTTTATATCATTCTGCTACATGTTAATACAATTTAAAACCATGACCAGTAATGTTTTGGGGTTAAAACATTGAAACTTTGATCTTTTCCTACGCATTTTACATGTGATTTCCCCTTAATTTCTACTCGAAACACTAAAACTAAAACTGACTGTATTCTAAATTTCTACCGGCAAATATTTTGAAACTGGGCCCAGAGGTGCAGAATGGTCCCAGGAACCATGTCCAATCATTGGTTTGGGTGGAAATTTTTTATTTATAATAACGGTCTGTGGGGGACCCGTGTTCTAAGTATTTTATTTAATTTCGCTGTATCATGGTCATTTCCTTTGTTGATGTCAATAAGTCAGTTTGTGTTTCGCATCATCCTCAATATCAGATTATATTTTGGAAAAAAAACTTTGGCAATCTGTAAAGATCGCCTTAATATTTGTTAATGTCCGCCAATTTTCCTGATAAATGTAAATATTTCTTCAATGAATATTTTCAGTTGACCTTAAAGAAGAAAAAACAAGTTCAAATTAATGTTTTGAGTCGTTATGTATCATATAGCAAATTATATATTTGCTTCTTTTTTTTTACTTCACAAAAATCTAATAACAAGTTCATGCAACAAGCTTTTGCAACTTTTGAAAAAACACTCTGTTTTCGTTGAAAAGAAACAAATTTATGACCTTTCCTTTTTAAATAATTAGCACTATTGGCATAGTAAAAAAAACCCCGGGTCCCGGGAATTCCCGGGAAATGGTCAAATTCAACTCTCGATTCCCGGGAAATTGAAAATCTCGAGAATCGTCACCAGGGCCGTAGCCAGGATTTTTGTTCGGGGGGGGCTTGGGTCCAAAAATTCAAATTATATGGAAATCAGCAAATAAGAAATACCACTAGTTTAAATTCACCTGGTTAACCGTATAATTATTGAGACGAATTATTAAACTTAAAATATTGTATGCAAAAAAGATTTTAAAGAGTTTCATCTTATGTTTCTTTAAAATTAAATTGAAGAAACTGCTTCATCAAAAATCCATTGTTTTCATATAGCATGTTGATATAAAAGAACTTGAAAAGAAAATGATTTTCTTACGTTTTCTTGGATTGTTGAAATGCAGTCGAATTTTATAAAAAACTGTCCGCTAGCAAATTGTCTATAAATTAAAAAAAAAATCCCTGATTTTTTCCCTGAATAATAACAAATTTAAAAACAAAAATTTCCAGAAAAAATGTTAATTTATTTCACTTATGTATGTAATTTCGAAATTCAACAACTCTGGATGAAAAACTCATGAACAAATTGGTAAATTTCTACTATCTAATTTAAAACAGTCTTGATGTTAATGTTTAGCTGTGTGTATATTTTGATGGCTAATTTCTACTATAGTTTTATAAACAAACATATGAACTGAAAAAGCACGATTTTTAAACAAAATAAAACTCATAACTTAACTTTTCTCGAAATTTTCTTTTAAAAACATTAGCACTGTTTTATTTAAATTGTTTTAAGGCTATTGAGGCTACTGCTTATTTTCTAAAGCTAATGCAACCTCTTCCAACTAAACACCACAATATTTACTGAAAAAATATTAAAAATGTATTTATTTAAAGCAAGCAAAATCATAGTTTGATTTTTCTCGATAAAATCAAACATAAAAAACGATTAATGTTAAACGTTTGAAGTTCCGGTAAAACACCATTTTCAAACTCATGACTCTGATAAATTTGTCAAGAATTTTGAGCATTGATAAATTTTGCAAATTGTTTAAAAAAAATATCAGTCAGTTCCTTACTCCTAAAAGTATTTTTTATAGCATTTAAATCCAAATAATGTATAGTTGAGAGCTGTCAAAATTCTATCTTCAAATAAATATAGTTAAATTTTTCCTTTAATATGACTGAAAAAAACAGTTCAATTTCAAATTGAAAAAAAAACAGCAAAGAGTATCACAAAATGCTACTGAACATTATTATAGGTATTCTAGAGTCAAAATATGTAATAATCAATGAATTCATAAAAAACATTTTTTTTTTTTAAACCCTCTTTTCCGACCTTTCGAAAAAATTCTAAACTCACAGTAATCTTTATGGAGCACTATATTCATTAAAAACGCTAGAATAAAAATTATCATTGTATTGAAAATGGTGTACAAACAATTGAGCAACTTTCTCAAATTAAAATTTGTGTTTAACCATGATTTATCTATTCGTTCCTGAGACACAGCTTCTTGAAATTTAAAATAAAATTGTACGATGAAAAATATAAATATAAATACGATTAACACATTGAAATTTTGAGTTTTGATAGAAGCTATGATTATACACGGAGAGACCGTGCCCAGAAATTTTAACAATTAAAATTGTTGATTTTACTTTCGTAAATTTTAACAAAAACGTACTTGTCACTGCCAATTTTCAGTTAAATTAACCAAAATTTAGTATTAATTTAATAACCTGTTTGTTGAAAATGCTAAAGGCAAAAAGCTAACAGATTTCCCGAACTCGAATGAACGTGCTCGACTCTTAGCTTTGATTTTAGGAAAATCAAAAATTTTATTGGTTAAATATAATTAACAATTGCTTGAATATTTAAAAGATGAACTTGGGTTTGTTTACGTCTGTCATTTGAAGTCAGGATTCGAACGAGAGCGGTCGATTTGTTGAGTTTGTGTTGTTAATTATGAAGTGAGAGGATGTGAAAGGTGAAAATTATACTATTTAGCTAATGTTGAAGTGGCAAATCAAAGTATCGCAACTGGGGAGGTGGAATTGGTGAGTAGGTTTGTTGATGATTATTTTGCAGGTGATAAACTATGAAGAGCAAGAGGACGACCTTCGCCATGCGGACCTCTAATGCGAGTGAGTTGAACACGTTAAAAGAATGTTTGATGGAACGAGAGGGCAATAGAAGGGAAATGCGGACCGACTCTTCACGGATAGAGCAGCCCGGGCAAATTTAACAAAATGTTGGTTAATCCAAGTAAGTATGGGTTTATTTTTGCACAATAATTTATCTAATGTGATTCTTATTAGAAAACTGAATCATTAAAAAGCTTCGTGCTTACGACGGATAAAATCTTAATGAACCATTTTTTTTTTTTCAGAATCATCAATTATAAAATACATAGACATGCGTACACATGACAACATAAAAAAAGAGGTGAAGTAAAATATTAAAAAAATAAAAATATATAAAAGAAGATAATTAGTATCTTGAAAGTTTTGTTGCAATACGACTGCTCAATAAACCGGTAAGTAAAACTTAAATTATTTTTTCCAAGAATCGGAGTACGTTGAATAAATTGAATCAAATGCAATGAAAGTTTGTTGCCAAAAGTAATTGTTAAATTAATGCAACCTTGGTAAGTAGCATTATTGATATTTCTTCTTTCCTCTATATAATTACATTTACTTACGTTCCTTTTTTCAGTTTATAGCCGAAATTAAGAATTTTGTATTAAATTACTAATACATTTCACATGTCTATTTGCAGCAAAAGGTTCACTTTAGTGAAAATTCTGTGTCCAACCACAAGAAAAACAACTAAACCTGAGACCATTGTAGATGATGATGACATATCGGATGATTTCACAGTGATGGTAAGTGGATACAACACTTAATTTTATACAACATAATAAAAATATAAGCTTAAAACTTGGTGAAAATTTTGGTCGATTTATATTTTTCAGGAATTCATGTTAAATATTTTTTAAATATGTTTAACAAATTTTTTTAATAAGCTCTTTTGTTATTTTTTAGTTTAATGCAACGTAATTTTTTAAAACATTAATCAAACTTTACATGTTTTATAACAACAATTAAAAAAGTCTTGTTCTGATGCTTTTTAACAGTAATTTAACAACCTCATGCAAAAAAAAAAACAAATTAGTACAAAACGTTAAATTTTTAGGCAGAATAAATGCGAACAAAAAAACACTCAGCATTTATTCGTGAGGCATTATTACAAAATTTACTGCAAATTCAATAAAAATATTGCTAACAACTGCTAGTTATTGACTACATGTACAAATATTTTTTTGTATTCAAGTAAGACATTAGTTAAAATATAGCTAGAATTTCGGCCCAGCCTGTATCGTTAGATAATTAAATAAAATATTTATCAACACTTACATAAATTATGTCTAATTAAGAAATGTTTTGTTATAAACCACTAATAATTTGCTGCATGCAAAAATATTTCGGTTGATACAACGAAATAAAATAGTTGAAAAATAGTTGAAAAACATTTCCCAGCCAGTTTTTTACAGAATATTCCACAATATTGCAGCTGAAAACAAGAAATTTTTAGTTAATTTTCTGAAAAAAATATTCTAGCAGTCGACTGCTAGAATTTTTTTCGGCCATTCAACCAACAAAAATGGCAATTACAAGTATTTTTTTAGTTAATTTTAATTACCGGTGGTCAGCAATTTCGGGTTAACAAAATCAACAATCGATTGTTGAAAAAAAGTTGTGTAAAAAATTAACCCATACTTTTAGTTAAATTAACCAAGATTTTCTTAGATTTGCCCCGGCCGGTCTCTCCGTGTACATGAAAATAGGAAAAAATATGAATGTTTTACGAAACTGTTGATAAATTTGGCTGTGTTGGTTCTAGGAACATCTAATGTTCTCTTAATCTTTTTTAGCAAAATAAAAAAAAAATCTGTACTACATCATTTTTTCATATCTGTGATTTAACTAATAAAAATGATGTAAAATTATATTGGTTTGTATATTCAAGCAATTTAACTCTGGAATCGAAATTTTACAAATTCTAGGATTTAGAAAAAAATTATTTACGAAATCTGGTTCAATGAAGTCAAGAAAACTTTCCATAAGAATGTTTAAAACAATGAGTTTTTTCCTGTAAATCTAATCTACGTCTGGTATTTTGCTTCTAGAACCATATTTAACATTCATAAGAAAATTTAAAAAAAAGTTTTGCCCAATCATGCTTGTATGGAGCACGGAAGAAACGTAAAATTCCATATAAAAAACGCTCAAGCAATGGTCAGAGTCACGACAATATTTTTGTCAGGCGGTAAGCAGCTAAAAGCGAACAGAATCAAAAAGTGGCTTTTAACGTTTCTTCGCGCGCTACTTGTTTGCAATATTTGTTGATGAAAAAAATCAAATCAATTGAGATTGTTTATTTGAATGCGGCTGAAATCAGAAAGGATTGAAAAATATTGTATTTGCTAAAAAAATATTAAAGATCAATAATTGCTTAAAACGCAGAGTCGAACATTTAAAGCAGGGGTGCTCAAAGATTTTGGAGGCCGGGCCAAATTTACATAATTGATTATTTAAAAAAATGAAATTACTTTATTTTAATTTAAAATATTGAAAAATACAACCATAAGATATTTTGTTTTCAATTTCTATTATTTTTTGAATATTTTCACTAAAAAAAAATAATAGAAAACATCGGTATTGTTAATATTACACAGTCATTTTTGATTTCCGAGCTCGGCAGAAAAATGCCGAACTTCGGCATATTAACTGTCATTTTTCGCCGAGAATTCGGTAGAATGACTCCCATTTTGCCGGGATTCGGCATATATTTCTGCCGAGCGATAAGTTGTTCTGATTTTGGCAGAATTTTGCCGAAGTTCGGCATAAAAATCTAAGTGTGTATTGTTTTAGGTATTGAAAAAAGGTTGTAGCTAAATGTACTTGTGTTTTCAATAAAATGTTAAATTTTTGTTTTGATATTTCGAAAATGTAATCTGAACAATGCATGTAACGACAAAATTTAATCTTTAATTTTAGAGGTGAATAATAAAAAATCCTAAAGAGCCAGAATTTTATCATTTCAATGAAAAAAAGTGTTAGCAAATGTTTAATGCACTCGCAAAATTAAATTACAAACATTATTTTCAAAAAATGTAGATTCACGAAAATTCAAATTATCTTTTAATGTTTGATTCTAAACGCAGAAGAATAAATAAATGTTCATAAATTTTTGATTTTTGAAAAAAATATTTTTGTTTCTGATTTTTCGAGCCAATTTTTAATCGTGGGGGGAGGAGAGGGTTGGTCGACAAAAGCTTTGTAACATATTTTCAACAGCCTTCTTCCTCCGATTTCAACATTTTGATGGTAGTCAGATTCGTTATCCAACTGTCATGAGTTCGAATCTCGAGGGAAGGTTTCTAAATGCAAAGTAAATTTGAGGGTTAGTTCATAAAAGGGTTATTATGACTTTCATATTATTATAGATTTCTATCTATGTCAAATTTGAATGTTTTATAAATATTTCCAGAAATGTTTTTAGTTTCACTCACATTGAAACGTGTAAAATTGTTTTTATTATTACGATTTTTGAACAAAATATTTGTGTCCTAAAATTGTTACAATATATTGGCAAATCATTAGTTTTAATAAAAAAATAAAAAAAGATAAGCATGAAAAAGTTTAAAATAAATCCTTATTTTGAAAAAGTATAGAATCATTTTACAAGAGGTAACGGGCCATTTTACATGATCTTTAAAAATGGGCCCGCGGGCCAAAAAAATCACATCGTGGGCCACGTTTTTCCCGCGGGCCATACTTTGGTCACCCCTGATTTAAAGGATACATTTAGTTTTTTGCTGAGAGTGAAGTTAAAAATTATGGAAAGCCATTACAATAAACATTTAATTTTCGGGATTTTTTTTAATTTCAGCAATTTATAAATTTTAGAATTAAATAATAAAAATATTAGTCCATCTCAAATATTTAGGATTTCAAAATTTCGAAAATAAGTTAATTCTATTCAAAAATAAAATTTAAAAATTAAGTGGATTTAAAAAATCAAAAATTGAGCATTTCAAAATTCAATAATTTAAGAATTTTTGAATTCAAATATTCCAAAATACAAAGTAAAACCACTTTGAAATAAAGAAAATTTAATCTAAAATTAAATTTATATCTCTTGATTCTGACCGGAAAAAGCAAATAAAAAATACATACAAAAAATATAAGACATTAATTTATTATTTTAAATGTGTTTTAAAATGCATTTTGTACCAGTTGTTTTGCGTCCTAAGTTTTCAAAATATCCGGCCAGTGACGATTTTTTTTCTGTACTGCACATCGAAATTTTTGTATTATTGACTTGAGAAAATGCACTTCAATTTGTTTTCTACATAATGGTGAGAAGTTATTGAAAGAAATATTTTATTTGTCCTTCGATTTTTCAGACGAGTTGCAGGGTTTTACCTTCCCTATCTATGTAATTTAAAAAATGTTTATTTAGATTTTTTTATTATTTTAAATTTAAAACTCTGAAATTCTAAATCTAAAGATGCCAGAAATTCAAAAATTCAGAAAATCAAGTGTTTAAAAACAGAAAAGCATAAAAATAAAATATTAATCAGAAATTTAATAATTTCAAAATTCAAAAATCACTTAAGACACGCTCCAAATATAAACTCCATTATAAATTCCCAGAACCCGTGATGTAGGGGCAAGCGTGGTTACCTCTCACCCAGTTTGCTTGGGTTCGATCCCAAAAGGTCCCGTTGGCAAATTTCGAGACGAGATTTGTCTGATCACGCCTTCCGTCGGATAAGGAAGTAAATGCTGGTCCCCGTCTAACCTAGAGGTTAGGTCGTTAGCTCCGTCCAGGTGTATGAGTCGTCTCCCTGGGTCCTGTGTCTCGGTGGAGTCGCTGGTAGGCAGTTGGATTCACAATCAAAAGGTCGTCAGTTTGAATCCCGGGGTGGATGGAAGCAAAGGTGTAAAAAGAGGTTTGCAATTGCCTCAACAATCAAACCTTCGGACACTTAGTTTTGAGTAGGAATCTCGTATTCGAGAACGCCAAGACAATGCTGTAGAGCGAATAATTTAGATTTAGAATAAATTCAAGAATTTAAAAAAAATCAGTAAAAATTCAAAAATACTAGAAAAAATATTTTGGGAATTTTTAGTTTTTATTTAATGAATATTTTTGAAAAATTAGGTATATTTCGAAAAATGTAGAAAAAAAACCTTATGCAAATATACTGATGGTCTCCAAAAGTAGTCTCGATAATCTTATATTTCGATTATCGATTTTAATTTTAGATAATCAATTCATGAAAAAATAAAAAAATGGTATTTTTATTTAGTTGATGTAAAAACCAAAGTTGGCTTCTGCAACCTCATTTTAGTCAAATTCAATATTTCATCACCGCCATTATGACCGCTTTCTTAAAATCACTTTAGAAAAGTTTAGATGCTATTTTTTCTGTCTGATGCCGTACTAAAGCTCTAAAATAAAAAATAACACTATTATTTTCGTGATTTGATTATTCGAAGTCAAATTTTTGCAAGGTCCGCGGGCAATCGAAGCTGGGCTGAACTTTATTTGACCTAGGTGCTCTTTCAGACGCTTGTCGTTCTTTCTTCTTTGAAAGATAACCCAACGTCTCAGTGTAGGATAAATTTAGCACCAAAGTGAATTGTAAATGTAAACGAGGCGAATAAAATTTCACTGAATAGAACGATGTTCAAATATGCAGCTCAACTGTTCAATAATGAACGCAAAAATTACATAGTATGATCAATGTATACTAGATTCTCTATCTAACATTCTACTTCTGGGAGAATGAAAGAGAACTCACAATCATCGGTTTGAGATTTTTTTTTTCGAAAGCACATAATAAAAAAAATTATGGGAAAAATTTCGGGGGGGGCTGCAGCCCGGTAGCCCCCCCCCTGGCTACGGGCCTGATCGTCACCCTCTACATACAACGAATATCGTTTAAATCTCGCGATTTGCGATATACTGAAAAATGGTTTGTTTTATATAAGACGGTTAAAACAACATTTTACGATGAATCAACTATGGTCAAATTGGAACGAACTGTCAAAAGGTTGATTTCTATCAAGAAGGGCCGTGAAAGGGCCGTAATAATTGAATTAAAATAATTCTATCAATTATATTATTCCTACAGTACAGTACTTCCTTTACCTGATAAAAGTTGTAAACTAACAGGTTATCGTTATAAATAGTTATAAATGAACGCACAAATTACAAATTCCTTCGCGATTGTAAAAAGGGTCGTTGTACTCATAAACACAATAATACTCGTTGTGAACAATAAAATCACCAATTTAAGCTTACTTTTACTAAAAAGTCTCAATTTAAACCTATAATTTTGGTTCTAATAATACCATCTCAAATATCTAGAAAATATTATTTGTAAAAAAACAAGAAAAAAAATGAAATTGATCTTGTTGTTTTACTTTTCAGCTTTTTCAGTTTTTCACAATCATAACAACATAAAACGTGATAATAAAAAAACGCGCGCGAAGATATTTTGGCGCATTTCAAAATAACTCCAGGATGAACACTTGCAACATGTGCTTGCTAACGGCCGGGCGCCGTTCATTACCAGTTGCCGCCATTCGGGCGCATGACAACAACGCATTGCTCTGCAATTCATTCGGGTTTGTTCGGTTTCTTCGTCAACGAAAGCTTTTCGTTGTTGCCAAATGAGAATCTGCGTGCAAGGAAAACAATATCAATGTTGGATAGTGTTCTGATTTTGAAAATTTAAATAATTTGGATTTAACTAAACAATGCAAACGGGTCAATGAGGGTTTGTAGGCAAATAGAAATTCTCACTCACATCAGTGAATTTGCAAGATGGGTATTTTTTAAAACTGACCATTTGATTTGATTTGATTGAAAATATCATTTTGAAGGTTCGTAAAAAAATAATATGCAAGCTTTCACCGAGCGATTTGGCAACACTGCCGGAAAAAGCTCCGTTTGTCGACCAGCAGCAGCCTCAGCGCCTACGAGAGCGCGGCAAAAACACAACAAACGAAACTTTTGGCTTTCAGCATCATCAGTTGTCTTTTATCACTCGTCGCGTGCAGTTGGAAGTTAACGGACGCGCTCTCCCCCTTTGTCGGTCGATTCTGATAAATTTCCCTCCCGGTCGGGGTAGTGAATCGGAAGCAGTGAAAAGTGGGAGGCCTGCTGGCCATTCCAGATTCCGGTGCAAGGTGTGAAAGTGCATAATAAAGCGGTGAAATTTTGCCAAAATCTGAAGCAAAGTGATTTAATTGTTTGCGAGAGTAGTTGTGTGCGTGTGAAAGAACGTCCCTTTAACTCGTTGTGTGCAATCTATTGTTCTGCTGTCGGGCGGAGTCTGTGGTTGTCGTGGTGCGCTCGGCTCGGTTGTGGATTCTTATTGGATTGGGATTTTTATGAATGGACCCCACGTGAAGGTGAGTAAATAACGGTTTCTTTTTTTTTGCGCGCAATTGTTTCTTTTGTCTTGCGATTGGTTGAAGGGAGAAAAAACGCATTCATTTTTTACCATTGAGTGGGTTGGAACAATTAACAATAATTTACCCACATTTCAAAAGTTATGGTTTCGAAGGATAATTTTTTTTAACATTCTCAAAAAAAGCTCAAAAATTAAATTTTCGAGCCATGGTTATAACATTTGAATGAAAAAAGTGTTTAAAAATGCATTATACACCTGTCTAGTTGTTTTGCAATCATTAGTTTCCAAAATACCTAACTATTGACGAAAATTTATTTTTTTACAGAAAAAAAGTTTTTGCGGTGCTGTGCATTGAAATGTCATAAAAAAAATTCAAAATATTTTTAATCCAGCCCAAACAAGCTAAATATGATTAGCAATGCAGAAAAATGCGTTTTAGATTGTTTTAAGTTGATTTGACTTCTATTTTCATTAGAATTTTGAAGTTTTTTGAATTTTCTTTTTTTTTTTGCACTATGATTTTTCGGAACAATTTTGAATTTAAACAAACGATCAGGTCGAACTATCAAAAACTTAATGCTTTGACAATTCTTGAGTTTTTTTAAAGGACCTATAAACTATTGTTCTCCATATGTTTATAGGACCTATTTAAAAAAAAAAAATCTAGACTTAAACATTCCTAGTACACGAATAAAGTTGTTTGAGGATTTTTTTTGGCTGGGAATCAATTTTCAACCATTTTTTTCTACTGAACTCCATAAATTCAATAATATTTCAAATATTATCAATGAATCAATAAAAAATGGGAAGAAAACCAGAGGAATATTTTTTTTTTCAGTTATTTTTTCGACCATATGAAATGTTGTGAGTGATTTTTCAGAGGTTTTATTTCAGCCACCATTAGCCTAATCTTCAATGTCGTTAAAAAAATGTTTTAGAAAATTTTCAGATCTCTTCGGAATAAAAATATTTTTAGAGTTTATCAAGCTTGGTCATGACTTTCACAGGTAAAAGTAGTCACGTTATGAACAAAAAACAATTTCAGGTGGCTATGGTGGACGATATCGGAATTGATATACAGTACTGATTGATTGCAAATTTGATTTTACATCTAAAATTAATGTAACTACAATTGGGCTTTTTTCAACGTTTTTAAAAAATAACGATTTTTTCAAAAAAATATATTTTTGCGCGTTTCAATACACAGAAAAAAAATGATGGTAATATTCATCAGGAAATGGTGACAGATTTTGTGTCAAAAAAAATTATTAATTTTACCCCATAAAATGATGAATTTTCATCAGTTTTTGATGAATATTCATCAGGTTCACATTTTTACACATTTTTTATGTAATATTACTCAAAAAAAGAGGTAATAATCAACCTACCAAATTTTCAACATTACAAAATTCAACTTTTTTTTTCTGTGTATCTTGTGTTAAAGTCGAATTGGATAAATAGAGAAACTATTTCCAAATCGATCAGAAAATCTGTTTTCAAGGTACACATTTTTGATGGTTGCTAACATTGTATGAAGATTTGTATGGACGAACAACTGATGCAAAATGACATCTTGTGAAAAAGTACACACAAAGATTCATCCAAATCAAAAAAATGCAAAAAAAAATCGTTGTTCAAAGTCTAAGAGAATCGCTCATCATTTTTAATTTTATGTAAAATTACACCCAGAAGTATGTAGCACACCAGTATTAAAACCCTACTTGACTGAGATGGCAAGCTTATATTGACGTTTATCCATCCCTATCCCTTGTGTACCTAGGTTCAAATCCTGCATGTTTGTGGCATTACATGAAATTTATTTTGGATTCTATAAGAGTTGACTAGGAATTAAACAGTAATTCTCTGGATTGAAATTCCTTTGAACAAACAATATGTTTCAAATGTTTTTTAAGCACTTATATTTGAATGGAACAATTCATTCTTTTCCCTTAAAATTTCCACCAAAGTCCTTCTCAATCCCACTTCAGCACGTGACCATTCGTGCGCAACGCAAGCACTCTGCTCGACCTTATCCACCAATGAGGGAATGCGTCACGCTTCCAAGCTGTTCATATATTTTTTGTTTTGTTTTCGTTTGAACCTTCTCAATTTTTGACGGATGATGATGAGACATTTAATTACAGACCTACCTGACGAGTTACGAATCGTTCCAAAGTTCAAAAGCCCGAAACCCTGCGTGCTCGAGACAGAGCGCTGATAACAAACGGACAGACCTAACGGATTCCCTATGGCCCTCCGGGGCTTATCGATTGTCACGAACATTTTCGCAAACTTTTTCGTGACTTTCGTTCGAAAAAAAAGAAGAAATAATGCAATCTTTATTTTCAGTAAGTCTCGTGCATTGTTTTTTGTTTCGCTCCCTTCAAATCGTTATCTCTCTGTGGTGTTTCTTATCGCACTCGTGTCAAGCTAATTATCGTAGTACGAATATGGAACCACTAACCTACCTGGGACTGACTACGCCAGATACAGCCACCATAAATTAGCGAATGTTACACCTTATCAGAAGACAGTTCGGGAGTTCGTGCGGACAACCCTGACGGTGACGAACTGTCCCCGAAAGAGGTTGATGAATGATATTTACGGTTTTTGCGAAAGGCTCCCAAAATAGGCACTCGTTTTCACCGGAATGGACTAATAAAACGAGTTTGTTAGTAGCTGATAATTTATAGGGCATAATATAATTTGCCTTAGCTAGATCATAAATTAAGAAAATTGGGAAAGAAAACATTTTTGTTGAGATATTGAAGATCTTGTACAATAACGGATAACGTATATTTCACCACTTTTTTCAATTAATCCATGCATTCTGCCAAATTTGGAAGATATTTCGGTATAAAAGTAAATAAGTTTGTGGAAGACTACAGCCAAAATGTGGGAAATTTTCGTATATTTTTTAAGCAAATCTTTTTCAATCTTCAAGGATTTTGTCAAAGTTAACAATAACAACTAATAATTCTTTGGCTTATCCATAATTTGTCATAACTATTTTATCAAACTTCTACAACCCAAACCTTTCGCGGAAAATTTTACGAAAATCGGACTGTGGCTCAATGACACCACCCGATGTAGCCTTCAAAGCTGATTCCGCTGCCGGAGCGATTTCCACCGCTCCACAAGTGGTCATTATATTTGCGCGAGCCAGCTCGAATCCGGTCTTCATACGTTGTTCACTGTCGGTCATACACGCGATGTAGGTCTGCTCCAGCCCATCCATGGTGGATCCCAGCACGGCAACCCATTCGGTCACCTCGTCTTGGATCGAAGTAGGGTACTGCTCCATGTTGCCCGACTTTGAGGACAACTTGGTCAGGATCCTTTCCGGATCGTAGAAAATGTTCTCGTCCTTGAACACGTTCAACAGCCCAATTCCAATGTACTCGGACTCGTCCTTTTGCATCGCGGCATAAAACTTGTTCACTTCCACCGTCAACGCATCACTCGCTTCGGTAATACACGTGGCGAAACCCGATCCTGCCAGGTTCATCACGCTGTCCGTCATCAATCGCACAAACGAAAGACACGACGCGTCCACTGAAGAAGGCTGGTTGTCGATCTGGTAGATGATCTTGTCCTCCTCGGTGATGGCATCCGTGACCAGGGTTTCCTTGACCTTGAGAACGTCCTCGTGGAACACGTTCAGCTTGGCGGAGCTGCTCAAGCGAGCGTCGGACAAGGTTTCGATGACGAAATCTTGAATCTCGCGGTACCGCGGACGCAGGGTGTTCATGGTAGCGAGGACGGTCTCCGATTCAGGACGATCTCCCGTAACGGCCTGCAAAATGTCACTTACATTAGCTTTCTTTTAACTTCTTCAAATCAGCCAAACTTACGCTTAGTCCAACAAACAAAATTGCTGCAATCACAAACGACTTCATGGTTGGGATTATTTTATTTGTTCTAGCTCTTAACTCTACCTGTTTCAGATCACTTATGCCTTCTTACCCCAACCAGTAAAGATTTATATACGAGCCATCGAATTTGTATCAGTTCCTGATATTCAGCCAATAGCACAATAACATTTGTAGAATTTAATCTTTGTCCGGTTGATAAAAACAATCTGCTTCAACGACATCCGCCCAAATCATATGGTCAATTCCCGACAACAGCGTGTAGATTATAGGACCGTCATGAATTACAGCTTTTGTAGAGATTATCAGGTCGTTGTCAAACACCTCAGAAAATTTCACTGATTTCCGTGTTTTTCATGTGTAAGTGTTTTCAAAAGATTTGATTACTGCCATTTTTTTATACAGTACATCGGATAGAACGCTAATAGTAGTTTATGCAACAAGTTGCAAAAAGAGGATTTTTTCAGCACGAGTCGTACATTTATCCAACGAGGTTCACCGAGTTGGATAAGTACGAAGAGTGCTGAAAAATCAAGTTTTGCAACGAGTTCCATACAACATTTTTTGCAATTCCGAAAAACACCCATTGAGTGAAATTTTAAGTCAAATTTTCATGTATTTTGTCAATAAATCGTTTAAATCAAAAAAATGTTGAAAAATGTTACTTTTCGAAACAAGTGCTGAAAAGTTCAACTTTTTTTTCACGACGGAATTGCAGAAAAGTTACTTTCAGGGAAACAAAACTTAATTGTTTTTTTCTAACCTCATTCCTTGTTTTTTTTTTTTGCTTGATTGAAGTGAAAACACAAAATCCAATTTTCTCAAAATTTCAAAAACATACGAAATGATTTAAAAAATAAAATCCTGGAATTTATTACCATTTGATTGCTTAAATCAAGGTAATTAGGTACTTGACAACAACTCTGTATCAGATTCGACCATACACCATAAATCGAAAGCAATATTTCATGACGACATTCTTGACCGTACAATCTGTACGCGTTGTTGTCGGAACTTCGCGATACGATTTGGCCGGATACCGTTGAACCAGATTGCGAATTTCAATCCAAGTGCCATCAAACCCCACTGAAGCTTTTATGTGCGTGGATTTGCTTTAATCAGCCGGACCTAGATAAAATTCTTCGACGATTTGTGGACAATTGGGTTTAATATCAGGAACTGAAACAAATTCGGTGGCTCGTATATATATTCTCCCTGATTGGAGCAAGTAGCCATAAGTGATCTGAAAGAGGAAGTGTTAAGAGCTGGGACCAAATAAACCAATCCCAACCATGAAGTCGTTTGTGATTGCAGCAATTTTGTTTGTTGGACTAAGCGTAAGTTTGGTTGATTTGAAGAAGTTAAGAGAAAGCTAATAAAAGTGACATTTTGCAGGCCGTTTCGGCAGATCGTCCCAAATCGAAGACCGTCCTCGCTTCCATGAACAACCTGCGTCCGCGGTACCGCGAGATTCAGGATTTCGTCATCGAAACATTGTCCGACGCTCGTTTGAGCAGCTCCGCCAAGCTGAACGTGTTTCACGAAGACGTTCTCAAGGTCAAGGAAACCCTGGTCACGGATGCCATTACCGAGGAGGACAAGATCATCTTCCAGATCGACAACCAGCCTTCAACAGCGGACGTACCGTGTCTTTCGTTTGTGCGATTGATGACGGACAGCGTGATGAACCTGGCAGGATCGGGATTCGCCACGTGTATTTCCGAAGCGAGTGATGCGTTGACGGTGGAAGTGAACAAGTTTTATGCCGCGATGCAAAAGGACGAGTCCGAGTACATTGGAATTGGGCTGTTGAACGTGTTCAAGGACGAGAACATCTTCTACGACCCGGAGAAGATCCTTACTAAGTTGTCCTCCAAGTCTGGTAACATGGAGCGGTACCCAACTTCGATTCAGGACGAGGTGACCGAATGGGTTGCCGTGCTGGGATCCACCATGGATGGGCTGGAGCAGACCTACATCGCGTGTATGACCGACAGTGAGCAACGCATGAAGACCGGCTTCGAGCTGGCACGCGCCAATATGATGGCCACTTGTGGAGCGGTGGAAATCGCACCGGCAGCGGAATCAGCTTTGAAGGCTACGTCGGGTGCTGTCGTTGAGCCACAGTCCGATTTCCGTAAAATGTTCCACGAACGGTTTGGCTTGTAAAGTTTTGATGAAATGACTGGGAACAAACAGTTTTTTTAAAGGTCCAATTTACCACACTTGCTTTTTCTGTTTTTTTCAAACCGTCTTGAATCATGGCAAATCAAAACACCCAAAAAGCACAAAAATGTTTTTTTTTTTGTATATTGGACCTTTAAAAAACTCCGGAATTATGGAAAGATCAAATAAAACGGATTGCATAAGTTAATCTTCTACAAATACCCAAAATAAACTAGTTTTTATATTATTAAGAAATAATTAAATTGAATATTAAAAAAACTAATTTGTTTCTATTTCTTTGATATGGAGTACTTTTTCTACACTTCTTTTTAGTTAAGCAGTGGAACTAAAGCGTTAACTGCAGGGCCCCGGCGATGGCCTGATATGAGCTACCAAAAAACATTGGCAATATGGCGTCGTTTGTTTACAAACATGAGATTGTTTGTGGACGAACCGAAAAATTTACTTTTTTGTAAAAAATTCTATAACCATTGTGCAATAACATTAAGTCTTACAAAACAGACAAAATTTCGTTAAATTCTAGACCCAAATTTGTTTTATTATTATTTTTCAATTTAAACCTCTTTTATCGCGATTCTGATCAATATTGCACATCAAATCATCGTGCCTTTAGTGTAATTTTGAAATTTAGCATAAATTAAAATAAGTTGCAAAATTCCCAACTTCAACCATGTGCAACAATGTCCACACCACCCATGCGGGAAACCGATAATGGGGTAATTCATGCGTTCCAAACTGTCTAAATTCCAAAACGTCATTGCCAATCTTCGGTTCGCTGCTTTTGTTCGTGTTTGAAGTTTCAGGCCGAGACTCTGGTTAACTGAAAGGATAGCGAGATTCCATCATTAATTTGCAGTAGTGCTGCAACCAAATGTCAGTAGCTTTGTCATCATTGAAATGCAATGAAATTTTAATTGGGTGTACAGTTTACACATTTTTTTTAAAGTTCTTGTCTCGGTATAGTACAAAGTTAAATTGTTGATGGTGCTGGAAATTTGGAATACCATGCGTCTCCATCATAGGCACAAGTTATTGAAGCATAAGTCCCTGCGTTATTGGAATTACAAATTCTTCCGTCTAACTTCACAAAAAACCCTCCCTAAATCCTTCGAGATCAAAGCATTGACTTACTTCCTCTATTAATAAATCCCGATCCCCTAATGAAATTGACCCAACCCAGCTGAACCACTTCCCTCCAATTACACCTCTCGCTCTCAAGTGACTTCAAAAAAAAATCTGTGCCGCAATCTATCAAAAGAAGCACACAAACTCCCTCCCCACCCCCGGGTCAGCTGGCACACTTTCCAAGCTCGCGCGCGTCCCATAATCCATCAATCCGATCCCGAAGAGGATTACAGCGCCCCGTGAAGAGGGCAGACGACACCGACCAGTATATGACATCGATGAAGTGTTTTATTAGCTCCAACAGATCATTGTTCAAATAGTTCTTATCGCCTTGCTCGGAGAGTAGGAAAACTTTGCTCTCCGTCGTAATGGTCCTGCGGGACCGAATCCCAGCATCGTCACACAATGAGATTTAATCTTGCATCTTTCCGGTCTTATCTTTCAGCGCCGGCAGAGAGTGGCCACACCAAAAGGGACCAGACCAGTCACCGACAGCGTGCACGGCGAGTTCATCTATCAGTTTGACTGTCTGCTAAATTGAATAGATTTGGCTAACCGTCGTCATCTCGAAGAAGGACCCAGCGTGTCGTAGAATCTACAATTTTTTCGCGGGATTCGCTGAAAAAATCCCCACCTTCTCTCTGTAATGTGACTAATTGCACCTTCGTGCCTGTCTCGTCCGTGTGTCCGCGACCGTCCGTCAACGCGGTTCGCGTTGTGTGTGTGTGACTCGGAAAATCCGGGTAAAAGTTAGAAACGGAAGAAAATTATCCCCCCTTCGAGCCATCATCCCGGCTTTGGTGTGGTTTACGTACGGAAAAATAATCAGTTATCTCGGTCGGAACCGTGGCGAAAACCCCTTTTTTTCTTACTCTAAGAAAAGCCCCCAACCCGCCGCTCTCGAGAAGAGTCGCAACTTTCGAGCCCTCTCGATGCACTCGGGAGGAGAACCCACGGTGGCCGCTGGTGCCGTCGACGCCGCCGGCAGGAGACAAAGGATGACTTCGTCACCGCGTGCAGCGTCATCCTGGCATCCCTGCCTGGTCCTGGCGGTTCTGCTCGTCGGCACGTACGGCGTGACTCAGTGCGATGGTAAGTAATTTAAAGTTGGCACATTTTTATTGCCTCTCGCATCGCCGTAGTTTTATGCGATTTTCATATCTATGTCCCCGGCAGATTGTGTGTGAGTGTGCGGATTCTGGATTCTGTGTGTGTGTGCCGCGCGCGAGGTATGAATATTATCGATTTGTTAACCACTTGGCCGAGCATTCGCACAAATGACGCGTGTGTGTCGGCTTGAATGATGTTGAAGTGGGTTTTGTGTCACTTTTAATCTAGCCGTGTATGGAAATATTGGATTGAATGGAAATGGATTTTATATTTGAAACATGTAATCCAATAAAAAATGGCAGTAGAAAACATGTAAACATGGCAGCTGTTCGTATATTGGACCTTGCATCGATATTGGACTAAAGGGCTCAAGCTAGGTTTGAGATAATTCCTAGAACCGTCATAAGCTATCCAGAGCGAGGGCATTTGTGGAAATACAATGTCACATTCCAGCGATACATTGCCTAAACAAACAGGAACGTAAGTGGGGGTCCCCACGTTTTTCCTCTCCTGTAGATTCAGAACTGTTTTGTAGTTTGAACATCCATACTCAAAACCAATCCAATTCAACGAGTCATCTTTGTGGTTAACTTAAACGCAGTTGGCCTAGCCGTTTTGAAAAGTTTTGAGAAAGATAGATTAGACTAGATAATGCAGTCTGCGATCAGCAGAGAAGCGAGTCAGACGTGCGTCCCTCACAAACCAAAAAAGTGCTTAAAAAGTGCAAAAATGCCTCACGGCAAGAAAAAGAGGCGGTCCTCACCAGCAGGATCGGCAGATTTGAAGAAGCTAAAGAATGCCGAAGCGCTACCTGCAAAGCCAGGCAGTTTGAGCAAGGACGCTCAAAAATTGTCTGGAAACCAGTTCGCTACCCTCCCTGTGGACGTGAGCGAGAAGGAAGAATTTGAACGACGGGAAAAGTTGCCACCCATTTTTGTGAAAACATCGTCATCGGATTCGGTGCGAAAGTGGCTGACCGGGTTTATCAAATCTGGTGCTTTACGAGCTTCCATTCGCTTGTGTGCTGATGGTCTCAAAATTCTGCTACCTACCAGAAAGGATTACAACTACGTTCGGGATTTCCTGAACAACACAAAGATTGAATACTACAGCCATGACGATCCAGGTAAACGCCCCATGAAACAGGTCCTCCGAGGCCTGTACAATATGGACGTGAGTGTGCTGAAAGAAGAGCTCAAAACTCTTAAGTTGAACGTGATCGAAGTCTTCAAGATGACGAGACACAACAAGGACATCAAGTATCGTGATCAACTGTACCTGGTTCATCTCGAGAAAGGATCAACATCGCCGTCTGAGCTGAAAGCAGTTCGGGCAATTTTCAACATCATCGTGACTTGGGAACGTTATCGTCCAGTGCACCGTGACGTGACGCAGTGTTCGAACTGTTTGCAGTTTGGACATGGTGGAAGGAACTGTTTCATCAAGAGTCGTTGTGCAACCTGCGGAGGTGAGCACAAAACTCAAGCTTGCGAAACAATCAACGAGAACATCGAAGCGAAATGCTTCAATTGCGGCGGCGACCATTCTACCAAGAATCGGAGCTGCCCAAAACGAGCTGAGTTTGTAAAAATTCGGCAGCAAGCGACGACGAGGCACCAACCAAATCGTCGCAAAACACCACCAACTTTCACTGACGTGGATTTTCCTGCTTTGGCGTCACCTGGAGCGGGATCTGTTCGAGTGGTTCCAAATCTGCAGCCATTGCCGTTGAATCAGCGGCAAAAAGTTGCAGAGAATACAACACCTCCTGGCTTCAGTCAGCAACCGAGGGAAAACCAACCAGCATCAACGGATGAAGGCAGTAGTGACCTGTTTTCACCACAAGAACTTCTGAACATTTTCATCGAGATGACAACAACACTGCGTGGTTGCAAAACTCGTGCGGAACAAGTAAGAACGCTTGGAGGATTTATCTTAAAATACAGTTCGTAGTTTACTCGTTCTAATGATTTTGAATATTTCAGATTGGTGCGCTGGAAGTGGGGACGCGAAGTCGTGATTATGCAGGTTAATTTTTTTTGTGTGCTTTTGTGTCGCTATTCGTTTGGGTTGAGTGATTGTGGTAATCGAATAATAGCATCATTGGTGCGCTGGAAGTGGGGACGCGAAGTCGTGATTATGCAGGTTAATTTTTTTTGTGTGCTTTTGTGTCGCTATTCGTTTGGGTTGAGTGATTGTGGTAATCGAATAATAGCATCATTGGTGCGCTGGAAGTGGGGACGCGAAGTCGTGATTATGCAGGTTAATTTTTTTTGTGTGCTTTTGTGTCGCTATTCGTTTGGGTTGAGTGATTGTGGTAATCGAATAATAGCATCATTGGTGCGCTGGAAGTGGGGACGCGAAGTCGTGATTATGCAGGTTAATTTTTTTTTTTGTGTGCTGGTAATCGAATAATAACATCATTGGTGCGCTGGAAGTGGGGACGCGAAGTCGTGATTATGCAGGGTAATTTTTTTTGTGTGCTTTTGTGTCGCTATTCGTTTGGGTTGAGTGATTGTGGTAATCGAATAATAGCATCATTGGTGCGCTGGAAGTGGGGACGCGAAGTCGTGATTATGCAGGTTAATTTTTTTTGTGTGCTTTTGTGTCGCTATTCGTTTGGGTTGAGTGATTGTGGTAATCGAATAATAGCATCATTGGTGCGCTGGAAGTGGGGACGCGAAGTCGTGATTATGCAGGGTAATTTTTTTTGTGTGCTTTTGTGTCGCTATTCGTTTGGGTTGAGTGATTGTGGTAATCGAATAATAGCATCATTGGTGCGCTGGAAGTGGGGACGCGAAGTCGTGATTATGCAGGTTAATTTTTTTGTGCTTTTGTGTCGCTATTCGTTTGGGTTGAGTGATTGTGGTAATCGAATAATAGCATCATTGGTGCGCTGGAAGTGGGGACGCGAAGTCGTGATTATGCAGGTTAATTTTTTTGTGTGCTTTTGTGTCGCTATTCGTTTGGGGTGAGTGATTGTGGTAATCGAATAATAGCATCATTGGTGCGCTGGAAGTGGGGACGCGAAGTCGTGATTATGCAGGTTAATTTTTTTTGTGTGCTTTTGTGTCGCTATTCGTTTGGGTTGAGTGATTGTGGTAATCGAATAATAGCATCATTGGTGCGCTGGAAGTGGGGACGCGAAGTCGTGATTATGCAGGTTAATTTTTTTTTTTGTGTGCTGGTAATCGAATAATAACATCATTGGTGCGCTGGAAGTGGGGACGCGAAGTCGTGATTATGCAGGGTAATTTTTTTTGTGTGCTTTTGTGTCGCTATTCGTTTGGGTTGAGTGATTGTGGTAATCGAATAATAGCATCATTGGTGCGCTGGAAGTGGGGACGCGAAGTCGTGATTATGCAGGTTAATTTTTTTTGTGTGCTTTTGTGTCGCTATTCGTTTGGGTTGAGTGATTGTGGTAATCGAATAATAGCATCATTGGTGCGCTGGAAGTGGGGACGCGAAGTCGTGATTATGCAGGTTAATTTTTTTTGTGTGCTTTTGTGTCGCTATTCGTTTGGGTTGAGTGATTGTGGTAATCGAATAATAGCATCATTGGTGCGCTGGAAGTGGGGACGCGAAGTCGTGATTATGCAGGTTAATTTTTTTTGTGTGCTTTTGTGTCGCTATTCGTTTGGGGTGAGTGATTGTGGTAATCGAATAATAGCATCATTGGTGCGCTGGAAGTGGGGACGCGAAGTCGTGATTATGCAGGTTAATTTTTTTTTTTGTGTGCTGGTAATCGAATAATAACATCATTGGTGCGCTGGAAGTGGGGACGCGAAGTCGTGATTATGCAGGGTAATTTTTTTTGTGTGCTTTTGTGTCGCTATTCGTTTGGGTTGAGTGATTGTGGTAATCGAATAATAGCATCATTGGTGCGCTGGAAGTGGGGACGCGAAGTCGTGATTATGCAGGTTAATTTTTTTTGTGTGCTTTTGTGTCGCTATTCGTTTGGGTTGAGTGATTGTGGTAATCGAATAATAGCATCATTGGTGCGCTGGAAGTGGGGACGCGAAGTCGTGATTATGCAGGTTAATTTTTTTTTGTGTGCTTTTGTGTCGCTATTCGTTTGGGGTGAGTGATTGTGGTAATCGAATAATAGCATCATTGGTGCGCTGGAAGTGGGGACGCGAAGTCGTGATTATGCAGGTTAATTTTTTTTGTGTGCTTTTGTGTCGCTATTCGTTTGGGGTGAGTGATTGTGGTAATCGAATAATAGCATCATTGGTGCGCTGGAAGTGGGGACGCGAAGTCGTGATTATGCAGGTTAATTTTTTTTTTGTGTGCTTTTGTGTCGCTATTCGTTTGGGGTGAGTGATTGTGGTAATCGAATAATAGCATACCTTACTGAATTATTTGTGTCTTGAGCGTAATTTTCGTTGAGTAATTAGTGTTTTTTGTGATTCGCAATTCGCAATTTTCAGTGTAAGAACGGGCCTTGACCGATCTTATGCACCAGGTTCCCGACGAACACGCACTGCCCTTACACCTACATCTCACCCTTGCTCTGAGTCAGTACGAGCAGCACGCTAGAACACGCTTTGAGTGTTCGTGCCAGGCATGCACACCTTCTTTTCCGGTTACGCATTTTAACTCGGCCGGGGGTGGTACATTACGTAGGGTTTGATGTAAGTATAAGCGCCTAACCATTTATAGTGTGCCTATCAATTTTCATTAAAGCAAGAACTGTTTTATTTTTAGTTTGAATTCAAAAACTAATTGTTATTTACTGTGTATTGTTTTCTCCTGAAATCTTCCCTATTGTTGAGTCGTGTTTATCTGTTGCTATTTCTTTTGTCGCGGTGTTTTGTTACAATATTTTGGTCCCAAGCATTTTAGAAAAGTTTTCAAAAGTACATTAGTAATATTTGTGTTAATCCTTTAATTATTCCATAAATTGAGTAAGGGCTCAAACCTCACTTGTTTGAAAAAAGGGTGAAGATTGAAAACAATAGAAAACAAAGAATCAATAGTAAGAGAATGATGAGCGTATTTTGAAGAATATAAATGAGAAGCTAGATGTATTAGATGTAAAATTAGACAATAGTTAATAAATAGAGATACAAAACAAGCTTAGATAATAGTAATGATAATTTATAGGACAGATAAAGAATTAATCAAATATATAAATTTGCAATAAAATCAAAAAACATTAGGCAAATGATAAATAGACTTGATATTACTAGTACATTAAGGAAACGTATATTTTTAAGGAAAAAATCAAAGTTTGTTACAGCAGTATCAATTGGTAAAAAAGAGTGGAAAAGCTTTGAGAGATAAGAGAATCAAAAGTTAGTAAAATCAAAATCAAATGATGGATATTAAATAGAAGAATCAGTGAAGAAGTGAGAATCAGTAGAGCAAAATAAAAATAGGAGATAGGTGGTAGCTGAGAATGAAGAGAAGAGAAACCCCGTTGTGCGATGTTTCAGGTACATCCACAGCAGTTGACTCAACATACTGCGAATCAAAACAATACCGTCTACAATCACAAATTACTTCCCTTTCCCACATTGTCGCGCCCCTTTCTTTTAGCCGTCTCGACTCTGACCCGCGGTGGTCAAAGGTTTACGATCCGTTTCCACAGGCCACCAGCTAGGTCATCATGAAAACCAAGCCAACGTGGAGGTAAGAAAATAGGACACTCGCAAGGAACCAGAGCTATACTGTTCTGATCAAGATAATTCGGATGATCTAACAGAACTACGGATGTAGTTAGTTACGCTCCTTCCAGGATGTTCCTTACGTGGACGTCAACCGAAGAGCACGCAACAAGGTCAGTGCCATTGCATGCTCTTAGGTATCAATCCTTGGCCTGCAATTAGTGTTTTTTGTGATCTTAATTAATTGTTTTGTGATTTTCAAAGCCCTTCCTATATCATCGTTGATCGGAAGGCACGGCGTCGGGTAAATTGTGTATAATTTTTTCGATTTAGGTTTTATTTTTTATGGTGAAAAAGCCATTTCTATATAATGATCGGAAGACGCACTGACATTTTGGAATAATTAATAGTGGAGTGAAATAATTGTGAGTGAGTGATTTTGTGTGTTAACCAGAAAGACCTTCCCATAGCATCGTTGCTCGGAAGGCTCGCCGACGGGTCTGTTATGAAAGTCCTCCCCATAGCATCGTAGCTCGGGAGGCATCGAAAAGCCAATACCTTATCCTACTAACCCAAAAAAATATTAATCACGTGATGCTTGAAGGAGATGCTGTGGATTCAACGGTCTCAAGCGGTATCAACAAGTATATAGCGAAAAACTGTGTGCTTGATGAGTCTGCAACTTCAACTATCGGACTAACATTCCTCCCTTTCGTTGAACTGCAGGCTTCTTGGGAGGGCGCCGGTATTGACTAATAAAGCAGGGATCTTCAGAGGTTAAACAGTGAACGGATGGTTGGCTCCCACTAATCATTTTTGATTCATTGTTTAACTTCAGCTGATCTGTCAATAACGGAGTAGCAGCTCATTGGCAGTCAACCATGCTCATGCTCATGCTCATGCTCATGCTCTAATGATTTTGAATATTTCAATGAATTTACTTTTTTAGTTTTAAGTTAGGATTAGTTGTTAAAGCGATTTTTTTCTTTTTTACCCAAATGTATTCGATTTAATGCAAAAATGTAAAACAATTTGAAGTAAATAAATGAATGTGAACAGTTAATAAGAAAACGAAAAATATAACAAAGATGAAGAGCATGTAGCCATACCACTTAGAATGTAAATGAAATGTAATTATTATAAGAAAGTTCAATAAAGACATATTTAATTTCAAAATTACTAGATAATGCCAAACAAAATTTAATTTATATTTGTTTTCTTTTCCTTTTGAAATTATTCATGTTTTTAGTCACTTTTAAATTATTTGCTTGCTTTCTGCTATAGAATGATACCATATTATCATTTTAATTGTAAAAAATGCTTAAAGGGATAGTCTGGGACAAAAATTACAGCTTTTTTTTCAACGTTAGGCGTCATCCATAAAGTATGTCACGCAAAAATCGGTCAACATTAACCCCCTCCCCTATGTCACACTTTGTCACGCAATGTTGAACCCCCCCTCAAAAAGTACGTCACATTTTGCCAGACCCCCCCTTGTTTTCGATGGAATTTTTTATAGTTTTTATTTCTTTACTCTCAGAATGTTTTTGTATTTTTGCCAATTTTCATTTGAAAAAAATAATAAGATGTCTAATTATTACATTTCGAATTAATGTTATGCAATCATAAAAATAAACCTAGCGTGACGTCACAGTCTCATAAACCCACCCTCCCCCCTTCGTCTCACCTTTTCACACCTACGGTAACTCCCCTTCCCCCTAAGAGCGTACGTACTTTATGGCTGACGCCTTAGCAAGGTCACATAAAACAAATCAAATTTCCAAACAAATTTAAGGAGAGAGTTGGTATTTAAAGATAAAAAAATTGTTGGAATTTGGATTTTTGGCGAATTTTTAGATAAAAGTCTGCCTAGAGGCAGAGTTTATCAGAATCAATCCCTTGATCAAATTTTCACACAATTAACACCATCTTCCGCAAAATATATTGGAAATTTTGCATTTCTCCAAACATTTTTCAAAAATTCCCATACACACATCAACACTAGTGTGTCCCAAAAGGCGGGGCGGCGGAAACCTTAGGGCTAATCCGGATTTCGATAGGTTTTTGCCTCTGGAACAATGTTTTCACACAACGATAAATTCCCAAAAATCGCGATTTGCGATTTACTACAAAATGGCCTGTGTTCATAGAAAATATCATATTTTGTTCTTAAACCTTGATAAATGCGTTCAAATTGCCCCGTATTTCACTTTAAATCATAGTTAGGAGTCCTACCAATAATATTCTATAACGTCATGATTCGAATTCCCGGACGCTTCGAAACCTGCATCTTGTTTTTTCAATTATTTAGATATAAGTTCGCATAATTATTGTCAAAACTGTGTTATTTGATAAATTCTATTATCAACTTTCATTTCAAAAATGTTTGGACGCTGTAGCCAATACCAAAACAATTCAATTAAATTAAAATATGAGTTGAAATATTTCATAGGCGTCCGACCAACGATTCATCCTTCAAAAGCATCGCATTTCCTTAGTATGCTATGACGGCTAGGTGAAAACCACGACGCCCCATATCAGACGGTGAACACGTGGCAAAGCATACACTAAAGTTTTGGCTCAGAAACATTCTTTAAAGTAATAAAATAATAATTATTTAAGTTCCTGTAAAGATTTCAACTCTACTAAATAACGTAGCATGGTGATTTTGTAATAATAATGCAATCAATGGCTCTCCACGTGTTCACCGTCTGATATGGGGCGTCGTGGTTTTCACCTAGCCATACTAAGGAAATGCGATGCTTTTGAAGGATGAATCGTTGGTTTTGGAGACACCTGACGTCGATCCAATGCGTACCTTGGGGACAGAATGGACAACCCTAATTCCTTCTGGAATGTGTTCATTGGACCATCCCCTACACACCTGTCTTTATTCCGAGTGAATCCATGCTGTCCCCAGACCTGTAGAAACGATTGAACGAAAAGCACAAAAATCCCATAGTAATTTCCATGTAAACATTGAACCGCTGGGGACAGGCCAATTCTCAACCAAATGGGCTGATATTTGGCATGAGAGTCCCTATGGGTATCCTCTACAAGGGGAACCTCGGTTTGCCGTAATCTGAGAACTTTGTTGGTTGCCCATGTTGACATAAATGTCCCATATGCAAAAACAGCAAGCTGAGAAAAACGCATGACAAGTTTGTCCCACACATAAGGCTACGTGTTAAAATTTCACGAAAAAACTTGATTTCCTCTTGATTTCTAGAAAAAAGTACTGGATGTTATAGGCTTCTCTGAATGAGCACAAGATTTTGAACCAAATTGCATCAATAACTCAAAAGTAATGAAAATGCATATGGGACATTTATGCGATCAGGGGCAGTGAAACACCCTACTGTTTATACTACATCCTGATGATATTTCTACGTTACCAACTTATTATATGATTTTGTGCCAGCTATAACAAAAAGTATATGCTGCTAAGTTCCGGATTACGAATCATGACGTTATTCATATTGATTGCAGGAAGTCGTCATTTTGCATTGGCATGTTAAAGATGGAAAATGCCGACTCGTTCCTAACCAGGTCCAAGTACCGAAAAGGACCTAATAAAAATAATTTTACGAAAAAAAAAAGATGGAAAATGAATTTATTTTTTCCTGACATTTTTACGAATTTCTCTCGAAAAACCAAATAAAATGCGGAAAAACCAAACCATCATCTTGCATCTTGTCTTCTTTCTAAACAATTAGTTTTTGTCATTTCAGTTTGTCATTTTAGTAAAATAAAAATGACGAATTTTCAAAATTCGCTTTGAAAAATCAAATTGTACTACTGTTTCAGCTAAAGCCAGCCTTTTATATGTTTCCAACCCTTTTGCAATGTTTTAGAACTGCAATGCATAAGAAAAAATATTAATTTTTATTGGTTTGACTATGTTACGTAAGAGCCATTACGAAGAAAAGGATTATAAATTAACCGCCTTTACATAATCAAATTTTCCAACACTACCTACTTCTTGATATCAAATCACCATTATTTCAAGCTCCCTTTCAATAAAACCTCAAAAACTTGGTTGTGGTATCGAAGTCCTACCAAAATCACACACACTGTCTTAGCCTGTCACTCTGAGTTAGTTAACGGTGCTAGCTTTTGGGATTGCTTAATAAACAAACCGCACCATGCCATTCGTTTCCCCTCTGTCACCCAAGTTCGAAACTTTGCGCCAATTTTCTGAATGAACGCGAACAGGAACATTTTGCCGCCCAAGCAAGTCTCCAAGAAAAACGACGCAAAAGCAGAAAAGCTAAACTTCCAGGAGCTTGCCAGTTGCCACACACAAACTCACGTCCAAACAAAACAGAGTAACAATGACAAAGAACATCGGGGACGATAAAGAAAAGTCGTCCTTCTTCCATTCATCCATTCACCTCATCACAATCGGGAGGAACAAATCAAAATGGTCTGTGACGATAAATTGAATTGAGCTTAAAATTAATTATGCTTTTTCACCAACTCGCTAAACAAGAACTAATTAAATTTAAATCCTTCTCAAGCCTTTTCGCAAAGTTTGTCTCCCTTTCGTCGATGGCGATGGCTTCAAAAGATGGTGATAAAGCTTTGGCAACATAAATATAAACACCACCACCAAGAGTGACGACACCGTGCGCCTCCACCTTAACCAAACATCTCCCCTTGTTCCTTGGAACAAAAGTCACAAAAAAAAGTGATGATATTCGACGTTTTGCGCTCAGATTGTTTGTTTGTGACCTAACTTCGATGGCAGTCGGTTTATATTTAGGTATATTCAATCGTAAACAAATCACGAGCCGGCACGCGTCGCTGATTTTGAGTGTAGAGGACCAGTGAGGCATAATGTTATTAAATTTGATTTTCAAATATTGATGGGAGAAAGAATATAGATAAGCTCGATAGATTGATGTTTTATCGTAGGTGATTTGAATGGTTCATTTTGTAATGAAGTTAACCAAAGAAAAAACATCATTTCTAGTCCTTTTTGCCTTCCTCACTTTACTGAGGGAAGGCTATTAAATCACTCGAAAAACGAACTTTTTAGTTAGACCTCCTAGACCTACCTTCATTTGTACATATCGACTCATAATCACCAGCTGAGCAAATGTCTGTGTGTTTGGCTGTATGTAGACATGTGTACCAAATCAATGTCACTGGAATATCTCGTCGCAGGCTCAACCGATTTTGGCCGGAATGGTTTTAATCGATCCGTCTTAACGTCCCCTAAGTTGCTATTTAAATTCATGCAGTTTTATCATGTATTTAAAAAGTTATGTTAAAAAAAGTGTTTCATATTAAATTAAAATTATGGTAAAAAGGGTGGTTTTTTAATGAAACCCTCACATGTTATATATTTTTAGAAATCATATGAGAAAACCTTTCTTGTGGATTAGGAATTTTCAAGATCTGACTTACCTATCTAAAATTACAAGCAGTTTATAAAATGCTCTGAATTTGAATAACCTCAAATGGTCCCGTCTGAACGACACGAAAAAAGCCTTGTAGAGGGATGCCATTTTCCTGAAAGGCGGTGTCTGTATAATCTTGACAAAATGTCTGTAGGAAGTCTGTTTTTTTACTCGTCACTTATTTTTATTAGGACCTCTTAGGTGCTGCGATCACGTTAGGGGAGATCCATAAACCATGTGGACACTTTAGGGAATTGTAATCACTCTATAAATGAGAAGAAGGCACCAACTACCTTAAGGTGGATTAGGTTACGTTTTTATTTAGTAATTGGAACCATTTTTGGTTCAATTTATTATTTGGCTTCGCCTTATATAATAACGGTTTATCTGCAACATGGAGTTAAACTGTCTGTGAAGTGGCTGTGGAGTTTACCACGGCACTTCAAAAAGGTTTTTTTTCATAAAATTATTTTTATTATCTCCTTTTCGGTACTGGGACCTGGTTAGGACCGAGTCGGCTTTTGTAATAACATTGTTTGTAAAGCTAATAGTAATTACAGAGGATCTTGTGTGTAAATATTAGTGGGAGGGGAGCCGATTAATTTCAAAAAGGTTAGCTCCATGTTGCACGCACACACTCTCACTTTTAATTTCTAGATAGCTTTGCACTTGTCAAGCGATGTTGTAGGCGAAAATGATGATTTTTTCAGCACGAATTTTCACCGAAAAAACACTTTTGATTAGGATTTTTAAGTGAATCGTTTGTTTCCTCGATTTAGTTAAATGTTCGCGTGTCTGATCAACTCAGAAACCAAACAAAAATGAGCAGTTCTCTACGGAATCGGTCTTTTTTCTTTAATTTTAATTTTTGTATTTTTTAATCCAGCTGAAACTTTTTTGGTGCCTTCGGTATGCCCAAAGAAGCCATTTTGCATCATTAGTTTGTCCATATAATTTTCCATAAATTTGTAGCTGTCCATATGTGAAAATTAAAATCTGTATCTTTGAAGGAATTTTGATCGATTTGGTGTCTTCAGCAAAGTTGTAGGTATGGATATGGACTACACTGAAAAAAATGATACACGGTAAAATTTGGTGATTTTTATTTAACTTTTGTCACTAAAACTTGATTTGCAAAAAACACTATTTTTATTTTTTATTTTTTGATATGTTTTAGAGGACATAAAATGCCAACTTTCAGAAATTTCAGAATGGGCAAAATCTTTGACCGAGTTATGATTTTTGAATCAATACAGATTTTTCAAAAATCGAAATATTGGTCGAAAAATTTTTCAACTTCATTTTCGATGTAAAATTGAATTTGCAAGTACTTTAGTGAATTTTGATAAAGTGCACCGTTTTCATGTTATAATCATTTTAGGTAACTTTTTTGAAAATAGTCGCAGTTTTTCATTTTTAAAATAGTGCCCATGTTTGCCCACCTTTGAAAAATTTTTGAAAAGCTGAGAAAATTCTCTATATTTTGCTTCTTCGGACTTTGTTGATACGACTCTTAGTTGCTGAGATATTGACATGCAAAGGTTAAAAAACAGGAAAATTGATGTTTTCTAAATCTCACCCAAACAACTCACCATTTTCTAATGTCGATATTTCAGCAACTAATGGTCCGATTTACAATGTTAAAACATGAAACATTCGTGAAATTTTCCGATCTTTTCGAAAAAAATATTTTCAAAAATTTGAAATCAAGACTAACATTTCAAACGGGCCAAACATTCAATATTACGCCCATTTGAAATGTTAGTCTTGATTTAAAATTTTTGAAAATATTTTTTTCGAAAAGATCGGAAAATTTCACAAATGTTTCATCTTTTAACATTGTAAATCGGACCTATAGTTGCTGAAATATCGACATTAGAAAATGGTGAGTTGTTTGGGTGAGACTTAGAAAACATCAATTTTCCTGTTTTTTAAACTTTGCATGTCAATATCTCAGCAACTAAGAGTCGTATCAACAAAGTCCGAAGAAGCAAAATATAGAGAATTTTCTCAGCTTTTCAAAAATATTTTTTAAAGGTGGGCAAACATGGGCACTATTTTAAAAAAATTAAAAACTGCGACTATTTTCAAAAAAGTTACCTAATTATGATTATAACTTGAAAACGGTGCACTTTATCAAAAATTCACTAAAGTACTTTTTGATTGCAAATTCGATTTTACATCGAAAAATGAAGTTGAAAAATTTGTGCGACCAATATTTCGATTTTTTGAAAAAATCTGTATTGATTCAAAAAATCATAACTCGGTCAAAGATTTTTTGCCCATTCTGGAAATTTCTGAAAAGTTGGCATTTTATGTCCTCTAAAACATATCAAAAAATAAAAAAAATTAAAAATAGTGTTTTTTTGCAAATCAAGTTTTAGTGACAAAAAGTTAAATAAAAAAAATCACCAAATTTTTTTACTTTGTATCATTTTTTTTCAGTGTAGTCCATATCCATACCTACAACTTTGCTGAAGACACCAAATCGATCAAAAAATTTCTTCAAAAGATACAGATTTTTGAATTTTCACATATCATTTTTGTATGGACAGCTACCAAATTTGTATGGAAAATTATATGGACAAACTAATGATGCAAAATGGCTTCTTTGGGCATACCGAAGGCACCAAAAAAGTTTCAGCTGGATTAAAAAATACAAAAAAATCGAATGACCGAAATCTCAGAGAATTGCTCAAATCTAAAAGTATTGTTTTTTTTATATAAAGTTGAAATTTTCAAATGAGTGCTGTGAAACTTCCCGATAAATAATAAATATTTTTTGATTTACCTTAAACCACAGACAGACAGACGTAAACCTTTTCCTTAATTTCCAATTTATGTAACGTACTTTTTTCAAATCCAATTTTGTATCTGAAAATGATTTTTTTTCGACCGGTTGTGGGTTATTCTCTGCCAACTCACACGAAATCAGAAAAAAAGTTGCCCGACCCCTCTTTGATTTTCTCGTGACGGAGATGAGGTACGACCCCTTTCATTATTCGGGATTTTTACTAAGACACGATTTTTATTGATTTGTAGCTCGAAACCGTTAAAAGATAGAAATTTGGTGTCAAAGGGACTTTTGTGTAAAATGGACTCCCGATTTGATGGCGTACCGTCAAAGGGGTGACTTTGATAGGTTTGAGATTTTTCGGCTAAATGAAGAGTACATATTAAATACGTACGGAATGGTATAGAACAGGGGTGCCCAACCTTTTTGCCCTGCGAAGCAGTGGCGGGCCGGAACTAATATTTGATAAAAGTTGAAAAAGTAAACCTGATCTTATGATTGGATTGATTTAAAGTAAATACCTACATAAAAAAACTAGTGTTGCAAATATGATTCATGTATCTTGATTTTAAGAATGAAAAACAAAGATAACACTCAAAAATGTGTTTATTTCACTTATTTTAATGTTTGTATGTTTAAAATTGTATAGATATTGTTTTTGACGATTGCAATTAAATACCTTGATATTTTGTATATAAAGAAAAAAAAACATTCAAATTTCAATGATCTTTAGAATTTTTTGAAGTTTTTGATATTTTTTTTTATATTTTTAAAATATTCGCAGCGGTCTATTTTCAGTATGAATAATTTGATGTCTTATGTTTATTTTTAAATAAACTTTATCACTAAAAAGTTGTTCTGGAAAAATACATTAGTTTTGCTTACTTATTCATTTAAAAAAAAGAAAATAGAAAAAGACTTCAATTTGAAGTAAACACCGTTAAAATTCAAAGAAATAACATTTAGTCTCTTTTTGTAAATTTTAAGACAACAATCCAAGTTTTTTCATAAATTTCACAATTTTACGAAATGGATAATTTGTTTTCCTGCACAATTTTTCAGTTAAAGAAAACAATCAATATAAAAATTATAAGAATTAAATTCAAACATTAAGAATTTTCTGATAATATGTTAAAATTTGATCTCAAGCTTATTTTTTTTAATTCAGACAATAAATTTGTTTATTTAATACTTCATGAACAGCCTTAAGGGCCGGTCATAGAACTATTTTGAAAAGCCGTCGCGGCCGGATGAAATGGCTTCAAGGGCCGGATCCGGCCCGCGGGCCTGACGTTGGGCAGGCCTGGTATAGAATCATACTGACCGTGGTAGAGAAGTGTTCAAAGTACCTAAATAAAAACTTTTCATAAAATTTTGAAAAGTTTAAAAAGTTAGTTAACTATAATGCAGAAAATTTTGATTAATAGCATTGTTTTAATCTTCTCAAAGTGTCATGATTTTCTCAATGAACATGCTTTTGAATCGGAAAACGTAAGGCATTTTCGGATTCTTTAGACAATTATCCACTAGCAAAAGGTAAAATAAGTTTGTATTATAAGTTTTTGAAACATAATTTAAAAAAAATATCTAAATTAATAGGCCTCTTTGGATTATTTCTGATTCGAAAAGAATATTAAATTTCCCATAAAATGACATATCTCACAGTTGAAGAACGGGAAATGGCAGCGATTTCAACTTTCTTTGATAAAAATAAAATACTTGTTTTCGAAATATGGAGTACACCATCTAATCGGGCATCCAATTTTACACAAAAGTCCCTTTGACACCAAATTTATATCTCTTCGCGGTTTAGAGCTACAAATTAATATAAAAACATGTCTTAGTAAAAATCCAGAAAAATGGATCCCGGATTCGTGATCAGGCTCGAAAATTACCCCTTAGAGCAAAGTTTCACGGAAATTGAAGAGGGGTCGGGGCAACTGCTTAGTCTAAATCTTTTTTAAACATAAAGTACTTAAAAACATCATGATTTATACAAAGTGACTTATGCGACCCCAAGACGGATCCGAATGAGACCAAAATGGTCAAAATCCGTTAAACCAGTCCGGAGATAATCGAGTGACATTTTTTCGATGCGTGAATGTGGGTCTAGGACGTCAAATTAAGAAGTACATTTCTCGAGTAATTTCACAGTTTTTCCTCAGAAAGGTGAGGAAGGCAAAAACATTAAAACAATTTATAACATGACAAGTATCCTGGAAAAATACTATGATAAATCTGCTGAATTTTGTTAAGGAAATCGGTCCATAGCATTTTTGTACATACTTTTCCAAACTGATAACCTTTAAAATGAACCTACGAATAATGTAATAAAACTACTACAAGAACTTCAATGCATTCATAATAACTCAACCATAACCGAAAGCCAAAATTCTCTTCCACATCGACCAGTCGTCGACCCAGTGCGTAAAGAGACACTTCGTGGTGAGTTCATGACCACCCGTAAGAAACGTTGGAAAATGTTTATCTGCCCAATTCTGTCCACACATCTCCGGTGGGTAGACCTTCAAGTGAAGAGTGATTCATGATACTTTCCCCGAAAATCTGTGCCAGTCACACTAGCCTTTGCGGCTTCCGTTTCTTCACTATGTTGTCGGTGGCTGCTCTATCTACGACTACAACTTAATCCTCGAGACTGTCTCGGACATTGCGTCTGGATGCTGCCACGACTGCCTGTCAACGTGTTCTTTTTTTTTTTCTTGCTCCTTTTCAGCTCCGGAGCATCCTTGGCTGTTGTTGGATGACGATTGTTCTCTGGGGTTGCTCAGAACGGTTCTTGAAAGTCGTTTACCCGGTATCTCGAACACTCGAAAAGTTCGGCGTTGTTGACTAGCCCAAAGTCAGCACAATTTTTTGTTTGTTTTCCTCATTTCCATTTTTGGCACACTCTTTCCTTGCGCGGCACGGATGCTGCTGGGGCGACTTTCGGCGAAGGGGTTTTTCCCTCCAGGGGAAAAATCTTCGATGTTCAAAACGAACCAACTCATCCGGCCGGGCTGACGTGAAGCAACAAAAAAGAACGAAAATTGCGTATGACTCACGGCTGCCTGGATGATCAGGAAAATGTTATGAATGAATGAATATTTGTCTAATGCTGATAAGTGGGTGCTGAAGGAAGATGAGAACGTGGCTTAATGTAAATCAAGCAAATAAGGTATCTCCTGAGGCTTGAGAATACTGACAACTGTTCTTTCCGTTCTTTCTGATGGAAAAGAAAAGTTATATGCGTCGTATGTCCTGTACAACAAAACCCACTAGAACCGTTTTCAAATTTGTGGTTTTTTGTATTGTTTTGTCTCTTGGAAAGATAATGATTTTGTTAAAATTTATTGAAAGCTACATTTTATCTATATTTTTTTACAGACGTGGTATCTTAGAGTCACTACATGTTCATTGGGTTGAACAAAAAGAGTTTATAAAATAACTAGTACTAAGAAATATTATGGAACAACCAGAGGCGACTCGTGCCCAAATGAAGCACCTGTTCAATGTTAAGAAATGTTTTCAAAGTTTTTATGTTTCCAATGGCTTTTATTTTACGTTTTTTATTATTTTTATACTATTATTATTTACTCTTTATGCAAAAAATAACTGAAATTATGATTGACATTTTTTTTATCTCGTTAAAATGTATTTTTAAGACTTAATCAGCAAGGGGAATGTGAAAAAATAGGGCAGTTGCTCCGCCATCCTTATTGTAATTAAAGGGAATTTATTAATTATTGTTCCGAATTTTGAAACTATTCATCAGGGTTTTCAGAAAAAATACCGCATCCTTCACAAAAGAAAACTGCTTGTTGGGCTTTTTAAGCCCAACTTATTTTGAGTTAACTTGGTTACTTGAGGACAAAGCTATTAAAAAAATCATTTTGCATTCAAAAATGTTTTTTAATCTCATTTTACTTTTTACTTTTTAGAAGCAGGTCGTATCGCTTTTGGTACTTTATCAATTTTCTAGAGAATTGAATTTACTCACTATGCTGCCAAAGAGAATTTCCACTGCTTGTTATGTCGTCATATTTTCAATTTCCGAATAAAAAGAAGGGCTTTTGATGTTAAAAATAAAATTAGATTGACCTGAATCCGAGATAATGAAAATATTTGTTTTTGACATCAGTGAAAAAAAAATCATGCTACAATATATGATACATTTAGCTAGAGTGAACCGGGACTACAGTCTGAATAAGCACAGTCGTTTTTGAAGCATTCAATGGCATCAAATCTTAAACGAATTTACACATTTTTTTGGACTACCTCCGCTTTAAATTGAACCATCCGAAAAATAAAAACCTATACTTTTCTTTAGTAAGAAAGGCAAAAACAATGGTTGAATCTACTGTCATAATTCTGCTCATGTGTCTCGATTCCCAGATGACAGTAATGTTGGAAAAAGCACAGCACTTTTTTGTTTCAATTGTTTCAATTCAATCTATCAATCATACTATCTAAACATAACATTACATCACTTTCCAGTAGACCAAAAATCCACTAGTAACCAAGAAGATCGAAGATGTTCAACGCGCGCAGTTGAACATTCCTGTTTTAAAACGAGCCATCGCCAGTCTGCGCAAAACAGCCTGAAGCCTAAAATTGTGCCAAATACAGAGCAATATCTGTCGTGCTCTCGCGCTCTCTCATTTATTCACGCTCTCAACGTGCTGTCACCGCGCTGGCTTGTTTACCTTTTGCATGCAGCTCCCTGCTGAGCTGAGTCAGCTGAGTCGGCAGGGGCCTGGGGGTGGCATTTCGCTCTCTCCAAAAATATGCTGTCAGTTCACGCTCTCAGTTTGAACCGGATTTACCAATACCTCGATACTGCCGCTGCGTGTGAATAGGAAGCTCTTTACATGTGTTGAAGTTTTTCTGTATGGAGATTTTTTCCCCTACGTTCAGAGGGTCGTTGTGAACGCGACGAGCATTTGAGCGTGGCCCGCAGGGCTCGCATTTTTCGCTTTAGTATTGGTGGATTGGAAAGAGTAAAGGGTGGCGGGCCAAAGCTTTTTCGGTGCATGCAGCGCTGCTGAACATAGGGCGTTGTTTTTGTTTACGTGAGCTTATATTCAAACAAAAATTGTAATTGTAATTTGCTGGTTTGAAAAGCTTTGCGATACTTAATAAAATTTATCCGCTTTAAATCGGTTACCTGTTCAATGAACAGGTTGGACAGGTGGACGAGTCGCCTCTGGGAACAACCCATATTACAATAAGAGAAAAGAGTGAGCATAAATTCTGCGAAATTCATCGTAACAAATGAAACTGGTGAACTTTCAAGCACACCCGCCCACGCTCCCAACAAAGTTGTGTGTTCTTTGCTCAAGACGCACGATGCTCTTTCTTGTTCTAAGAAAAAAACAATATCATTGCTGTTTTTGCATCGCAATCGTCTGTCCGAACCATCATTCCGACCGATATCGAATAACTTTAAACATTTTCCCAAGAATCATCCCCACGGGACTGGAAGCAATGCCGAATCGATTACATTCTGCCAACTGCATTATTTCATGCTGCTGGCTGGCTGGGTGAATGCTGATGAAAACATGCATCGAGATTGTTTGTCTTGATGTTGGGGGAAGTCCTAAAGCCATCATCACCCAATCGTAAGTTTCCGTTCGATGGAGAGAGGGGTTTGTGGCACTACAAAGTTTTCATGCTTAACACTGGGAATACAATGTATTTTCCCAGCTTGTGACATCTACCCGAATCCTGACTTGTGCCCTTTCGATTGGCAAGCGTTTGCTTTTCAATCGATTTAAAGCTGTTTTATTACTGGCTTATTTCTAATTTCATCAATCAGTTTTTCCACAGGGTACGAGCATACAATCCAGACACGATTATAGTAATCTTGATCACGAAACAAAAAAAAACAAGAAATAATTCAGCTGCGATCTGAATGTAAAATAATTGTTGTATTATTTTATGAAATGTTATGTAATATTACAGGCAGAGCTATGTAGCCCAATAGTATGAAACACAGTAATACCTTTAACCAAAATGCCATGCCCAAATTCCTTCCTACTCTTCAACGGCCTGGTAGCCGAGCTTGCTAAGGCGCAGTTCTCTCCGTATGTGCTGGTTTTGAATTCCGCAGGCTTGATTTTTTTTGCTGGAAAACTCAATGGTCAGTGCGACTTTTAAAAGACTTTTCTCAGAATGGTGAAATGCACTATTTTGCATGTGATTTTACCATCAGAATTTTAGCTATATATCATTGGATAACAACATTATTTTTTTAGGAAGGCTGAGCTCAATAACTTGTCCTGGAAAACTTTTTCAATTTCCCGGGATTCGAGAGTTCAATTTGGTCATTTCCCGGGACCCGGGAGTTTTTTTTACTATGCCAATAGTGGCAATAATTTTAAAAGAATTGTAACAAATTTGTTTCATTTCAATGAATGAAGTTTCAACTAATTTATACTTCGTCGCCATCGTGCTAACTTGTCGTACGTGCATTTTGGGCCAAATTGAGTTAAGAACGCCGTTTTGTGCAGCTCACAATGCCTCACCTTTTGACCTTCACAGATCCCCAAAATTCGATTTCAATCCTGAGATATTCAACAAAAACCGAAAAAACTCCGTGCATTTTTGTCACTTTACATATGAAAGTAGTTTCAATCTTGTCGTGCTATCTTGTCACTCCATGAAAATTGATGTAAGTGCGACAAAAGGCCAAAGGGATTTCAGGCCAGGAAAGTCAGGATGCGTTTGTCGCACGTACAAGCTAGACTACCGTAAACATTTGTAATTATAACTCGGGACTCCAGCAACCAACTTCAACCAAACTTTGGGACAATGCACAGAATGGTCAGCCAAACAAAACGTGTTTGTTATTGTTTACATTGCGTGCTCTCGTTTTTGTATATTCAAGGTCAAACATTAAAACGCGTTTTTCTCGGAACGTCAAAATGGCGGGTGCGACATGATAGCACGACGACGTCGACTTGTTCTATGAAACGTTAATTTAAGTATCCTCATTATTTTGAGGAATTATATCTACATTTTGTTTTTTTTTTCTGAATCTGCAAATACAAGATCGTTTCTTGAACTTTTTGGGACTCAAAATTGTAGTTTAAAATGTTTACGAATCTTAATTCGCACTGAGTGATTTATCAAAAGATGCATAAACTGGTTGCATGAACTTCTTAATAGATTTTTATGAAGTAAAAAAAAGCTAATATATAATTTTCTAGTATCAGGATTTTTGCAAGATGATAAATAACGACTAAAAACAACAATTTAAACTTCGTTTTTTTTTCCTTTTAAGAGGCAGTATTTGTAAATATTGCTCGGTTTGTTCTAAAGGTTGTATCGAGGTGCTCCGATTTGGATGAAACTTTCAGCGTTTGTTTGTCTATACATGAGATGAACTCATGCCAAATATGAGCCCTCTACGACAAAGGGAAGTGGGGTAAAACGGGCTTTGAAGTTTGAGGTCCAAAAAATCAAAAAAATCTTAAAATTGCTCGCATTTCCGTAAAACTTCATCAATTCCAACTCTCTTAGATGCATTTGAAAGGTCTTTTGAAGCACTTCAAAATGTGCCATAGACATCCAGGATTGGTTCGACTTTTTCTCTTAGCTTTTGCAAATTACTGTCAAAAATGGATTTTTTTAAAACCTTAATATCTTTTTCCAACAGCCTCCAACACCCATACTCCCATAGGTCAAAAAATAGGTAATTACATGGACTATAAGCCTACGGTGTTAACTTTTTGGCCAATCGCAGTTTTTCTCATAGTTTTTCGATTTTTCTAGAACAAACATTTTACAACGTTAGTTTTTGCCCTGTAGGCCGCCATAGCGGCACTTTTTGGTCTCAATTTTGTCATATTCGGAATCCTCGGACAATTTCACGTAAGTTAGTAGTATTGGGGTTGTAAATTGGATTTAAAAAATAATTAAATAAAACATTTTTGAAAAAAGAAATGGATCTTATTTCCCCTGTGATCAATACGTCAAATGCTGTATCAAGTAGGCGAAAACCTGTTTTACCCCTAATCCAACAAATTGTTAAAAAATATTTTAATTCATTCTAAATGGCAATTTTTCCAATCAAATTTACTACTCCAATACTGCTAACTTACGTGAAATTGTCCGAGGATTCCGAATATGACAAAATTGAGACCAAAAAGTGCCGCTATGGCGGCCTACAGGGCAAAAACTAACGTTGTAAAATGTTTGTTCTAGAAAAATCGAAAAACTATGAGAAAAACTGCGATTGGCCAAAAAGTTAACACTGAGGCTTATAGTCCATGTAATTACCTATCTTTTGACCTATGGGAGTATGGGTGTTGGAGGCTGTTGGAAAAAGATATTAAGGTTTTAAAAAAATCCATTTTTGACAGTAATTTGCAAAAGCTAAGAGAAAAAGTCGAACCAATCCTGGATGTCTATGGCACATTTTAAAGTGCTCCAAAAGACCTTTCGAATCCATCTAAGAGAGTTGGAATTGATGAAGTTTTACGGAAATGCGAGCAATTTTAAGATTTTTTTGATTTTTTGGACCTCAAACTTCAAAGCCCGTTTTACCCCACTTCCCTTTGTCGTAGAGGGCTCATATTTGGCATGAATTCATCTCATGTATAGACAAACAAACGCTGAAAGTTTCATCCAAATCGGAGCACCTCGATACGACCTGTTACACATTGGTGAAAAACTCGCTCTTAAAGGTCAACTGCAAATATTCATTGAAGAAAAAAATTACAGTTATCAAGAAATTCAACAATTGGCGGACCTTAACATTACAAAGATTATCCAAGCTTTTTTTCAAAAATATAATTTAAAATTGAGTTTGACGTGAAACACAAAATGACTTATTGACATTTGAAAAAAAAACAGATTGTGAGGATTGCTATGCTTAAAAAAGATATGGGAATTGAGCTTATCTTGAAATGCTTTTCCGTCTTAGAAATAATAAATAAAAATAACGTTTAACAAACTTCAATTTCTGGGGTGTAAATGCAAAGTATGCTTCAAGGAAAATTTTAGGCTTCTGTCGATTATACTGCCCCTGATCGCATAAATGTCCCATATGCATTTTCATCGATTTCGAGTTATTGATGCAGTTTGGTTCAAAATTGTGTGCTCTTTCGAAAGAGCCTATAACATCCAGTACTTTGTTCTAGATATCAGGAGGAAATCCAGTTTATTTATATGGGACAAACTTCAAATGCGTTTTTCTCAGCTTGCTGTTTTTGCATATGGGACATTTATGTGAACATGGGCAGTATAGTTATTGGAATTTTTTACAAGTTAAAACTTATACTTTCTTAAAAAGAAGAATTGAGAAGCATTGGTGTTTTCGAATGTTCTAAGCAATTTCGAACTTTTCAAATAATTTTCTGATTATTTTATAAATTGTGGCTTCGATATTTATAAATTTCAAATTTCCCTAGAGTCTCGACCGAATTTCCCGGGAATCGAGAGGTCCAAAAACGGTCGAATTCCCGGAAAATTTTCCCGGGAATTCCCGCTCGTCACCCTCTACTCCAAAGTGATCTGGCAATGTGTATTCCAAAATGGTGGCCAATGTGGCGGTGATAGAATAGTGTGAATATTAATTTAGTATTGTAAGAGATATCAGACGATATCTAGAAGCCATAAACAGAAGTAACTCATCCAAAACTCATCGGGATATTTGTACAAGAGATTAAATACGGTTCAAATATTAACGTCATAGATCCCAACCTCAAACTTTAAGCCCCTCCGGTTTCGAACTTGTTGCATTTATGTGGAATTTCTGTTGTTTTGTTTGAGTTCTGGATTTGAGCTCCTCAGCGCAAATGTTATTCAACGAATTCGCCGGAATCGCGCTCATTTGAATGGAGAAATGGGGAGGCCTTCATAATTCCCCGAAACCAACTCCCCCGCGGGAGTTTTCGCAACATAAGCAGGTAAAACAATAAAGCCCATCCGTACTCGCCACGTGCAATCAGCGGCGCGTTGTGTGAGGATGGATACGGTTCAACCCAGATGCACCAGGTAGGGGGAATAGCACATGTTTTTGGCTTTTTAAAGTTTATATTAAACGTCATTAAACATTAGCTGCCCGCTGAAAATACACGTTTCCCCCCTATCTACAGCTTATCTGTTTCGCCGAACTTCAACGGTACTTAACCGCGGAAAATGAGGGAAAATCCGTTACATTTGCATATATTGATGTTTGGTGTGTATACAAATAGCGAAATGCTGCTCGAATAATCTCTTCGGTTCTAGTCATACGTGGGTTATCGATTATTATCGATATGTTTCCGAAAGCACCAATATGAAACTATACTACGGTAAAGAAGAAAAAGAGTCAGATAATTATCAGCGATGGTGGCAGTCAGTGCCATTCATCATTGACTGTGGCCAGACTAATCAATCTTCTGCTGCTTTCACGAATATCAGTGATAACCAATTCGCATATGGTTATTATTAGTCCAATTTACCAATTTGCTACGAGCAACTCAATTAACCATACACTGACTAAATATGATTAGATTTTTTTCCCCTTGTTACTAAAAGTTAAATGGAATATCTTTTGCTCTAAAAAACGTTATTTCTCTTGTTATGTATTTTTCTTCTTGATTTAACACTTAATCTCCCAGCTTGGGAGTTTGGGGGTTGATGTGCTAAGCATGTAGTTCGTTTTTTGCAGTGTGTTATTAAAAACTGATTCCAAACTAATCTAAAACTTTGTCACAAAAAGTCATCATCTTCTCTTATGGTAACGAGCTGGGCAATTTTAAATCCAAATGATGAAAAAAGTTATATTGTTCATCTTCATCAAGTTCAGCAACCGAGCTCTCTTTCTCAAACTGCACTGCAAAGTAAAACCCTTTAATTTTCCATGTACTTCCACGTACAGAGCGCGTAAAACTTTAACTCAACAGAGACACAACAAAAAAGTAGTCTCGTTCTAGTCTGCTGGTGCTTGACATTTTGCTTGTCCATTCGCAACAGCTGTCCATAATAAGAACAAACGACTAGCAGTTTTTTGCTGAAATTGCCATGGCAATACATACTTAACGGTGCATCAAAAGTATTTTTTCCTTTGTGCCATGCCCCCGCGATATTTGTCAGGATATTTGTCATGCAAGGGTTGAAATACTAAAAATGGCAATGTTGCCTTTTTCGATACTGTTGTGGTAAGGCCAGGTTATCCAGATTTGTAAACCTGTGAAAAATTTAAAAATGATTAAAAATATTGAACGTATTTACAATATCCAAAGCATTAATTCACATTTAAAAAAATTTAAAACATTGCAATTAAAACTATCAAGCAAAAGTTAAGCATGTTGGACTAATGAAATTACCTTGAACAAGACAAATAGAAAGAAAACAAGTTTTTAATTTAAAAAAAAAGTTGGTTGAACTATTCTGCTTGACATTCAGAACGCGAATAAAATAGGTGAAATGAACGAAATGTTTTTTGTTTTCAGACAAAAAGTCAACCGGTCACGGCAATTTAAGGTGGAGCGCAGACGTCCAAACTTTGTACAACAGTGAACTTCAAAGCACTTGCCATATAATCTGAGTTATTTGCTCTAAATTACCCCCCTGAAACGGGGGCTGGTCTTAAAGCTCTCCCTCCAGGACTCCGAAAGCAATTAATTTAAATTTCTCCGTCTGGTTTCACAAGGCTGGACATTTGATAGGAATAAATCTTAATACTATGCTTAATTTTGCTTTATAGCTGTATTGTTGCGTTGAACTTTTGCCCGAGCGAGTCTTTATTTTCGTGGAATCCATCGTAAAGTTAATGGCTGTTTGCCAAACTGTATAAATCAACCAAACAGGTGTGATTCCATCACATCATCATCACCACCCTTTCGAGCAAACAACACACACGGTTTCTATGACACAATAGTGCTCTGACATCGATTCCATTAGCCTCTAACCTGTCTATTTAGTCACCTCGTAAAAGGGGTCTTCCATGGCAAAAGCCAACATCAGAAAGCTTTTTATTATCCTTTCTACCAAGCGCACCGAGAACACCGCTACAGGAAAATGAAAACATCATTAAAGTATTAATTTACCTTCAACGAACGGATTTTGTCGTCATGTTGCGCCTCTTCCCTTCTGCGTCCCTTCTTCATCATCTTGGACCTGGCTGCAACACATGACACGTGGCTGGGAGACCTGTTGGCACGGGAACCGCGTTCCAGCGAACGCTACTAATGAAAAGGGATGTCATCCCTGATGTGACGAGATTGGGTTGTTAATCAAAAGGAATTCCGTTTTCACATTTTCACCACAATTAGACCGCTTTGTCAATTCAATTTAAGATGAAAAGCTTCAATTTTCGCCTCAACGATTCCATTCTGTTGAATTCTGTCTCTTCCACAGAATTGTTTGTTCAACTGAATGTTCCTCTAATTCCGTTTAACAAAGCACTAATCATCACTCCTCCACTCTCCCCGTTTGTTTCAGCACTCGAGGCTTATTATCCTACATCGCGCCTCCATCTGAGCCTTCCCATCTCCAAGGAATCGTACATCATTCTGCGCAACCACCCGCTGTTGAATCTCGCCCCAAGGGACATTGCTAACGACTCCACTCCGGCGTATCAATACGCAATTGAAAGTCCAGCCGAGGGATTCCTGAGCATTGACTCCACCACCGGCGATGTCTGGATCGAGTCCCACATCATGGACCTGCCAAAATCCACCGAATTCATCATTTCCGCCAGCAGCGGGTCCGACGTGCTACGGCTCAGCCTCACCATCACCCCCGTCCCAGTGGAGGAGAATCACTTGCCACGATTTTGCGAGGACCACGTGGACCAGATTTGCTTCTGGGAAGCTGCCACCTATCGTATCGCCGAAAACGAACGCATCGGATTCCGCGTCGGTCCGCTCGGTCCCCAACTCTACCAGCAGCTCTGCCGGACGCACTCGGTCAGGTACGAACTCACCAACGGAACCAACTATCTGGCGGAACGCAACGGGACGCTCTTCAGCAACGGCTCGCTGGATCACGAGTTGGGACGGCCGGGACCGGCGCTGCAGGCCGCCGTGCGTTGTACCGTGCGGATGAGCGAAAATAGCGTGCCTTTGGAGGTGGACAAGGTGCTCGAGGTGGCCGTACTGGATCGGAACGACAACCGGCCCCGGCTGGAGCACGTGAACGACACCCACATCGAGCTGGTTCTCGATGATCCGATCATTCAAAAGGTAGGTTGTTGATCTCATCTAATCTAACCTAACCTTACACAGTACAAAAATCAGTGTAATATTCCATCTGGGAAGGCGTAAATCTTTTATATCAGAAAAATATGAAATTTTACCTGAGCTTTTCTCTACGAAATCGGTCTTTTTTTAAATTTTAATTTTGTATTTTTTAATCCGGCTGAAGCTTTTTTGATGCCTTTGGTATGCCCAAAGAAGCCATTTTGCATCATTAGTTTGTCCATATAGTTTTCCATACAAATTATTATATGAAAATTCCAAAATCTGTATCTTTTGAAGGAATTTTTTGATCGATTTGGTTGCAAATATGGATAAGGACTACGCTGGAAAAAAAGAAACACGGAAAACATTTTTTTGGTGATTTTAAATTTAATTTTTTGTCACTAAAACTGGATTTGCAAAAAAAAACACTATTTTTATTTTCTTTTGTAACTGTCGGGTTACCACCGGCTCACGAGCGCTACCGAGACTCCCTCATGTAGCCTCAGGGTCGGCATGCTTGCGGTCCTGAATCGCGGTAAGCTGGGAAATGCGTCGGAATCCAGTGAAAACTCCACAATCTTGATTGAATCCTTTCTATTTTTCCTCCCACTTTCTTATGGCTATCTGACCTTCTTTTCCTTCCTTCTTCTCGGGGCCCCGTACTTCGACTCAGCTTCCGGTGACGTCGCTTCCTCCTCTCCTGTTGCTTCAGCTACTCGCCGCTACGCGGCGCAACCGCTCTTTGTTGTTCTGGCACTCGCCGAATCACGGCGCAGCCTCCTGGTTGTGGTCTTCGCGGCGTACTCGACCGGTTGCGGTCGTACAAGGGTCCCACTCATACCGGTTCTTGTCGTCCTGTCCTCTGTCGTGGTTGGTTGCGTCCTACGACCTTCGGAGCACCATCGAGGGTGTCCGGAATACCCGGATGAGGAGCAGGCTCGACACGGGTCCACGTCCGGTTGCGGACTGGGTTTTTGGCGTACGAAGTACGAGGGGTCCTGGAGGCGACGTTCAATTTGAGGTTAGGTTGAACATGACGGTTGGGTTTGTTGATGAGGTGGATGGGATTGTTAGGGTAGGCTCACTGGCGGATAAACGGCGTACCTGATGTCCTCCAGCTCCTTCCTGGTTCTAGCTGGGACACTTCTAATGGTACTGGTTACCGTGCACTCGTTCACTTTGAACTTTGCGTAGCAGCGGAGTTGTAGCGTTCCGACTGCTCGCTCTAACGTTGTCCGGGCAATAGGACGAATCTCGGGAAGTCCTGGACGGTTGTCGTTCTTCGTCCTTCCCCTCCTCTTTCCGCGCCTTTTCCTTGACCTTCCAACCTACCGTCATGTCACCTCTCTACCGCCCACTGCCGACGAGGTCCTCTGGTGGTCGGTTTCGGAAGCTTCTGCTGGCTGCGTTCTTGGTGGACGTCACTTGCTGGGTCGTTTACCGGAGACAAAACACTTGACACGCGAACACTTCCCAACTTTTACAGAAAACGAATAACAAATCGCGTAAATCGCGGTAACCTTCACGAGTGAGGTTCCGAACGGTTACACTTTTTTTAATTTTCTGATATGTTTTATTTATTTATTTGCCGACTTTTCAGAAATTTCCAGAACGGGCAAAAATTTTTTACCGAGTTATGAATTTTTGAATCAATACTGATTTTTTAAAAATATCGAATTTTTCAACTTCATTTTTCGATGTAGCAACGAATTTGAAATCAAAAAGTACTTTAGATACATTTAGATAAGGGGCACCGTTTTCGATTTATATCCCTTTTTAGATTTTTTTTTGAAAATAGTCGCAGTTATTCATTTTTTTAAATTAGTGCCCTTGTTTGGCAAAAATATTTTTGAAAAGCTGAGAAAATTCTCTGTGTTTTGCTTTTTTGAACTTTATTTATACGACACTTAGTTGCTGAGATATTGCCATGCAGAGATTTAAAAACAGGAAAATTTATGTTTTCTAAGTCTCACCCAAACAACCCACCATGTTCTATATCTAAGCAACTAATGGTCCGATTTTTAATGTTAAAATATGAAACATTCGTGAAATATTCCGATCTTTTCGAAAACAACATTTTAATTTTTTTAATCAAGACTAACATTTCCAAAGGGCTAAACATTCAATATTACTCTTTTGAAATGTTAGTATTGGTTTAAAAAAAAATAAAAAAAATGTTTTTTACAAATCAAGTTTTAGTGACAAAAGTGAAATAAAAAATCACCAAAAAAAAATTACCGTGCATCATTTTTTTTTTCAGTGTAGTCCTTATACTTATACTTACAACTTTGTCCCAGACACCAAATCGATCAAAAAATTCCTTCAAAAGGTACAGATTTTTGAATTTTCATTATCATTTTTGTATGGACAGCTACCAAATTTGTAAAATTATATGGACAAACTAATGATGCAAAGTGGCTTCTTTGGGCATACCGAAGGCACCAAAAAAGTTTCAGCCGGATTAAAAAAAATCGAATGACCGAAATCACAGAGAATTGCTCACCTCTGAAAATGCGTAATTTTACCACTTTTCTGATGTAGTGTCACTTTTTCAGTCTAAATTGAGGTATAATTACATCATAAAACAGGTAATATTCAACCTTCCAAATTTACACAATTTTTTACTGTGAGTGATGCCAATCTTTCGAAAAACAAAAAAACATCCTGGAGAATGCCTGGTCAGGCCTAGTGCTCTTTGGAGTGGGTTTTTTTTTCTCACTGTATCCTAGAGAGAACACTCCGAAGAAAATCATTAAATTTTTTGGCTCCATTTCATTTGCTGGTATTACCTTTTTCAGCCTATTTCTATTATCGGCCTATCAGCAATTTGATCATGAATTACAGCTTTCATAAAGTGTTTTTGACTGTTCCAAAGTAATGAATAGCTTTAAAAAAGGTGAGAAAGCAACTCTACATTGTTGATATATATGAAAATATTGATTTAATAGCGGAAAACGGCAAAAGTGATGAGAACACCTTAGAGTGATTAAAATGGGTATATTTCCCCTATCTGCAATGTACCACGAATTCCAACCAAAAAATAAATAAATATTTTTTTAATAGGTCCATATATTGATATATTGATGAAGTAGCAGGTAGATTTTTTTTGTGAAGCGGCTTCCTTCAAGTAAATTTAAACTAGCAAAAGCAAGTATTGTTTTCAAAACTTTCAAACGACACACTCTCGATCTCAAATGACCTTCGCTAAGCCAAACATTCCCCCCAGTGATGAGTCCCCAATGGAATCCCACCGGAACAAGGCCAAGCCTTTCCGATGGCAATTTTAGAGTCGAGAAGGGTTTTCTACAGTCACACACTAAAATTAATTACCCAAGTATACATAATCTATAATTCCAGAGTACCCGGGCAGCACGGCATGGCGAAATGGCCCGTATCCTCCGGACGCGCTGCCGACTGTCGGCAGCAAAACTCAACGGAAGCAAATTAATTTCTCATTACATGGCCGGAAAACTGGCCACACTGTGCTGTGTGTGTTTTCCTCTGCCGTGGGCGGGCTTCCGGCGGCAATTTGATGAGAAAGGTGACGTAAATTCTGAAAATTTCACACATGGCCGGTGATGTGATGCCGCGTGGTAGGTTGGGCCGGCCTTTTTTGATGGAATTTGGCAAACCCCTTTGATACTGCCGCCGGTGCGATTGGGGAATTTGTCCGTGACTTTTGACAGTCATGTCACGGTGGACCTGTCAGCCTGTCACACTTTTTGGTTTAGGATAGATTGAATGATTACGTGGGCTGGGAATGTTACACGTGGTTGATTTTGCGTTATTGAAATTTGAAAAGGAATTCCCGAGCAGACGGTAATAACTTTGAAATAACATTTTTTGATATTTGAAAATACTAGGCCAAAAACATTATATTTTATTTATAACGCGTTTTTTTTTATTGGCGTTATGATTTTTTGTTATTGGATTGTTATTGTAATAACAGGCTAATAAAACTTTTAGTTATTCTTCGATCAAACTTTTGTTATTATTTTTTGTTATTTTAACAACAAATCCGATCATCCCAATTACATTTGGAGATATTCTTCCATAACAATAAATGTAATTCGCAAGTTGTTTTTGCTTTCAATCAATATCGGACCAATAACAAATTTTGAGATGGTAACATAAACTGTTATTCAACTCTTATGCAAAAATGGAATATTTAAGAAGAACCCTAAACACTTTCTGTTATTTTGACAGTATTTGATATTGAAATGGCATGAATTTTGTTATTACCGTCTGCCCGGGTTATTACTACAACTCAAAATTTAACCAAAACAAGAAATAACTAGAATTCGATTGACCCAACAATCATAACGCAAGCCCATATTTGCGCATAACTCGATAGCCGCGTTTAATTAGTGAAATGGAAGGATTACCTAGATTTCAAATTAAAAACGCCACGCCGCCGAAGCAATCCAAACCAGGCCAACTCGAGAAGCTTCTAGCCGGCGTCGACGTTGTCATCCCTTCCTCGTTATCGTTATCGGAAGTCGGAAGCCACCTCACCAACACCCGTGCTAAGGATATTGTGTATCCAAACGCAATAAAGCTTGTGTTCCGGGGAATGCCGCGCGGGATGAATGTTCCTGAAAGGTGGTAGTGGTGTGCTCCTGCACGTGCAAATGCACATGTTTTGCAGCGTACACTTTGTTTTATTGCTTGCTCAGCTATGCATTGCAATTTAAATTTCTGTCGAAGGTACTGCTCCACTATTCAGCGAAATGAAAGTGTTATCAAACTTTCTGGGTAATTATGTTTATGCTCCGGTTGATTTAGCGTTTCACGTTAATCAACGTTACGGAGAAAACTTTGATATTGAAAATTATCATATTAGTCAAGTCAAAACTATAACAAGCTTTAAATCTGAGCCATACCATTAGAACTACTCTGATTGATACAACCGAATTGGATAATTTTAAATTTTCACGGCCAGGCTTCGTAAAATTCTTCCACATCTCTTTTGGAATCCTCACCATCCTCATCAGCCATATGCGATGTCCTGAATTGTTCACCCAACATTAAACAACGTCGGTGACAACAACGTGAGCAGGCTATCAAACGATGTTCGCCGCAAACAACTCCCACCGTTGACCACGACGGGGTGTACTAATTCCTGTTGTACATATATGAAACAAACCACAACTGTTGACGGCCGCCCGACGACCACGCGGCTTATTTTATGAGTGTCTATAAATCCATCCCAAATGAGTTTCCCCCTCGCCGTGGTCGTCCTCGTCCTTTCTGTGATTATCCACGGTACAGAGTTTGGAGTGTGACATCATAATACTTGCCCATTAGCATCTGCCAAGCCTTTGACCAAATTGAGACATTCTTGCTTTATTAGGCTATTGTTGTTAGTGATTACATCCTTAAGGTTCTACAGGTCCTTCAGGCACTGCGCTGTGTACAGTTTCATTTCTTTGACTCTGTCTTCAAAAACTGTGCGGACATTCTCGAGGCAACTGCCGTACACTAGTAGCATCCCATCGAGTTCATCCCTTAGTTCTGCAATAATTGCCCCAAAATCCAAATTAAAATCATTTCCACAAAAGTGCACTTCATCTATGGCTTTGCTGATTGCCGCTGCATCACTAATTATATTTCTCCTTTCAAATACCTCCAACAAACGATACTTGTTAACGACATCACCACCTCCCCCCTCAAACCGCCCATACGCCCAGCCAACAACGTCCTTCAGCTGCCTGATCAGTTTACTGGCACACTCGCCGAACCCATTCCCAGCCCATCCTGTGGCACCTTCCAGCAGGAGCAGATTGTTTTCCCAACACCACGGTTCGGTTACGGCTTGCCCGTACTGAAGCACCTGCTGCTCCACTGCGAAAATCTCTTTGAGAGATTCGCTCTTGATGAACAGCGCGCTGTAGTGGAAGTTTCGCAGGGCGATCGTTGTTCTTAGCTTGGCTTCGGCGAGTTGTTGAAGTTTTGAGTTTTGGGATTCGGATAGTTGTTGAAGTGCACTTTGGAGCTTCCTCATAACATCTAGCGTTGATTGCCTTTGGAGGTCAGCTTGCTGCGAAGAAAAACTTTGATTCAGTTCGAAGCTACCATGAAACCTAAATCTAACTTACGACTATGAACAGAATCATTACGAATGATATTACTCTTAAAAGTCTCATCGTACGTCGATTGATGTCTTTTGGTCGACTTTGGAATTGTGACTAAACAGAGGACATTGTGTAAACAAGGCAATACCAATAATTGTGTCTTAATTTATGATAAGAAGGTAATTCGCATGTCCGGATGTCCGTTATCAACTTATGGTTATTGCACTGTATCATATAATGTTGCATTTTGGCGAATAGAAGAATTATTCCAGATCACGCTAATCCATTATTATGTAAAAATAATTAATCAACCAATATGGAAGATAACTTTATTTTTTTTTATTTGCATTTAAAAACAACAAAAATAACATTATTTTTTTACAAAATGTCTACCCTACCCTATAACAAAAGAAGGCCATTTTGCATCATTGATTCGTTCAAACAAGTGTCCATAGCTTTTGGCAGCGGTATGTAAATAGTTAAGGAGGTATTAGACTATGACAAACAAACAAAAAACTCAAAAACAAAGCAAAATGTATGCAGACTGACGTTTCTGCAAACAAAAAAAGCAGGCAAACTGTCAAGGAGTGTAAGTTTGTCATAGTCTAATACCTCCTTTAAACCTTCCTTTTTTCACCGCAAAAAAAATGACCTTATTTTTATGTAAAATTGAATTTCCCATCGAAAAGATTATTTGATAAAAGACTCTGTTTTCAAGATATAGCCACCAAAAGTTTGATTTTAGTGAAATATTTGCAGCTTTTCGATTTTTACAAATAGTGACCATGAGTGACCATTTAAAAAATTGGTTGAGATTGTTGAGATACAGCAGCTTAAACAAAAAGAAACAGGATAATTGAAGATTCCTAAGTCTCTCCCAAACAACCCACAATTTTCTTATGTGTTTATTTGTGTAACATCATAAAATTGAGTCAATTTTTTTTTGTGTGAAGTTTTGATTTTTTTCCAAGAATCACTGTTTTAAAAAAAATCATAACTCGGCAGCAGATTGTTTGACCATACTTCTCTATGGCTCAAAAGTTGCGGGTTTTGTCCCCTAATAACAAAAAATCTCGAAAATCAAAAATACGTATTTTTGGAAATTGAGTTTTGTGAAAAAAAAGTTAATTAAAAAATCATCAATTTTTTGTGTACCTATTGTTTTCTGAACAGTCCTCAACAATACCTACAACTTTGCCGAAGATACCAAATTGATCAGAAAATTCACTCAAAAAGTTTCAAAAATTCAAAAGATTTTTAAATCAACCCAAACATAATAAAAATAATTCTAAACTCAGAGGAATGCGTTTTAAATTCGTTTAAGTGATTGCACTTAAATTTCCATTAAACATTTTGAAGTTTTTTTGAAAATATTTTTTTTGCCCCTGATTTTTCGGGCCAATTTGATGAAAAAAACTTTAAATAAAATTTGTACCACCCTTAGCTTAAGTTTAAAAATTCCGCCATGTTATGCATTTTTCAAAAATATGTTATTTTAGATTTGCATTGAAAGTAAATAGGTACAAGGTTTTGAACAGATTTTTTTTTTTTTGTTACTTGAAAAATACAGTTTTGTGAAAAAATAGAAGGCCAATTAAAAATTTAATTTAAAAGTTAACAAAAATAACAAAAAAAAACAATATGTTCTAAGTTTCCCTTCCACTAAATCTAAACACTTTATATTTATGCTGGAAATTTGCTTTTTTCAATCGCCATTTATGCAAAATTGTGGAAAACCACTTTTCCCGACGACTCCCAATTGCCCAGATAACTTACCGGTTGGCGACTTTCCCGGTAGTGAGTTGGATTCTAATCAGAAATGGAAATCATCTCCGAGATGACTGGCTCTCTCTCTCTCTCTGGCCAAGAACGACTAAGAACTAAAGGTCACAACTTCGGGTGGTTGTGGCTTGTCTGGCCATTTTATGTATTTTGTCTGGGAATTACTCGCGCGCGTATGCAAAAATTCCATTTCATCAACCGGAATAGTTGGTATGGTTCTATTATTTCCCTTGGAGAACCGAACTCCGTTTTTTTGGTTTCGGTGTTCATCGACCCCCAGGTCAAGAGACAAGTGAACGTTTTAGGAGGACTTCTGGAGTTGCTGCCAAGAGTTGCGTGCACTTGTCTGTGGCTACCAAGTCCGGAAGCGATGAAAGCTCATGGTGGCATATATGCAAATTCATGGTAATAACAATCTATATTCCCATGCAACCCTTTCCTGTCTTCCTTGCGTCCCTTTTGGTTGATGAGCGTCCACGCGATCTGAAGTCGAATAGACTTCCCGGGTGCTTTTTGGGATCCCAAGTCTACCGGCCCCAGGATATCCTTTGTCCTTGGAGGTCAACCGATGAGGTTGTCGTTTTCAGCCCTATTAAGTGACAGGGATTTTCCTGTCTCGTCTGGGCGGATTACGTTCCCGGTGAAGAGGGTCGTCCAGATTAATCGAGGATACAGCCCCCCACCTGTTAAAAGGCTTCGACGATGAATATCCGCCTATAAAGCAAAGCATTCTTTAGGGGGTTTGCAGGATGTGGCCACAAAAAAGGGCAGCGACTCGTCCACCTACCCGGTTCGGAATGATGAACGGTTTTCGTGTCGGGCTGCCTCAGACTTACTCACTGTAATTAGTTTGCAGATTGGGTTATACTGTCCGTGGAAGAGTCATTTCCCACAGACAGCCCGCTATATAGATAAAGGGTGTAGGATAGATATCATCAATGAGCGGGCGGCGGCGGCGACGGCGACGAATGTGTGCACAGGAAGGTGAAGTGCCACCCACAATATCGCTCGCGCGCCCCACACAAAAACCAAGTGATAAGCCAAAGTTAGGAATGATGGTGGCGAAGGTGGTTGAATTATAGTGTGGCTAAAGTATACTTGACCGGCTAGGGAAAATCGTTTGGTGCTTTCTCAGCTCATTAGGGGACAGCACGTTTTTTTTTTGTATCCAATTTTAAATAATTACACAACGTAACAAAATAGTCGTTTATGCAACAAGTTGCAAAAAGAACATTTTTTCAACGAGTTGCTTACAACATTTTTTGCAATTTCGAAAACGCTTCTAGAATTAAATTTTATGTCAATAATACATGTTTTTAGTAAATTCACCATTCAAAACAGAAAAATATTGAAAAATGTTACTTTTCGATACCAGTGTTGAAAAGTGCAACTTTTCAGCACCCATTACAGTGCTGAAAAGTTCAACTTTTCACCACTGGTATTGAAAGGTTTTAATTTTCCATTCTGTTATTTTTGGTAAGGGAAACGTTTTGGAACGAAAACAAAGATCCTCTAGGGATCGGCTTCCCGAATACAAAGCAACCGTCCCCATATTTTTATTGTTTTCCTAATTCGAGATATTCAATGCAGAAGTTTTGCTATCTCTATAACTTAAGATCCATAAAATATTGTTGGATGCTTCCGGTGTCATTCGACGGTATATTTTAAGAGTAGCCGGTTCCCATAACCGGTTCCGGAGAATATCCGGCATATTGGCCAAAACTGTGCAGAAACTTCAAAATTTTTAAGTTTGTTGCTCTTAATGCGAAGTAAACACACTCGCAATGGTAATCAGTCAGTTAAACCTCGAGGGCCATTTTGGTTATTAGCGCCATAATCGCGGGCCGCATGTGAAATATCAATAAAAATTACTGAAAATCGCAGAATATGAATAAATTGACACTTTAATTTCCTCAATTAATTAATTCATTCGATTTAGAAATGCAATTTATTTTTTTCCAATTTACAAAATTGTGACCAAATATACTTCCATAACCAACTAAAAACTTAGTTCATTCCAAATAAATTCCATCCAATACAATTTCCTTTGCAAAAAAAAATCAATTCGACACTTTTACATTTAAACTTTTCAAATGCTTTACAAACATATTTGGATTGATCTATTTTTTAGCTTGTATTTTGGCTGACTACTTTTCCCAATGATTTTTAAATGTATTTTTGAAACTCATATTTTCAAATTATTCGCATTCGCATTCGCATTCGCATGGAGATGGTGATCTTAGCGGGTTGCAGACTGGATTTCGTCAAGTATATGTGATGATTGTCTAGCCCAGGTTGCTTAGAAATTGATTAAAGGGATTTAAAACCAATTCCACCAGAACAGGACAGGCAGCACCATGAGAGCCATCCATTGCCGGCCGCTCCCATCTCCACCATTCACCGGGAAGGAAAAAGGATGCGGAGCACGGGGATTGTTGATGCTTGACTTACTTAGAAAAAGGTAGCGAAACCGCAGGCTCTTTTTCCCAGCCCTATTGTGGAACTCGATCAAATTGACCGCTTGACCAAATTTGATCGAATTTAAACAACAGGGTTGCGTAAGTGTCGCGGGGAGTTGGTAGTTGTGATGGGTGAAGGTCTGGGATTCACTCTAAGCAAGCGATACGACCATTGGCATAAATGATTTTAAAAGATGAGCTATTATTCTCAAGGCAAGCAAGCGGATGCTGCTGATGAGATAGTTCCCGTTTAATTTTGTAATATTATTGGTTTTTAAAGGATTGAAGTTTTATTCTCAAGTCAAGGAAGTCTAAGCTGCTATTGGGTTAATTCCCGTTTAAATTTGTGTTGTGTTTGAACTTTTAACAGGTTCGATTTTATTCTCAAGGCATACTGTTATATGATGTTGTTGAGACAGATGTCATTGAATTATTGTTGTATATTTTTAGATCTTAAATAATTCTATTTTAGACAGCCGGCTGTGGAAAAATAGAACCAAAGTAAAACAACATTAAATAATGCTCACGGTACGGAACGATTGAAAATTATATGTTTAACACTCGGTATTTACAAAGCTCACTAACATTAACGCGCGGTATTTTCCAACGTTTAAAAATCCTAAATCTACATTGGATTTACAAAGTATCATTATTCTGGCAAAAAAAATAAAATAAAATAAAGAGTCTATCATAAGTCTGTAAGCTTGCAGACTTTCTAGTTATGCTCGATATTTTAGCAACACTGACTTGAATCTGTCAGACCATGTCAGACGACAGATGAGAGACGTTACATCTGTCACAATTCAGGGAGAAAGAGAAGTTTCCCAAATGACACCTCTCCCGACGAGCGTCTCGCCGTCTCGCTTTATTCCATCAAGGAACGCACTCACCCGATTGAAATCTCCGCCACCAGGACTGTGAGCCATTCTTGCTCTCCCCAACATTAGGCGCCCTTTACCGACCCACTCCAACTCAACTGCTTTTCGGCTCGTGCAAGGTCATCTTCCGGCCAAAGACGACTCCAAGCAACACACACAACCACGACATCTCTATCTCTTTCTTTCTCACACACACTCTTCAATTTGGGGTCGCGTTGAAAAATCGGTTGTTTTCCCAACAAAACTAAATCACTCCAAAAAACGATGAACCCCATAATTTTATGAAAACTCCACTATCCCCCAAAAGCCCATCACGAAATCTTTAAGATACACCGGTTTTTCTGCACAAAAAACACGAAAAATCACACTAAATTGTCTAAAATATTCGCGGCGACAAAGATCACAACCAAAGCCAAGATGGCTGCTCAGAATCAACTCATATTTTCAAATTATGATCTCAAAGTGCAATATTTTTGGATTTCCTATTAAAAATCATATTCACAGAAAAGTTTATTTGGATAAAGAATCAACATTATTTTGAAAAATAAGTGTTTTATTGTAAAATAATATAGAATTACTTTTCTCATTTTTTTATTTTTTGGTAAAATTTTTATTGCGCAAAGCAGATTAAAATTATGATTATACAGCAATTCCCCACAAAAACAGCATGATTCGAATAAAAGTTCTCCGATCGGGCTCAACATTTTTCTGGGGGTTCCTTGGCCAAAATAATTAGACCCGTAATTTTTTGTTTGGCCATTCGGGTGACCTACGCCGTGTTAGGGTGGTCCGACCACTTCAAAAAATCATATCTCCGCGCCATTTCATCCGATTTAAGCTGTCCTAGACGCAAAAGAAAGGTGATTAGTTTGGCTATTTGGGAAAAATAGTAAGAAGTTTCAAAAATCTAGCTTAACATTTGAAAAGGTCGTATGAAAACTTAAAATGCTGTTTTGAAGGTCTCGGGACCAAAGGGCCTATGTCTGAAAACATTTTTATCGGATTCCTCGGAAAATTTCACATAACATATAAAAAAATGGTGAAGTTATGTTGTCAGTACTCTGAGATACGATTTTTTGAAAATAAAAACTGGGTTTTTCGACGCGCCACGCGCAAAAATGGGAAAATGACGAAAACGGGAAACTTTCATACGACCTTTTCAAATGTTAAGCTAGATTTTTGAAACTTCTTGCTATTTTTCCCAAATAGCCAAACTAATCACCTTTCTTTTGCGTCTAGGACAGCTTAAATCGGATGAATGGCGCGGAGATATGATTTTTTGAAAAAAAGTTGTTTTTGCGAAAAATGACGAAAATTGCCATTTTTCGGACCACCCTAACACGGCGTAGGTCACCCTAATGGCCAAACAAAAAAATACGGGTCTAAATATTTCGGCCAATGAACCCCCAGAAAAATGTTGAGCCCGATCGGAGAACTTTTTTTCGAATCATGCTGTTTTCGTGGGGATTTGCTGTATATTCGAAAGCTTATTAGAAAAATTTGATATAGGTACGTTAAATTTTTGAGCGAAAAAAAAATATTGTTATTATTCATCTGACAACTAAACGAATCACAAATCAATTCGTTTTTGATTTTTAAAGCAAGTAATATGTTTCATTATTTTTAATCAATAATTTGAATACCGGATGAGTTTAAATTCAAGTGGCCAACGAGAACCCGTTCTGAATGTTCCGAATCAGGGAACCAGCTTGTTTTTATTTTGTTTTTTTTTATAAAACATTTTTTAGTTCTTAATTTTTCTAGGTTTCTAGAAAAAAAAAAACATTTATTTAATATCAGAATTAGAAAAGTTGACAAATGGCCAACGGAAACCTGCTCTGAATGTTCCGAATCAGAGAACCAGTGGACACTTGAAATTTTTAATAAATTTTATAAATCATTTTTCAATTAATGAAATTTAAGAATCCTGGAAAACTGCTGAATTTATTTACAATCAGAATTTGAAGATAGTTTTTTTTATGATTTTTTATGATGATTATTTCATTAAATTACTTTAGTTTTTAGTTTTTAGTTTTTAGTTTTTAGTTTTTAGTTTTTAGTTTTTAGTTTTTAGTTTTTAGTTTTTAGTTTTTAGTTTTTAGTTTTTAGTTTTTAGTTTTTAGTTTTTAGTTTTTAGTTTTTTGTTTTTTGTTTTTTGTTTTTTGTTTTTAGTTTTTAGTTTTTAGTTTTTAGCTTTTAGTTTTTAGTTTTTAGTTTTAAATTTTTAGTTTTTAGTTTTTAGTTTTTTAGCTTTAGTTTTTAGTTTTTAGTTTTTAGTTTTTAGTTTTTAGTTTTTAGTTTTTAGTTTTTAGTTTTTAGTTTTTAGTTTTTAGTTTTTAGTTTTTAGTTTTTAGTTTTTAGTTTTTAGTTTTTAGTTTTTAGTTTTTAGTTTTTAGTTTTTAGTTTTTAGTTTTTAGTTTTTAGTTTTTAGTTTTTAGTTTTTAGTTTTTAGTTTTTAGTTTTTAGTTTTTAGTTTTTAGTTTTTAGTTTTTAGTTTTTAGTTTTTAGTTTTTAGTTTTTAGTTTTTAGTTTTTAGTTTTTAGTTTTTAGTTTTTAGTTTCTAGATTTTAGTTTTTAGTTTCTAGATTTTAGTTTTTAGTTTTTAGTTTTTAGTTTTTTTTTATGTGTTCATGTTTTGTTTTTTTTTTAACTGAGTGGTATTTTTTGGTTTTTAGTTTTAAAAGCTTGGATCTTGGATCAGAATCTTTACTAAATTTTTTTAGCCGGTTATTATTGAAGTAAAGATTTTTTGGAAGCCAAAAATTAGATTTTCACACAAACATCGATAATTAAGTAGATGTTTTTGCACCAAATACAATGTATCCTTTGGTAAACTAACAGCCCACAACAATGTTACATCTCCGCTTTTCCAAACAGATTTACGGAGAAAAACATAAAACAGAGCGACCAGACTGCTTTTTTTTATTATTTCTTCCTTTGAATCGACAACGATTTGCTCCTCAATCCTTTCGTCCTCTACTCAGTCCTTCAATTAATTGGCGTGACGCTCATCAATTAATCAGAGCCCAGCGGAGTAAACAACGAACGGTTGGTGGCTTTTACCCAGTGTGTCGAACGATTTCATTTCGGTTCGGCGCGGGTTCAAGGAATTATTTGATAAACCCTTGAACCTTATCCTTTCCCGCAAGTTTGGACGAGACACGACTTCTTGGAAACATTGCCAAACTGATTTCGAAAGCGCTTTTAATTACGAAATTTTACGAGGTTGTTCAAGCAAGTGATAATCTTATTGTGTAACTTTTGTCTCACTTTCAGGATCAAAAGCTGCCCCATTTGAATGTGCTGTTCCTGGACAACGACACCATCGCCGCGAACAGTCACGTGCACTACCAACTGCTGAACGACACCATGGGGCTGTTCCAGCCAAAGTGCGTAACGTACGAGCTTCCCGCTACCAGACAAACCGTGTTTAGTTGTTGTAAGGATGAGGGGTTTTTGAAATTTGAGCTTATATTAAGATATTTTCAATTCTAGCCTTGGAAGCGCAGCATTACGGAATTCTGCCGAAGGGTCGTTACTGTGTCGTTCTGCGAGCGGTCGATGAAAGTTTTCCAGCGGAACTGTTGGCTCCCAACGACCTGGGAAGTTCGACGATTTGCATCACACCGAACCATGACCGTATCCAGCTGCCGCAACCGGAAGCCTTGGTCAGTCCGGATCACCCGGTCGCCCCGGAAGTGAAACCGGCCCGAGGCAAGAAGCGGTCCGGCACGAAGGCGGCAGCCATTTTGGCAAACTTCAAGTACGAACCCAAGGTGACGCTGTACAACAGTACCTCACGATTTGCGAGAGTCACCGTGCCGAGCAATTTCTACGATCAGCTCAACGAAACCAAGATCGATTTGGAGTACCGCATCATCAGCAATCCGCTGGACGCATTCGAGATCACCAAAACAGCGGGAATTATATACGTGAAGAACACCACCATCATGCACAAGCAGCTCCCAGGGACGGTTCTGTCGCTGGAGGTCGGTTGGCTCAACCACAATGCCACGATCAAGGTTCATCTCGAGTCCAATCCGGGATCGCCCTGCAACGCCTCTGTCGAAGAGTTCTGCTCGCTGCACTCCAGCAAGAAAAGCTGCGAATCCAGTTGTGGCATTGGCAGCACGGAAGGTAACTGCCACTTCCGGAGCACCGATGCCAGTATGCTGTTTGCAGATCCGTCGTTTTTCAGGGAAACCTACCCCACCTGCTCGCCAGATCTTGATTTCTGCCCAGACAACTACTGCGATCCCCTCGAAGAAATGGCCTACCGGGAAAACGTTCAAATTTGTCCCCAAGACTGCGTCCTTCCGGCAAACATCTTCGGCGTGCACGAAATCGACAAAAGTCGCCGCCGAGGCCTGCACATGGCCACGAGTGCGTGCACGTGCCGCGTCACCGGTCAGTGCGACTGCGTTGCGGCGCTCAACATCAAACCCGAACACATGAAGCAGCGAACAAAGCCACCCAAAACAACCAGCACCACCACAACGGAACCAATCCCGCTAACGACCGGCAGCAACGTGACGGCGGGAGCATCCGTACCGGCAGCGGTCCGCGACGGAACGTACTACCACACCGGCCTTATCACCGGTCCCCACGCGCCGATCTACCTGCTGGCCATCGTGATCGTGCCGATGATTGTGGCCGTGCTGCTGGTTTCGTACTGCTTCACGCGCAAAGTGAGCCTCAAGAAGAAGCTGGTCGACGCGGACAACATCCCGATGAACCTGGTGAGCAACGATACGGAGGTGTTCAACGTGGACATGTCGCTGCACTCGCGGATGAACGATATTAACTTTAAAATCGATGTGAGTATTTTTTTTTTTTTTTGTAATTTGTCGCACTCGCACAGTCATCCCTCATATTCGGAACAGTTTACAGATCAGCCAATGTTCAAAAAATCATAGAAAATCGATAATTGAACTTAATGATTCGCCTTCATTTGAAAGCTTTTCTTGCGATCTTTCGAATACTGTATCGCACAACTGCAAATTTTAACTTTTATATAATGTTTTTTGAAAGTAAACTTTGACCCTTGAAATCCACAAATTCGGAACAGTAACGTATCGTCGCGTGTGTGCTATCTTGTGACACGTCCTATCTTTTTACAGCAGACGTGTCACAAGATAGCACACAAGCGACGGTATGATGATTTATTATAAAGCTTTATGACGTTTCGCGTACGCACACTAGCGCACCATTTGATTTTGCTGTAAAGTAAAAAGTAAATCTTTCCCAGTTCCTGAGGGGAACACCCTTGAAGAGTATCGGGGCCGGCATTTACAAAGCGGATTCAGTGGCAGTCAATTAACCAACTTAATGTTAACATGTTAAGGTTAATGTCAACATTCCATAGGTCGCCTCCCTAAGGTGTCGTGATAAGGTCCAGTTTGTGACGATACACTACCTTCCCTTTACTAAGCAATCGAATCCAGAAGGGAAAAGATCACCAGTTGTGTTGGTCCGAGCCGGGATTTGAACCCCGATCTACCGCTTACAAGGCGGAAGCGTTACCACTGGGCACGTGGCTCGGTCGATTTTGCTGTCCCGCCCGTGTGGATCAATCGGACCGCGCACTGGACTCACAATCCAGAGGTCGCCGGTTCGAATCCCGCGGCGGGCGCTCTAAAATTCTTTGTGTAAATATGGGTATTCGGCGCCGTCGCTCCGTGCCATACTTTCATACACTTAGGAGCCCAGGGCGGCGAAGTCCTTGTAGATAAAAAGGAAGACACTAGTGGTTGGTACTAGCAATGGTGGCCGACAGCTATAAAGTCAACTTCGTTTTTTTTTTTTTTTCGCAAAGTTTTAACAAATGCGATTATTTTCAAAAATTAAAAAAAAATTGTATGGAGTAATTCTCTAGAATTTCACATTTTTTTTTCCTTTTTTATTTGGATGAAACTTGCAATTTGTATGTCAAAAGAAGATTAAAGCGGCCAGCCCTACTGCGTTGTGTTTACCGCCAAGAGGATTCTGTGTATTTTGGCGTTGATGTTATGAAGCAACCAAAAAAACGCTGAGGCATTCATATTTTTTCAATCAAACTGCCAATATTTAACATTGTAGTCTTACTAAAAATCGAGATTTTTCTACTCAATGTGAGTTCAAAGAAAATTTACAAAACCCTTCCACCCCTCCCAGTTCGACACCAAGTGGGAGTTTCCCCGCTCGAGCCTCATCCTGGACATCACGCTCGGCGAGGGCGAGTTCGGCAAGGTCGTCAAGGGTTTCGCCACCGATCTGCCCGAACGCCCAGGCATCACGACGGTCGCCGTCAAGATGCTGAAAACCGGCGCCAACTCGGTCGAACTGCTGGCCCTGCTTTCGGAGTACCAGTTGCTGCAGGAGGTGGCCCATCCGAACGTGATCCGGCTGCTGGGCGCGTGCACCAAGGGCGACTCACCGCTGCTCATCATGGAGTACTGCCAGTACGGATCGTTGAAGTGAGTTGGAGTGTGGTAGCGGATTTTTGGGGTTTGAATTAAGCGGTGTTTTGTTGTTTCAGAAACCACCTTCGGCTGAGTCGCAAGCTGGAAATCATGAACTCGGCAGACTACGAGAACGCTATCGAGCCGATTACGGTCAAGGACATCCTGTCGTTTGCGTGGCAAATCAGCAAGGGAATGGCGTACCTGACCGAGATCAAGCTGGTTCATCGTGATCTGGCGGCGCGCAACGTTCTGCTTGCCGAGGGCAAGGTGTGCAAGATATCCGACTTTGGGCTGACGCGGGACGTGTACGAGGACGATGCCTACCTGAAGAAGAGCAAGGACCGCGTGCCGGTCAAGTGGATGGCGCCGGAATCGCTCGCGGATCACATTTACACCACCAAGAGTGACGTGTGGGCGTTCGGCGTGCTGTGCTGGGAACTGATCACGCTGGGCGCGTCGCCGTACCCGGGCATTCCGCCGCAGAATCTATACACGCTGCTGAAGCAGGGCTACCGGATGGACTGTCCGTCCAACTGCTCGGAGGAAATGTAAGCTAATGTTTGAACTGTATTGTGTAACTTTTGCTCAAATTTATTATCTTGCAGCTACAGCATCGTACGCTCGTGCTGGGCCGACGACCCCAAGTTGCGACCCTCGTTCAAGCATCTGGCTGGCCAGTTTGAACGGCTGCTTGGGCGTACGGCCAAGTACATCGACATGGAGCAGAACTCGATCTCGAATCCGGTCTATTGCGAGAACAAAGACGGTAATTTCTTCCATTCATCGATAACAATTTTAAAATCTAACTCTCCAACATCCCCTCAGAAACCGACTGCGCCCAGATCTCCTTCGTCCAAGAAGAACAAGCCCGCCTGGAAAGCCTCTGGACCACGCCGCAGTACGAACCGGCCACCGACGCCAGTACGATCGCCAGCTTCCGGTACCTCTCCCCCATCACGGACAAAAAGACCCTACTCCAAAGCTACGACACCCCGCGACCCCTCATCGAAACGGCCACCATCGAGCAGAAGCTGCGCTACGAAAACGACGTCCGGCTGCGGCCCAAGAAGGTCGGCACCTACCCACCCTCGTCCGGCACCCCCACGGTCTACATCAACTCCGCCAGCAACCCGAACCTGCTGCTCGAAGACGAAACAACCTTCACCACGGAGTACGATTCGCCCAGCCGGCAGCCGCGCCCCGTCTCCTACCTGGACATGAACAAGCACAGCGTCAACCTGAACCTCGCCATCAACAACATGGTCGACAAGAAGCAGTCCAAGGACATTGCGTTCCGCTTCTCCAGCATCGACAACAACCTGCAGATCGTGTCGGGCGATTCGCCCGAGGACGCGGAACGGCCGGTCGTCGTTCAGATTGGGCCGACTGACGTGGCGGAACCCGCAGAAGGGCGGGATGAGGTGGACTTTCCGTGTAAGGTGTTGAACGCGCCGCAGGAGTTGCACTCCGTTACCGTTACCTCGACTGTTTAGACTAGGAAGACCCAGCTGAAGAAAGGTCTTTTGTTGAAAGTTTTTCTCTTCATTTTTTGATAATGAACTATTTTTAAATGTATTACTAAGGGGTAAAGAAGAAGCAGGAACAGTTATTGCTAAGTGGTCTTATGTAAGTGGAACCAAAGTTGAACCTACAGTTCGTAGCAGATCGAAAAACCAAAATGAAATGTTTGATATCAATATATGTATTACAGTAAACAAGTAGTTAGATACAGAAACAGAACAATGTGCGTTACGCTGAGCTTAACGAAGGCAGGATTTGAACTCGCAGCATTCCAAACGTATTTATTTCAAGTTATTCCTTTTTTTGTTCTGTTAACCAGTAAGCAATGATCTCATTTTGCAATCGAATACCAAAACCAAGTTATCTACCGGCTAGATCCGGTACCTATGTACATGTGTAAGTTTGATTTTGTTAGTTTGACTATTTATTTCTATGTTCTATGAAAACGACATCAAAATGTGCCATAAATTGTTATAAAATGAAAAAAACTTTTATTTACCAACTTTATTTATTTGAGAGCCTAAAAACGAATACTCTAACATTGTATGAGAACATTCCCCCAAGAAGAAAAAAGTACTAAGTGTTATAATGTGCTGATTCCGCTATAAATCTAATCAAATTTATCGAAACCGGAAATCATACATCCGTGGTTTAAGGTTTAAGCCAGAACCATAACAACTGAATCAAATCGAATAAATTCTACTTTGAATTATAACTAAAATTGTCAAGTTGATACTTTGCCGAAAGTCCTTTTGATGACAGGGTTTGGTATTATACCTACATACCTCATTATACTCACCGCCATTTTGTCCACCATCTTGGATTTAAAAATTAGAAATCACTTCAGCGTAGTTCAGCGGTCATACGGATTTTTATTTTTTCCGTGTCCATTAAGTCATTTTGAGCAACTTTTGTTCTTCGTATTTTTTTTTTACTTCTTTCGTTTTTTTGTTATTTTTGTTTTTTTCAGTATTTTTATAAGCATTTTTTGTTTAGTTTGTTTTTTTTCTTTCATGATATTTGGCTTATTCTACCACCTCCTCATTACCTTTTGCCTTTTTAAGTTCTTTCATGTTTTTTCAGGCACTTTTTAATTTTGTTTACTTGTTTTCACATTTTCTGCTATAGAACGTAACGATAGGCATTTAAATTGTAGAAAAATGCACAAATTGAAGCTAAATATGCAAATCGAAAGGAAAGCGGTCAAGAAATGTTGCGCATATCTTTCGTTAATTTCTTAAATTCTTAAATTTCTAAATTCTTAAATTCTTAAAATCTTAAATTCTTATATTCTTCAATTCTTAAATTCTTAAAACTCTTAAATTCCTAAATTCTCAATAGCGAGTTTTTCACCAATGTGAAACAGGTCGTTTCGAAGTGCTCCGATATTAATGAAACTTTCAGCGTTTGTTTGTCTATAAATAAGATGAACTCATGTCAAATATGAGCCGTAGAGGGGACAAAGGAAAGTGGGGGCATTGAAGTTTGATGTCCAAAAAACATAAATAATCTTAAGATAGCTCGCCCTCTCGCGTTTTTTCATTGCGGGTTTCAGAGAAAACAAAAGAATCTTCAGCGATTTTTGGTGAGCGAGAAATAGAGAAGGAGTGATAGAAAGTGAATGCTCATTGCTCATGCTGGCAATTACGAAATAAAAGAAGAGAACTCTCAAGCTTTAGCGACGGGCGCTCTAAAATTCTATGTGAAAATATGGGTATCCGGCGCCGGCGCCCTCAGCCATTGAGATGTAGAAATCATCAAATGATAATTTTTTTCTATCACTCATTTACAAAACCAACAACTGAACTGAACCTTTCAATTTGCCACAATAGGATTTTTAATGAAAACATAGTTTGATCAATTCACTGCAAAGTTACAGCAAAAAAAATCATTATTCGACAACAATAATTAACTTGGTGATAATTGTATGGTTTAAAAACGATTATCCATTGTTTATTTTGTTTTTTTTTGCTTTGAAGATTTATTTAAATGTCCCACTTTATTATGAAAGTTTCATAGCATAACACAAATCTAAATGTGGTAACAATATGTACAAAAAAAATAAAAATATATTTTTGGAGCTAAAGGAAAAAACATAAAAAAAAAATCTAGATTTTTTGCAGTTTGAACCAAACTAATGCAAGCATTATTTTCACAGGTGTACTGTTTTTCAGGAGCAATTCTATCAAGCAAAGCAAGCCTTGGCACAACCACAACCAGCAAACTTCCCATCGATTTGGCGACTGCAGAGCTGTCGAATGTGTGCGCGCACCGGCCGACGACCGTTGATGACCATCCAACGTGCAGTGTGGGCACAATACAAGGCGGCATCAAATCGACACGACCCGCGACATCCACGACCACATGCTCGTTGAACTTCACGGTGTATGGTAAGAAGCAAAAAATAATGCGTCCATAAATTACGTAGTTGCAGTATTTGTAAGTCAAAGTTAATTGGTGTCAAATAGGGTTTTTCTTGAAACTAGGGGAAATATACCCATTTTAATCAGTCTAAGCCGTTCGGCCAATTCTCATCACTTTTGCCGTTTTGCGCTATTAAATCAACATTTTCAGATGTATCAACAATGCACAGTTGCTTGCTCACTTTTGTTTGAGCTATTTATTACTTTGGAACAGTCAAAAACTCTTTAGGAAAGCTGTAATTCATGATCTAAGTGCTGATAGGCCGATAATAGAAATAGGCTGAGAAATGGTATAGTTCCCCTATGAAGAAAAATGTGAAAGTTTGATTTATTCGTTATTTCGGCACGATCCCTAATGTGTATGAAACTCCAATATAATTACCCGATTGTGCGATTATAATGCGTCGTGGTGTTGCGCACTGAACTCGACACGTACACCAGCCCACATCAACGGTCCCTACAGGTCGAGTCGGGTTGGCATATCAGAACTGTGTGGACCCTTGATCTGGACTGGTGCGGTTGCGCTACTCTTGTGAATTTTGTATGAAATAATTCAATTCTTATCTATTCTAGATATTCTGAAAAATTGTAAGGTTAAAATGATGTCCCTTAGAAAGAGCACTGCCTGGATGGCACCGGCTGCAATGCGGTATGTATTTTATATCTAAATCTGTGTATCTGTAAATTTATCTAATTGGAGCATGTAATGAGTCATCAAGTAATTCTTAAGTAGAGTAAAACATTAACTTATAACATTCTAGCATTCTAGCGTTATTAAAAGCCAATTATAGCACTCTAGTAATGCTAAATTGAATTGTTCAAAATCGATATCAATGGCCGTCCAAATTAAAGTAAACACTCGAAGCCGGTAGAACCGGTTATGTAAGACTAATAATCGAAACTCATCTGTTGAGCCCTAACCAAACAGTCGAAAATTGAGTACGTTTTCGAAGTTATCTTATCAGCCGTTGACTGCAGCGAACAATACACAGAAGAAAATGGTTTCAGCTTATTTTGGTTGTGATTTTTTTATTCGATTTAAAAACTACATTTTAATTCGATTTATTTGATTTGCTCAAAAAACAACATTCATAATTGAAACAGTAAACTCAGCTAACGTTGGAATGTAACGTTGCAGATTCGCCCGCATGAGCAGCCAGGTCGGTGACATGGGATCCGGCGCTGGACGGGGTGGCGGCGGCGGTGGCTCAATCCGTGAAGCCGGCGGCGCTTTTGGCAAGATGGAAGCCGCCCATGAGGAGGAGTACTTCTACAAGAAGGTAAGTTTCAGGATTTTTTTTTTGGAAGGCAGCAATAAATTGATAAGGTAAACTAATTATTTTGATTTTTTGTAGCGCCAAGAGCAGCTGCACAAACTGAAGGAAAAGCTGATCAAGCACGAGGACTTCCACGAGGAATCGATTAAGCACCACGAAGAGGCCATCGCTCGCCACAAGAAGGCTATCGAAGAGTTGAAAAAGTAGTGGGCGAGCTTGATGGGGGATATATCAGTGCCTTGTGCTTACTTCGAAATTACTGTGTCTTTTGGATTAAATTTTGTTAGTTATTCTGGAACAAAGATGTTTTTTTTTCCTTCTTTGAACAATTGGGTCCTAAAATGAAGCTTAGATTGCTTATATTATTGTTTACATCGATAAAGCTTATTTTTCTGAGTACAATGACCCTTTGTACGACCACAAAGGATCAAAAATGGATTTTTAAATCAATTTTGAAAAATTAACTTCTCGGTCCATTTTGACAGAAAAGGTCCTACTTGACAGCTCTTTCCAAGCGGACCATAGTTGATCCATCGAAAAAATGTTGTCTTGTCAACTTTTTTTTTTTGCATTAAAATAACAAAAAGTGATCAGAAATGGTTTTTAAGCGTGTGTTTAATCGTTGTACATACAAATTTACTTAGGGCTTTAGGACCCTATTATCAGGAATAGCAACGGCTAACAAAAAAGGATACAGCATGGCGCGGGAACGCGGTTAAAGTTGCTCCAGCCTGCATTTTTCTTGAGTCTTTGTATAACAGCTTTAGGTTTTTTTTTTTCACAAAATTTTGAACAAAAAATTCATAGACTTACCTTTAAATGTGACTTTCAATCTTAAAAATTAAAAAAAATAATATATATCCCGAGCAGACGGAAATAACTTGGAAAGGTCAGTTTTTGATATTGTGAGAAGATCGAAATATGTTATTGGGATGATCAGATTAGTTGATAAAATAACAAAAATAAATAACAAAAATTTGTTCGAAGAATAACTTAAACTGTTATTATGTTGTTATTACAATACCAAACCAATAACACAGAAGGAATCATGAAAGAATAACAAGATTTGTTATTTTGTGCGGAGAGGTGGAGCAGCATAATAACAAAAATTGTTATTGAACTTGTATGTCTCCATAACAAAAAATGTTATTGTTTTGGTTTATTTTCCATTTGCAAATAAACCTGCAGTTGCCATCACTCTCCTGTACAAGTCAGTGCTGCAGAGTCGGGTTCCTTCAAGCGACTTTGAATCCATACATAGAAGACAACTCCGACTCTGGATGCAGGATATGACGTCAATGCCGACTTCAGCTCTCCAAAAATACCCGACTTCACAGATTCCGACTCCAAGTGAAAGTTGCTGAAAATTAGCTGAATCCGATGCTGTCTCCGAGGTCTCACTCCAGCTCGAACTTCAACGTCAGCTCCGACTTCACTTACTCGCTCTGTGAAAATAATAACAGTTTTTGTTATTCACATTTCAAAAATTCGACGGTAACATTTCAAAAGGCATCATGTACATTTTGACATTTTCTGGGTTATTGCATATTCTAAAAGTACTCCTAATTAGCTACCTCTCCACCAAAAATGAGCAAAAGTTACTTCAGTAAAGTCTGTTTAATCATGATTTTAAATAAAGTAACATAAACAAAATCTCTGCCATCAGCAGTCCCTGTTTATATAGCCCTGTCAATCTGTCAAACAAAAGACTACATGAACCTCGTGATGAAAAAAAAGCAACATGAACAAAGCGCCATGTACATTCGGCGAAGAAAAACGAATCATAACAAACCGCTCCCCTCAATGACAGCAGGGTGATATAGACGTTGCAATTTCAAAAGAAGTTATGTTTGTTTTTCTCAAATAAAATTACGGAACTAATGTTTTATTGAATTTGGATGATCAAGTATCAATAACAGCAACGTTTTCCATAGTTTGTTATCATTAGAACATCTTATTTTTCTTTTATATTAAAATGGGAATTGAAAATGGATGCTCAACATTCTAATGCGTTTTTCTCAAAACGCATGGTTTGTACATGATGCTTTTTGAAATGTTGGCGTCGAATTCTCAATAAATAAATCAATTCCCTTAGGGCATCTCCAGCGCTGGGGTGCAAATCAAATTTGCACCCGGCTCATGAATACCGAGATCAAATTTGCCACCTTGAAAAACTCCGTCATCCCCACCGCTAGGGTAGCAAATTTGCCACCGAAACAAGCCCACCGCGGGGGGCAAATATGGGTTTTTATGATTTTTTGCTCTCGTTTACCTTCAAAATCAATAATTATGTGTTGATTCATGCCTAGAAATGCTAAAAGTTTATTAAACTTTTTAATCCTATTGAAAATTTCAAAGAATTTCATTTTTCGAAAATGTCGAAAGTTAAACCATTTGCTACCCGATTTGATTCCCACCAATTTTGCTCTCGAGTTTGCCCCCGAGTCTCCCACCGCGCGTGGCAAAGCAGGTATCAAATTTGATCTCAAGTTCATCTGTAGAAGAAAAATATGTGTCGGTACCTGTCGGGTACTCATTTTCTGATACCCGACAAGTACCGGCAAGCCGGGGGCAAAGTTTTGAATGCGTGTTTCGGAGATATTTGTATGTCTGCTCTTGTGTATGATTCAAAAATTCAAAAATTCCAAAATTTAAAAATTCAAAAATTCAAAAATACAGAAAATCAAAAATTAAAAAAATCAAAAGTTCAGAAATTCGAAAATTCAAAAATTCCAAAATTTAGAAATTCTAAAATTTAATTTTTTTTATTCAATCTTTTTAAGTTTTTTTTTAAATTTTTCTAAATTTTTCATTTTCTTTAATTTTTTTTTATTTTAATTTTTTTTGATTTTTTTTATTAATTTTTCAATTATTTATGTTTTTCATTGTTATGCTAATTTCTATAATTTTTTTTATAATTTTGAATTTTTTGAATTTTTTTTATTTTTTTTATTTTTAATTGACTTTTTTTTATTTTTTTCATTTTTTTTAATTTTCTTGAAATTTCTTTTAATTTTTATTTTTTTATTTTTTTTTTTAATTTTGTCTTTTGTCATTTTTTTATATTTTTAATTTTTTTTCATATTTTACCTATATTTTTTCCATTTTTTTTTTTGATTTTTTTTCTTAAGATTTAATTTTTTTAAATTTTTTTGTCATTTTTTAATTTTTTTATTATTTTTTTTTTATTTTTTTAATTTTTATAAAGTTTTTAATTTTATTATTTTTTTAAATTTTTAATTTTTTTAATTTAAAAAATATTTTTTTAATTTTTAAATTTTTTTAAATTTTTTAAATTTTTTTAACATTTTTAAAAAATTTAATTTTTAAAAAAATTATTTTTATTTTTTTATTTTTTTGAATTTTTCAATTTTTTAAAGTTTTTCATTTTTTTAATTTTTAATTTTTTTAATTTTTTTAAATTTTTTTAATTTTTTTAATTTTTTTAAATTTTTTTAATTTTTTTAATTTTTTTGTAAATTTTTCAAGTTTTTTTAATTTTTCAAGTTTTTTTAATTTTTAATTTTTTTATTTTTTTTATTTTTTGTATTTTTTTATTTTTTTCATTTTTTTTAATTAAAAAAAAAATCAAGTTTTTTTTATTTTTATTTTAAATCTCTTTAATTTTTTTTCAATTTTATAATTTTTTTAGTTTCTTTTTAATTTTCTTTGATTTTTTTTTATTTTTTATTTTTTGATTTTTTACACATAAAAAACAATTTAATTTTTTTCCGTGCAAGATTCAGTTTTCCGTGCATCATTCCATTTGCCGCAGTAGCAAACCAGCAGAATAACGGGTAGCAAAGTGAAATCTCGAAGAACTGAGAGCAAATTTGCTACCGCGACAGGTACCGCAGTGGGGTTGATGTCGGGTGCAAATTTGATTTGCTTCGATGTTTGCTACCCGCGCTGGAGATGCACTTAGAGAATATAACAAACTAAAAAAACAACTATCAAAAGTTAATTTTATCAGATTATTTTAAGCTTAAGGACCCCATTTCATGGTCAAATAAATGATCACGACTATGGAAAAAAAACTATGGAATAATTTTGACCAATTTAGTCAAAATTATTCCATAGTTTAGGCAATTTTAGTCTCATAGGGGGTATATCAAATAATTAAAAAAAAAATCAACTTTCAAAATTTCAACTTTTTAGAATAATTTTTAGCTTAAGGACCCCATTTCATAGCTAAAATAATGACCCCGACGAAAATGGTCAAAATTATACCTAAAAACTAAACATATTTAACAAAAGAAAAAATAATAACAGATTGTGTTATGGACACTTAAAAACTTTTCCATTTGTGCGATTTATGGTAATTTTATTTCTAAGTCAGAATACCAAACTAATGACAAATCTTGTTATTAGGAAAGTTTTTGAAATGTCAAACATTTCCTCTTATTAGCGTGTTATTAAACATTTTCAGTATAATATCACTTCAATACCAAATCTTGTTATTTTATCTGAAAGTGTTATTATTTTTTCTTATTGAAGTTCTAATTGAAGATAAAATAATAACATTTTTTGTTATTTAAACAGGATTTGTTATTGAAATATTATTAATTCTGTTATTATGTGGCCGGGATATGTGGCATGTTTTCTTCTTTCAGTGTATTTTCTTAGGAATTCCCGTAAAATGTGTGTTTTTTGTGTTTGTCTTTGACCACTTTTTGATACGATGCAATGGCTTTGAGATACAGCAATATTTAATTTACGAAACACAAATTTATTTTAAAAACTTACCGTCTAAAATGTCATTCTGGCACCATATACACAAAAACGGCTTATATAAGCGTAAGATAAGATGTCCTGTCATTCTCGAAAGACGAAACAGCCTGGTTTTCTCTACCAACCAGGGCCGTATCTAAGGGGGGTGTTATGGGTGTTCAACACCCCCCATGGAAAAAATGGCTTACACCCCTAACGCCCCAAAAAAAAACACGGCCCGAAGGGCCGCCATTTTTTTTTTTGATCATCCACATCTAGACTCTAGATACGCCCTCATGGAAAATTATAGACATTAAAAAAAGTGATGTAGATGGATGAAGCCTTCTACATAACTAACACTTAAAGAAAAACATCACTATCACTAGATACGCCATCATAAACATGTTTAAAAAGGACTTGGATCGCTAATTCCCATAGAAAAACTCAACTTTCACTAGATACGCCCTCGGTCTCGTGGCGCAGGGGTAGCGGCTTCGGCTGCCGATCCCGATGATGCTATGAGACGCGGGTTCGATTCCCGCCTTATCCACTGAGCTTCTATCGGATGGTGAAGTAAAACGTCGGTCCCGGTTTCTCCTGTCTCGTCAGAGGCGCTGGAGCAGAAATCCCACGTTAGAAGGAAGGCCATGCCCCGGGGGGCGTAGTGCCAATAGTTTCGTTTGCCCTCATAAAAATATTTTAAAAAAACTTTGATCGTTGAAGCCAATAAAAAAAACTCAATTCTTACTAAACACGCCCTCATAAAAATATTAAAAGAACGACATTGATCGTTGACGCCAAGAAAAAAAACTCAACTCTCTTTAAATACGCCCTCATAAAAATATTTAAAAAAAACTTTGATCGTTGAAGCCAAGAAAATAACTCAACTCTTACTAAATACGCCCTCATAAAAATATTTAAAAAACGACATTGATCGTTGACGCTAAGCAAAAAAATTCAACTCTCACTAAATACGCCCTCATAAAAATATTAAAAAAAAACTTTGATCGCTGACGCCAAGAAAAAAAATCAGCTCTTTCTAAATACGCCCTCATAAAAATATTTAAAAGAAACTTTGATCGTTGAAGCCAATAAAAAAAACTCAGCTCTCACTAAATACGCCCTCATAAAAATATTTAAAAAACGACATTGATCGCTGACGCCAAGAAAAAAAACTCAACTCTCACTAAATACGCCCTCATAAAAAATATTTAAAAAAAACTTTGATCGTTGAAGCCAAGAAAATAAGTCAACTCTCACTAAATACGTCCTCATAAAAATATTTAAAAGAAACTTTGATCGTTGAAGCCAATAAAAAAACTCAACTCTTACTAAATAAGCCCTCAAAAAAATATTTAAAAAACGATATTGATCGCTGACGCCAAGAAAAAAACTCAACTCTCACTAAATACGCCCTCATAAAAATATTTAAAAAAAAAACTTTGATCGCTGACGCCAAGAAAAAACTCAGCTCTACTAAATACGCCTTCATAATAGTAGTTTATGCAACAAGTTGCAAAAAGAGGATTTTTTCAGCACGAGTCGTACATTTATCCAACGAGGTTCACCGAGTTGGATAAATACGAAGAGTGCTGAAAAAATCAAGTTTTGCAACGAGTTCCATACAACATTTTTTGCAATTCCAAAAAACACACACTGAGTGAAATTTTATGTCAAATTTTCATGTATTTTGTCAATAAATCTTTTAAATCAAAAAAATGTTGAAAAGTGTTACTTTTCGAAACAAGTGCTGAAAAGTAGAACTTTTCAGCATTTATTTTGAAAAGTGTTGCTATTCGATTCTGTTATTTTTGGTACAGAAAAGTAGGCTATTTCGTCGTTCAAGAATGACAGGAAAAGTAAGTAGTTTCACGACGGAATTGCAAAAAAAACTTTGAACGCTGACGCCCAAATCAAAAATCAACTCTTAATAAACAAACCCTCATAGAATAATTTTGAAAAAACTATTATCGTTGACGCCAAGAGAATAACTAAACTCTAACTAGAAACACCCTTATCAAAAATTATTGAAAAAAAAACTTAGATAGTTAACGCCAAGAGAAAATTTCAATTCTCAATTCAAATTCAGCAAAATCGATTTCGAGTGGTGTGCCGCGTAAAATGCCCCTAAGCCTTTGTATGGGCAGCTTCGAAGTTTCTATGGAAACCTGTACGGACGAATCAATCAATTTATTTAAAAAAGCTAAAATGCTGGTAAATTAGGTTTGAGAACGTTCTATTGGTGTTCAAAATTAGGGCATTTAGCCTCAACTGTAAACGAAAATCAACAAATTCGAAATCGAATTTTTCAAATTATGCTCAAATTTAGTGGGGCTATTGATCTATTAAAACACGGCACCGCCCCAAAGTTTTGCGATTTTCGTCAATTTTCCAAAAAAACCTCTTTTTTTATTGAGCATGTCTTTGAAACAAAAATTAATAGAGCAAAACTCGACTGTTATTATTAAAAGAAGTTGGACGCTGAATTGCGTCCCGCCCATGTGGATCAATCGGACCGCGTACTGGACTCACAATCCAGAGGTTGCAGGTTCGAATCCCGCGGCGGGCGCTCTAAAATTCTAAGTGTAAATATGGGAATCCGGCGCCGTCGCTCCGTGCCGTACTCAAACACTTAGGAGCCCAGGGCGGCGAAGTTCTTGTAGTTAAAAGGAAGACACTAGTGGTTAGTACTAGCAATGGTGGCCGACAGCTTCGTTGGACGCTGAATTGAATGATGTCAACAGATCTTCGATTGGTGCATTGAGCATTTTAAGCAATTGAAAACTTTTTCAAGCATTTTTTTCAACTTACATGTGATTTAATTTCAAATGATTTAGATGTTTTTTGGATTGATATATAAATAAATCCATCGACTTTTAGCGACTTTTCTGAAGAATTATCATTTATAATTAAAACAATCTTCAAAATAAAAAGATGCATTAAACTCCTCGACGAAATATTTCAATAAACCTCGAAAAGTTTTGAGAATAAACCTCTTTTCATGGTGCCAAATATCACCTGCGATTTTTATTTTAACTTAGGCCGTTGTTTTTTGAAGTTTATGTCCCTCGACTCTGACAAAAGTCAAGGGGAGCAAAAAAAAAAAGTTAAAAAAAATGAAATTACAGGCCACAGTTTTAACATGTTCAATACACCTGTCCGGTCGTTTTGCAATCATAAGTTTCCAAAATTTAATATTATTAAAAAAAAATTGCGAGAAAAATGTTATAAATAACACTGATACAAATCTTGTAAGCATATCCGGTAACTCTATGTTTATGAATTCGTAAATTTGGATTTTTTTTCAAAATCGTCAAAATTTTTCTCGAACTCGATGTAAATGTAACTCGATGTTGTCTTCGGCAAACTTGTTCCTTAAAATACGAACAATAAGAACGTTTTTGAAAAATAAAAAAAAATCCATAAAACGGTAATAACCAAATTGTGTTGATTTCCTCTAAAAATTGATTTTGTTTCGGGGGTTCAATCTGTGAACACAGAAAAAAATCAATTCCCGAAATCGTGAAAATTGTTCATGAATGTGAGAACCACGAAGAAATATATTCATGTTAGTAGTGTAAATGCACCAACTCATGAATAAATTCCTCCGCGGTTCTAACATTCTTGAACAGAATTCACGATTAAGGGAATTGAATTTTGTCTGTGTACTACAGCTGAATAGAGGCATTTGTATTTATTTTTTTGTGCATCCCTCCCTGAAAAAAATGGGGGCAAAACAAATTATTGATTAAAAAATATTAACTTTTGGAATCATGTACAATAGATTGTAAATTATTTAGGATTTAATATCGTTAAGTTTTATAATTTCAATCATATAGAGCATTCAGAAATTTACAAAATAGGATTTAGGGATCGCAGAAATTAAAATATATAATGAGTTTATTGATGTTGTTTGCGCATGCAAAAGGTTCAGATTGTAGATTTGTATCAGTTCAGTTAGATCTAGTACTACAGAATAATTCTAAGCATCTTCAAATGAGTTCTTGGCATTGTTATAGAATTTCCCGCTAGAACTACCAGCTTTGGTCACAAGAATCTCCTCTAGAAGTGGCAATTGCTCCATGAGACACAGTACAGAACAGATCAGACAGAACAGAACCGTCCTGTTCTGAAATACAGCTCAAGATGTAGAAAGATACAGTTTTCTCGTCTAATTACCGTCCAGTACAGTTCAATAAACCGACAGAAACCAAGAGCAATAAAGTTTTGATTACAAATAACTGTGCACTAGCTAACCCGCGAGCTTCAGTTCTGTCCAGATCCGATTATGCCACGGACCAAGCACCAGACGCTCTTATGTGCGTTAACAGATGTTTAGATTATTTTTTAACATTACTGTTACAATATATAAAGCAAATATCACGTTTTGGCAAAAAATGTTTGAATTTTAGTTTAAGGATTAAGGGAACGCAGAAATTAAAATATATAATGAGTTTATTGATGTTTAGATTATTTTTTAACATTACTGTTACAATATATAAAGCAAATATCACGTTTTGGCAAAAATGTTTGAATTTTAGCCAAGGGACAAAAACTTTAAATTATTTTTTTACTAGCCATAACCAATTCCACCACAATTCATCATTTTGTATCAAAAATCAGCGCCCAAGGAAGGTTTGTCAACTGCGTTAACATATGGCACTGAAATAAACGCCTATGTTGACTGTATACGCCCTTTCTACCACACACATACACCCCTAACGCCCTATTGGGGAAAACACCCCCCATTGAAGAATCCTGGATACGGGCCTGCAATAACAGAACCGAATAGAAACACTTTTCAAAACAAATGCTGAAAAGTTCTACTTTTCAGCACTGAAATGGATGCTGGTGTCCTTTTCATCACTTGTTTTGATTATAACCGGGGATTGACTAGATACATGAACATTTAACTTACAACTTACAATTTTTAAAACAACCTATCATCCATGGATTTCCTATGCAGATAGGACCTTTTGAAAATTAAATAAAAAAATATGTTGTAAGCTCGGGTGAGTTTTCAAAAAGCCGTAAGAGCCACCGTGACCTCCGACACTTATTTTCGTTTTTCTTCTAATTGAAACAATATTTCATTTGTTTTTAGTTTAGGGCACTTGAAGGACGTGTAGATGGACAATCTCAAGCATGTTTGAAATCAGTTTATTGTAATTAGGTCGAATACCGATGCAAAAATGGCTTTGTTTACCAATGGCTCTTACGGCTTTTTGAAAACCCACCCGAGTATGGAACTCGTAGCAAAACTTGATTAAAAATAAACATTGGAATTGTATAGTTGAACTTTCGGATCACATCGCACTGGTGTTCTGAACCCGCTTCTTACCTTCCTTTAAGAATTTATTTTTAGAAATGGCCATAATGTGATGTTCTAGAAAAGTCGAAAACACGGAATTTGAAAGTGGGTTTTGACTGGTTACCCTGATAAAAGCGAAGGGGCAAACCAAATTTTATCAAAAAATACAATGTTAAAAATTGCAAAAAAAAAACTCAAACGTTTCTTTCTTCCCATTCCGAATGAGCTACCCATTTACACTGTATTCAATACAATTTATTAAACAACTCCAAAATTTTCTAACAGCACAATCACATCGCACTGGTGTTCTGCACCCCCTTCTTACCTTCCTCAATCATCCGCCGCCACCAACAGGTTCAAATTCGCCGCATTCGCACAACTGCCCAGATGCTTCTCCTCGTCGCCCCGAATCGACAACGAGGTGCCAATTTCCGGCCCGCGCCGTTCCCTCATCATGGCGCAGCGCTCCCACCGCGATCCGCTGCAATTTTTGCACGTAGTTTTCGGCAACCGGTGCAGCGAGATGGTCCGGTTGCCGCAGTCGGCGCACTTGAAGAAACGCTTCTCGGCGTCGCGGAAACGCAGCTCGTGTTTTTCCTCCTTGCAGCGATCGGCCGCCGAAAAGGCGATGTACTTGCAGCGCGTGCAGATCACAGCTTTGCAGGCTTGCGAAAACGTGTTGAGCATCTTTTCCTCCATCGCTTCCTTGCGCTCGAGGTCTTTGAAGTACTTTTCCTGGGCGTCCTCTTCATGGGCTTTGATGAGATCGGTGTGCGAGGAGGTCGCTTCGAGGATTTGTTTGAGACGTTCTTTGCGCGCCTTTTCCGCTTCGTCGAGTTTTTGCTTCTTGGAGGAGTTTCCTTCGGAGTCGTCGTTTGAGATGATTTCTTCGAGGGCTCGCTTTTTGCCGGTTTCCGTTCCGCGGTATTTGATGAAGTTGGGGTTGGACTTGGCGAGGGGTTTGTTTTTCAGCAGTTCTACGGCCTTCTTGCGCGAATGAAGCGCTTGCTTGGGGGATGAACCCAGGTCGATGACGAAATTTCCCGTACTTAATCTAGGTGCAGGATTTGCCTCCAAACTGAACGACCTGTTCTCGAATCCGTTCGGGGTGGAAATCTTTGGTTGTTCAGCAGGTTTTGTGACCTGCTTTGGAGTAAGTGGCGTCTGAGCGGCTGTGGTCGGTGTCTTTGGAGTGCTGTCCAGGCCAAGCTGCTTCAATCGTTCCATGTCTTTTTCGCGCTGCTTCATGTTCATCTCGAGTCCCATAGCCGAGGATTTCTTGGGGACGGATTTGTTGAGCTGCTCCTGACGGTACGAAGGAAGTGGCGAAGAAGTGCTTGGAGTGTTGCCTCCGCTGCCGCTGCCTTGAAACGGTGATTGATAGTATTCCGACAGGGTCAACATGCGATTGCCGTCCTTTTCCACCTGTTTTGGGTTCTTTTTCGCCTTCACTGCCGTAAAACTTTGACCACCATAGAAGACCTGTAAAAAATACAATTATTTTCAAGTCTTCCCAAAAAAAATCTCAACCTCACCTCATTCTTCCCGAGCACCTTATTCCTCAGTTCGTTGATCCCACGGCCCGCCGTCGACGAGATCAACCCTCCGCGGTTGCACGCCTTGTTGTATTCTTGCTTCACGTGGTACACGCAGTACTCGCACTGGCCAAGGTTCACAAAGGCCGTACATTTCTCGCCGTTCTTCTTGCGGCTCCGGCATGTGCCCATATCGCGCGACTGACCCAGGATCATCACCTTGGCGGACTTGTCGATCGATAGGACCGCTTCGATCTTACTATCTTCGTTACGATCGAGCACACCCGGATTGAGGATACACAGTACCATGCCCTCGGCGGTCTTCCACAGGTCCTTGTGGGCTTGCGAAAACAGGAACAAACTAATCATCTTGATTTCTCCGTGCAGATCACTCAGCTTCCAAATCGAAAACTGACCTCCCTTGGAAGTGGTCTTCGGAGGACTTTTGCTCAAAACGACTCCGGCAATCGCCCAATCCTCCTTCAAATCGCCATGCTCAACGTGACTCTTTATGCGTGCCATCGAAATCGGCTTTCGTCCCTGCATCCGCTCCTGCAGAACGGTACTAGACACCAAAGGATGGACAATTCTCAACCCAAAAACAGGGTCCGTATAAACGCTTTTCTGGAATACCTCAGGAATGGTTCCTTTCGCAACCGGAAGTGGATTAGCTTTAGCAACACCACCCAACGGGCGCACTATCTGCTCCTTTTGCTCTAACTTTTTCACAGGAGGTGCCTTCAGCGTCAATCTGGAAACCCCCGAATCGGACTTCTTCAGCGATCGATCAACGAAGCTCGAAATCTGCGCATCAACTCGTTGCTCATCTTTATGCTTCAGCAACGTGCTTATTCCCTTCCCGTACTCGTTGTACTTTTGCTCCAGAAAGTTACGCGTCTCCTCGTCGTCCGAAGAGTCCGTATCACCACTGTGGACCGCGCTGGACGGTTTTGACCCGCTCTTTGCCACCAACCCACTGCTGCTAGCTTCCTGGGTCAAATCTTTCAAGAACGTTGATCCGGCCAACGAAAGCGAGGTTTTTTTGAGGGCACTCGCTGTTGGTTCACTTATTATGGTACCCGTTACGGTTCCCAGCGGATGTTCCCGTTCTTCCGCTTCCGCTTCCAGCAAAAGTTTCTCCAACTCGTCGATCTCAATCGATTCGTCCTTGGCTTCGGTCGGCATGTTGAAAAGTTAAGACACTAAACCCAACCTGGTTCACTAAAGTTCAACTTGCCTTACCCTGAGCGCAAATAAATTAGTTTTAAATTAATTTCGCGATTTCCTAATTTGACCGGTATTCAAGACGACGATCGAGACGAGACGTGTTTACGTTTTCGCGCGCTCTTTAAATTCCGCGGATGACGTCTTCGAGTTTCACCTGTGAACCGGTTCTGTTAACTGCCCAGTGGTTAGAAATGACTTTAGGGTGCGTTCGTTCCCAGTCAACTCAATCAGAATTCTGAACCGGAATTCAATTCGAATCGTTTACGTATTCCGTTTCAAACGCAACATCCGATTCCGTGTACGTACTTCCCAGTCAAATCAATCCGAATTCTGATACGGAATCTAATTAGAATCGTATACAAATTCCGTTTCAAACGCAACAACCGGTTCGAACACGGATCCGGTTGTTGCGTTTGAAACGGAATTTGTATCGAGAAATAAAAAGTACAACATGGAGTTAAACTTTCTGTCTAGCTTATGTGAAGTTTTCCATGACAGCTGGGAAAGTTTCACTCCATGTTACCGGCTCACATCTCTCTTTTTAATTTCTCGATACGATTCTAATTAGATTCCGTTTCAGAATTCGGATTGATTTGACTGGGTATGGCGCTGGGAAAGGAGGAGCTCGTGTGCAGACTTCGGCGCAGCATTTACGGTTTGCGACAATCCGCTCGGTGCTGGAACCAGAAACACAACGAAGTGCTGACGAAGCTGGGGTTCAAGGCCGCGGACGCAGATCCATGTCTGTACCGGATGCAACAAGGTGGAACAACTGTGTTGCTGCTTATTTACGTCGACGACTTGCTCGTTGGCTCGACGCGGGAGGCTGACATCGACCGGATCTTCCGGTGCCTACAGAGAGAGTTCGAGCTGACCAACTTGGGGGGTGCCAAGCACTTCCTGGGCATCGAGGTGAAACGCGACGACGGGTGCTACAAGGTGCGGGTGAAGAACCACATTGACAAATTGCTCACGAAGTTTGGGATGGAGCAAGCGAAAACCACGAAGTCACCCATGGACCCCAGGTACCTCAAAGCCGAAGAACCGAGTACGCCCTTTGGAGACCAGACGAAGTACCGGAGCTTGGTAGGTGGACTGATGTACATCGCCTGTACTGCACTGTAACTGAAAATCGCACTTTGCTGAGTTTGTTTTCGCACTTTTTCATACGATTTTTTCAGTTCGACTGCGATTACACAAAAAAGTGTAATCACAGTTGAACTGAAAAAATCGTATGAAAAAGAGCGAAAACGAACTCAGCAAAGTGCGATTTTCAGTTACAGTGTGCTAGACCGGACATTGCGGTCGGTGCCAAGGGGCTGGAAACTCTAATATTACTTAAGAATACTGAGTACACTAACGATATTCCAGTATACTTGTTAGTATACTTACCGAACAGCAATAAACTGTTAGCATATTAAGATACTCTCAGTATATTGGTAAGTATACTGGCGATTGGAAGGAAATAATAAGTATACTAACATATATTTTGATATACTGGTTAACAAAATAATTATAGATCTAAGAGTTTCCAACCCCTTGGTCGGTGCGGCAATTCTTGGGCGCAATTTCAGCGCGCCCAATGAAGCCGACTGGACCGCGGCAAAACGTGTGCTCCGGTATCTAAAAGAGACGAGGGAGTACTATCTTCGACTGGGCGGCGAGCCTGGGAAGCACTAGTTGGGCACTCGGATGCAGACTGGGCCGGCGACCCAGGAAACAGACGCTCAACGTCCGGTTTTGTTTTCACCTTTGGAGGAGAAGCAATCTCGTGGGCAAGCCGTCAGCAATTGTGCGTCACGAAGCAGATTGCGTTGGAGTACTGTCCGACGGACCGGATGGTAGCCGATCTCTTCACCAAGCCCCTGGGACCGTTGAAGCTTAGGCAGTTCTGCGGAACGCTCGGGCTGCTGGCGAAGGCATTGCTGCTGTCCATCGAGGAGGAGTGTGGAAATCTGCGCTGTCCACATCAAGTCTGCGCACACCCTAGGCCCTCTTAGCCTAGGCCCTTCTGGCAACCACGACGACGACGACGACGAGCTCTCCTTACTAGCCCAGTCAATTCAATCCGAATTCTGAAACGGAATCTAATTAGAATCGTATACAAATTCCGTTTCAAACGTAACAACCGGTTCGAACGGAACGATTACGATTTAGATTACGTTTCAGAATTCGGATTGATTTGACTGGGAGACGACTCGTCGATCGTCTTCATAACCAGTTTAGCGATCACCACGATCAGTTGTGTTATTTACAACAATAAACGTTAGTCTTAACTGTAAAATCTCGCGTTTTCATTCTGACTTCCGACTTCTGCTTTCCTCTGGTCGCCGATAGGGCCAACAGTCCCGTTCAGAGGGTCGAGCGCAAGTCGACGTGGTGACCAATCCCGAAAGCCGGCAACAACAACATGCACTAACTGAAGAATTCCGGTGCAGAAGATTGAACGGTTGAAGGGGTAATGGGAGCGGGATCAGAAGACGCAGACCCGGGAGCGGGACCAACTGAAGGCGGTGATTGCTAATGGTACGTTCGTTTGATGGCTAGTTCCACACTGAGTGCCGCACTCAGAGCTGTCAAAGTGTTTCTTTGAAGAAACTCGCGCTAGTTCCACACGAGTTTCGCCGTCATCTTGGAACTAAAACTCTAGTGCCGCACTCGATATTTTTTCAGTTTCATGCGAGTTCCACGCGCAGTGACAAATGACGTTCGATTGAACCAAAACTGGCACCGACGAGTGCGGCACTCAGTGCCGCACCGGCTCTTGAAACGAACGTACCATGAGAGTGGTGTTGGCGGTTGGCAGCTGTAGTAATCCATGAAATTGGGTCCTAAAATGAAGCTTAGATTGCTGATATTATTGTTTACAGCGATAGAGCTTATTTTTCTGAGTACAATGACCCTTTGTACGACCACAAAGTATTTAAAATGGATTTTTAAATCAATTTTGAAAAATTAACCTCGCAGTCCTTCTTGACAGAAAAGCTCCTACTTGACAGCTCGTTCAAAGGGGACCATAGTTGATCCATCGAAAAAATGTTGTCTTGTCAAAAAAAAAAAAAAATTGCATTAAAATGAAAAAAAAAGTGATCCGAAATGGTTTTTAATCGTGTTTTTTACCGTTGTACATAAAAATTGAGATAGGACTTTAGTACCCAATCGATCAAATACACTTGAAGGAATTAAAAAGTCTGCAAATAAACCTTTTTTTCTTATCAACATCAATTCTGCTACGAATGTTTCTGTTTATTATTAGTTTGGTCGTATTCTCTACAGCAGCAACATGTAAACGGTCCCGGGGGATGTCGAGAGGACCTGGTAAAGTAGTGCCAGCAGCCGAAGGGCGCAATCCGACGGGGTGGCCAAGCCCGAGGGATTTTGGTTTCCTTCAAAGAAGAAAGTATTTGTTTAAACTTCTATTCAAAAGGATTTTTTTACCTTTTAACCCGCTGTGCTTAACGACATCTCTGCCAATCGACGAGACCATTTCGGAAATAAACCGAATTATCGGTGCGGCGAGAGTAGAAATCGCTCGGTTCGATTTAGTGCCAGATCTCCGATCAATTCTTCCGCTCAAAACTCAATGGGTCCTCTTAGCTTTCCACCAAATCTGCTCTAGATAAACCGGTTCGATGCAAAAATATCTGACAGTTTCTTCTCTTTCACACCACCGAATCGCTGTCTCTCTTTTGCTCAAGCCCGTCGTCATTGCGGTCAGTCAGTCCATCAGAAATTTTTGGTGTCAAACATTGGGTGAAATTTCGTGCGTGATTTCCGAGTGCTTTCGCGTCGATTCCTTCCCAACAAAAGGCAAGTGAGTTCGGGCAATCCGCGTGAAACTAGTTTCCTGTTTCGGTGAAACGACGGCAGCAAATTGCCACCCAGCAGATCGCGCGTTCCGGCCGGAAATTCTTCCAGACGTCGGCGGCGACACACGGCATAAGAGAAGGCATTTTTTTGACAAGGGAGCGAAGTTTTTCTGCAGCGGAACACGACGACAAAGTGGGACTTTCTCCGGGTTTGGCTCCAGGTAAGGAAGCGTTTGGACCGTTCAGAGGCGGATTTGGTGTGGAAACATCGTTAATTCCGTAGTCCGTAAGGGGCCAAGATTGCAATATTTTTGCTTCTCATCATCGGCCGTCGGAACATCCGTGCGAAGACAGGGTCGAACTCGAGGAATTCCTTTGCGGAGGCTGGCGTTTCGAGGGGTAGGACAGTGGCATAGCAAATTGTTGTTGATGGATTGATTCGTTAAATTAATTTATTACGAAACGCATGTTTTCCCTAATTTGTTATGGTTATGGGGACCGAAACAGTGGCGAAATAGTTTTGCAGTATTGAACAATTGTGTTAACTGTTTATTTATTTATTTAACCATGATTCCTGTGTTAGCAAACAAGAGGCCAGTTTGCTAAACAAATGTTCAATGAGTTTCCGTAACAAAACCTAGCAATTTTTTGCCTATTATACCTATGTTCATCTATTTCTTTTTTTTTAAACGAAGAGTGATGAATCTGATACTTCCTTGATATAACTAATTGTTTTTAGTAGTTTTAGCATTTTTTTTTATTTTATTTGTTGGACACCAACAGGCTTCGGCCCCAATAGTGTTTTATCTTACAAACTAATACATAAATAATTAATGTCTAAAGAACCTCAATATTTTTTCTTTGATAACATCATGATACAAATTAAAATTAAACATAGAAGCGAAAAAAATGAACGCCCGGTGTAACTCTGTTAGTGCCGATTTGGATGATTCAAGAAGCATTTGAAAGGAAATTCTAGTTTTTATATATCCAATTGGCCAAGGTAATGGTTGGTGTCCACCGGAGATGTTCCGGATTTTATGGGACAACGTCAAGTAGGCACTTTTTAAAGTGCGTGCCATTTTAACTTTGATAAGATTTTCACTTAATCCATATTTACCTGTTGATTGCAACCTGGAGCATAAAAGTCCGTTGGAAATCAGCTGAGATAAGGCCATATCTGTAAAAAAAAAACCGAGAATAGGTTACGGATACCGCTAGTTCTTGATTTTAATCAAATTATCTGAGAGTTTCGGTAAGTGACCAGAATTTAAATTCTTCACATAGATAAATCAGGAATTTACCATTCTTTGGATACTAAGTCTAGTTTGTGTGCGAGCTTCGTCGGAGGATGACAGGATCCAGGGTTGCTACGGACGGCGTGGATCGCGCGGATGGCGCGAATCGCGCGGATCTGGCGCTGATTTGCTGGCTAATTTTGTTCAGGCGCGGATTTCGCGCGGATAGCAATTTTGATAAATAAATAATTGAGAACGATAGAATTTCTTTCAAGCTACAAAGGAAAATGTTATTAGCAATTAAATAAATTCAATCTTTTTTGTTGAGTGCAAAAACATCAATTTCTAAGAAGTTATTAATGCAGAAAATTTTCTTCTGAAAATTATTGATTGTTTTTTTCTTAATACGAAACTTCGAAATAATCATAAAGGAGCGTTTATTTTTAAAAATGTATTGAGATTTCTTTTATAAATTTTACATAACATTACAACTTATTATTTTTTAAACATTTGCTTACCTGGTTTAAATATTTTTCTCTTATTATTCACAGGATACATTAAATTTTCTCTTCTGAATAATATTTTAAATTTTTTTCAAAGATATGGATGAGGATGTACTTAAATGATTATTAGGGTATGTTCCGGATAGGATTTAACCCTTAGATTATTTTTGAGCTCGGTACAGGCTTTCAATGGTTCCAAGGCATTTTTTAATATAGCGAAATGTAATTTTAAAATTAAAAAAAAATCAAAAATTCAACCATTTGAAAATTTCAGAATTTATTACATATTCAAATATACAAAAAATTGAATTCATCATTTGAAACTGCCAAAACTTGCAGACTCAAAAACGCAAAAAGAAATACGAATTAGCTCATTAAAATATTACGAAAAAAAATTATCATTAGACAAATATTTTTTTTGGATTCTTCAATTTCGTTCTTAAATTATTAAATTAATAAATTAATAGATTTTGATGATTATTAAAGATTAAATGATTAAATGATTAAATGATTAAATGATTAAATTATTAAATTATTAAATTATTAAATTATTAAATTATTAAATTATTAAATTATTAAATTATTAAATTATTAAATTATTAAATTATTAAATTATTAAATTATTAAATTATTAAATTATTAAATTATTAAATTATGAAATTATTAAATTATTAAATTATTAAATTATTAAATTATTAAATTATTAAATTTTTAAATTTTTAAATTATTAAATTAATAAATTATTAAATTATTAAATTATTAAATTATGAAATTATTAAATTATGAAATTACTAAATTATTAAATTATTAAATTATTAAATTATTAAATTATTAAATTATTAAATTATTAAATTATTAAATTATTAAATTATTAAATTATTAAATTTTGAAATTTTTAAATTTTTAAATTTTTAAATTATTAAATTATTAAATTAATAAATTATTAAATTATTAAATTATTAAATTATGAAATTATTAAATTATGAAATTACTAAATTATTAAATTATTAAATTATTTAATTATTTAATTATTAAATTATTAAATTATTAAATTATTAAATTATTAAATTATTAAATTATTAAATTATTAAATTATTAAATTATTAAATTATTAAATTATTAAATTATTAAATTATTAAATTATTAAATTATTAAATTATTAAATTATTAAATTATTAAATTATTAAATTATTAAATTATTATTAAATTCTCAAATCCTGAATTACCACAATTTTTGCCATTTTCTTAGTTCGGATCATTTTCGGAGTCACATTTTAATTTAGAGAAATTTAGATAAGAAAATAATAGGAATTTCGTGTTTCGATTTTCCGGAGTAAAGTTTTGCGAAGAAAAATCGAGTACAAAATCGATAGATTTTAAAATGTTGCGATTGTTATATTTTAAGGTTTTCCAACTTTTAAATTCATGAATTTAAAATTTTATTTTATTTTTGCTGAATGTGTTTTCAAAGCAACGATATTTATAGTGTTACAACAACTGCTAGAAATCTTTCAGAAATGGCGAAAAAGGTTCCACTTGGTGCAGCTGGGATTTGAATCCACAACTGATCAACGGTACTGATCCAAATGCTTTCTGATTGTTATTCTTTTTCTTTAAAAAAAAGTCATTTTGTTACATAGAAATGTTTGTCGCGAATTTCTTTTTTTCATATGGCGCGAATTTGGCGCGGATTGGGTTTTGGGTCGGCGCGGATCTGGCGCGGATTTTTTTCAACTTTTCCGTAACAACCCTGAGGATCCCAGTTAACTCAATCGGGATTCTGAAACGGAATTCAATTCGAACGCCACAACCGATTCCGTGTACGTACCGGTTGTTGCGTTTGAAACGGAATACGTAAACGATTCGAATTGAATTCCGTTTCAGAATTCCGATTGAGTTGACTGGGATCAAGCCTGCGCGTCCTCCGGATAAAAAAAGAAGTGAAAAAGAAGAAACCCCGACGAATTGGTCAGATTTCGGGGGTTGAATGAAGCGTTACACAAATGCCATTTCCCAGGCAACTCAATCGGAATTCTGAAACGGAATTCAATTCGAATCGTTTACGTATTCCGTTTCAAACGCAACAACCGGTACGTACACGGAATTCGAATTGAAAAAGCTGGTCGAGTTGATTCCATTTTGTTTTGATTAGAAACAACGCAGAAATTTTGTTGTTTTTCCAAAACGGTTCGACAAATTTGAGCGAGTTAGTTCAACACAAAATTTAGAGTTCATTTAATAAAATTTGAGGCTTATTTCAACAAAAAATCGTTTAGCTGAATCAAAAAAAGTTTTTGTTGATTCAAACAGGCCTGATTTTTTTGCGTGTTTGAGAGAAAAGGACAACATTAAGTATTGTTTTATTATAATTAGCTGTTTTTTTGGTTATTCAAAAAATAGAACAATTTACCTTTTAAATGCTTCTTGAATCATCAAAATCAGTGGAAATTTCGCAAAGTTAAGAGCATTTACATTTTGATTATTTTTCCTTCTGTTTAACCCCTGTACTGCCGTTCTACGCATAATTGTCTCATGTTTAAATAAGGGCAACTGAGAAAAACGCGATTGAAATTTTCGATCGATTTCTGTGTTTCTACGTTTAATTGTCCCGTGGGTCCCTATATGTCCCTAATCACCCCGTTTAACATTTTATCACCCTTAATTGTAATCCTCTTGTAGGTAAACAAGATAAAATGCTTCGTAAAACTCATGATTTCGTGACAGAAAATACTTGGTGGGACAATTATGCGTAGATGTTCAACGATGGGACAAACAGACTTGGTGTTGTTTTCAATGATTTTCTGAACTAAGTACTAGATTTTATGTGTTTTTTTTTCTGAAAATATACGTAAAATTAAGCTTAAAATGATAAAAAAAAGTCAGAATCGTCCAAATGGCAGTTTAGCAGTCCGGAAAAAAACTGTAAACTTCGCTTCGCTAGGAGACGGTGATTTTAGCGGATTGCAGACTGGATTTTCGCCATGTGATGTGATGATTGTCTAAGCCCAAGTTGCCTAGGAATCGATAATTGGGAGTAGAACCAATTCCACCTGAACCAGATTCTCACCACCATGGCAGCCGTCCATTGCCGGCCGCTCCCATCTCCACCGCGCACCAGGGACAAGGAAAGGGAATTGGAAGACGGAAAGTGTTGATGCTCCACTTTTTTAAGAGTATTAAGGGAAAATCTCCACGGTATCCTCAAGTAAGTTTCGCTTGGAGTTGGACGGTTTTTGGGAAGGTGAATGGTCTGAGGAGCCACCCTAACAACCTTTGGCATTGTTGTTCGAATTCTTCGTGTGTACTCATTTCTAATGGGAATGCTTTCAATTCTTCTCATCTCTTATTGGATGAATTCTATCAGTCGCCCAGGCTATTATTTATAGCGAGGTATTTTTTTTAGATTCAATTTCAACTGTGCTTGCAATCTTGCATGCAATCTTGTTTGAGTTCTGATGTTCAAACTTGCATTCAATTTGACTCTTTGTCCGATTCTTGAATTCAACTATACCAGTCTAATTCCTCCTCAAGCTATCAATACTCCACGGTTAAGTGGAAAGCATTTTGCTTGCCAATCCTAAGGACAGGGGATCGAACCCCGCCGTGAGCATGAAGTTGTTATCATTAATTCCAAATTCAATGAGTCCAGAACTTTCTCGTTGGGAGCAGATGGGTATCGAACCCAGAACCATTCGCTTATAAAGCGAACATCGTAACCATTCAGCCACGACCGCTCCTAGTCCGGAAAAACTGTAAACCAACACAAAGTCTATTACTTAATCAGGTCAGAAGCGACTAGAAATCTGAAATTCCAACGATTTGTAGGTTAAGACTGTTTCAACGAATCATCTTAGCGATTTACTGTTCGCAGATGGGCTGGCCATTGTAAAGATGGATGATGTAAGGAAGTGATCAAATTTTAAAAGATTGGCAGTGCTGTTAGCGGACACGATTACAGCCTTGTTTACAATCGGAAGGACAACTTCATACTCTTTGTTGTGATATCCACAATCTAGTGTGGTGCGTACCATTTCCATTGAATCCCGTTACCCGTCAGGGCAGCCTCAACGGAGAGAAGAGGCATCCCCCGTAATATTTGCTGCTGCACACACAAATATTTCCACAAAATGCATGAGCGCGCACCGACACCGACGACGAAGACGACGACCATCGTGTGGATATGCGCAACCTGGGTTGCGGCCGATAGAAAGAGAGCGCCAGAGATGATGACACAAGGATACAACGATACTAACGGGCAGCAGAAGGGACGGACACAGGATGGAAGGAAGGAAGGAAGCCAGCAGCAGCAGCACAGCAGTGTGAGGACAACGAAGACGACGACGACGGCCTGATGACTAGTCGGTGTGGTTTATTTTTTCGCAATTTTTGCATTGGAAATCTGTGAGGAAAATCCAAACGCGGTGTGTGGGCGGTCCGCGAACCGATTCCGGAGTGCCACCGTACGGGCAAGTGGTGCAGACAACCCCGGAGAACGTCGTCGTGAGAAGCTCTACCCGGTGTGGCTCTGGCCATTTGGTGGAATCGATCGCAAATACACGTAACCACGGCGGGACAGCGCCATCAACGTCTTCGTCCAGAAAGTGCAAGTCTCGGTGGTGGTGAGCCTGGAGGCAAGATCTGCCCTTGTTCCTGCCTCTGCTGCTGCTGCTGCTGACCACGGAAGCACGTCCAGGGCCGACTCGGCAGCGGCCAGCCGGGGTGGTTCCGCTTGCTGTCCCCGCCGGAGGAGGAGGAGGAGGAGAATTGGTGGTGGCGGCAGTGACTACGACGACGACGACGGCGGCCAAAACGAAGACGAACCGGGGCAGAACCTAAGGAGCCCTCGAATTTGGATGTTCTTGCGTATCTTCTTTCGCGTAATTATTATCTGATTGTGTTGCATTTTTTTTTTCTTATAGAGGGTGAATTGTACAAGCAATAATTTTCTTTTTGCACACCGTTTGACCTCTCTTCGTGTGTGCTGTCTGGTCAGCTGCAGTGTGAAAATTTGCTTGGACAAAGTGGACACGGCGATGGTGTGAAGCAGTGAAAATTTCGTTTCTATTGAATAGAATACTAATCATTGCAAAACTTGTATGTTTTGTAAGACAATAATTCTAGAGTTTTTTTTTAATAAAAAGGTCCAATAAACTAAATTTTCTTTTTTTAGCTTTTTTGTGTTTTTGAATACCTCTGACTTAAGGTGGTTTAAAAAACACCCAAAGGCTGAAATTTAAAATTTTGTTTATTGGACCTTTTTAAATTAAAACTCTAGATAATATATATGTTATGTTATATTATGTTTGTCTATTTACACTTGTTATATGACAGACAAAACTGTAGGTTTTACATGATCACAGAAAAACTGTAAACTTTGTATAATCACATATTAACCCTCTACAACCCAATCCCGCTTCTAGGCGTGCTTCGATCTAAAATTCGCAAACAAAAATATTTTTTCAATTTACAAATTTCCCGGGAAACGGAAAATGTTTTTTTCCGGGAAATCCCGGGAATTTTTGGGATTTTTTTAACCGAGACGGGAAATTGGACGCTCTAATCTTTCCTCAGTAAGGTGAGGAAGGCAAAACGATGCACTTTATAAACATTACTGTAAAGAACTTTTGATTTCAAGTGTTTTTATTTTGCTGGGTCATTGCTTAACGCAATTAAAAAAATGTGTTTTTGCACAAATCGATTGTTTATGTTAAAATGTGAAATGTATAAGCCATTATCCGTTTTTGAGTTCAATTCTACCAATGGTTCATTGATTTCCAATATATGTCAGTGAAAATTTGGCATTTTTGTTTTTTGTAACTTTTTGGTCCGGCAATTGTAAATATTCAGTTCAGTTTGCCTTATAACAGAAAATAATTAAGTCACTGCTTGTTAACAGTTGAAATTGATTAGGAGCAAAGAACGTTCAGAATAGGGCGTCCAAATTTCCCGGGTTTTGAATTTCCCGGGAAACGGGAAAAAAATGGAATCCCGGGAAATTTATGAAACAGTCATAAAATCTATGTTTTTATTATATTTGTTGTGTTTTTCAAACTTAAAATCGTAGAATTAGCTCAATTATATTAAATGGTAATAATCTACTCTCCAATCTAAACAAGGACGACAAGTTTTAAATTTCTTAGGGAATTAAAATAAGTTTTTTTGTTCTTTTTTGTGGCTTGGATTTGTAATGAACTACAAAGTGATTCAAATTAAATAAACTTATATAAATATATTCCTTTTTTATATGGCATGATTAAGGCTACCAACTCTTGCTGAGCAAAAATCCGTACACTTTGCCAATATGACACCATGGTATAACAAAAACTATCAATGAATTATTTAGATAAATTAAATTCAATATATTTGACAATTAGAAATGTAAAACTGTGTCGTTTTTACAGCTAACAAATTTCACAAAATGCTATCAGAGTGCTTATGACATGCACGTTTAAAAGTATTCATAAAATAAACCGTGATTTGAGTCAAATCATTATGTTCTTCTTTTTTTTTTGTTAAACGTTTAAAAGTTTACGAAATGCCAAGTTTGTTTTTACGAATAATATCGTGCTTAGTGTTTTCACGAACACTTTTCCAAAGTTTTTTTTTATTGAAATGGTTCTATAACATGTGAAACACAACAGTTTATAGGACCTTTAAAAAAACTCTAGATTTGTTAATTCAAATGTTCAAATGTTTTTACGTGTTTTAGAAAGCCTTTGGGAAGGGATAAATATATTTAGTTAGGAATTTCTAAAAGAATAATTCTAGCGTTTTTTTTAAAGGTCCTATCAACATATGAAAGACAATAGTTCAAAAAACTCTAAAATTATTGATAATCAAGTTTGAATTGAGGAAACCCCGGAAAACTCTCCCTTTTTAAATCAAACTCACAGAAAAATAAAAATTTCTAGTTAACAAAAGCTTTGACCAAATCAAAAAAGCAATTCAATGATTAAAAGGTTGTTAAAATTCCGTACAAATCTGTATTATGCGTAAAATTCCCTACAAAAATTCCGGCCTGTTAAAAATCCGCGAAGAGGTTCGAAAATCCGTAAGGTAAGGAAAAAATCCGTACAGTTGGTAGCCTTAGGCATGATCAGAAAAGCTTAAAAAATTTATTTGAAAATATCTTTAAAAAAAAGAGGCGACAACAAATACCTTGGGCATGAGTAAGGACCTCGACGCCGTTAGCAATGTTGGCTTTAAAATAAAATTTCGTAATAATATCACTTCTGTAGTAACAGTTCAATAGGGCGAATCTGCGATTGTAAACAAGCAGTCTATCCCCCTCTTACTTGACGTGAACTGTCACTTGAGCGAAAGGGATAGACTGATTGTTTACAAATGCAGATTCGCCCTATTGAAATGTTACTACGGACTTCCCCCCAGCCAACATTTTTGCCATGCAAAGCGGGCCTCGACGCTGTGTCTAGGTTTAATTCCTAGCTAGGAGCCATCAGTGTCTTAAGAGGTGGTCCCAAGGCCAAGTAGGAGTTCATGAAGCAAATTAGTCGTCTCCCACCCCTTTTAAATTGAAAAATGAACTCTGAAACCAGCGCTTACTCACAACAGAAACAGAGGCCTCTTCTAGGCATTGTAGGATAGAATAGATTTAAAAAAAAAATGTTACGTGCATAAATTTGAAACTTCCATTTCAGTAGTTCCATTTTGATATGTCAAAATTTCCATAGAGTCTCGGTCAATCAATAATGTAATGATATCGGACAAAATTCGTTAATCTGTTGAACTAACGGTTTTCGGATTATGGTTGTATCGACCATTGTTGCGAATCGAGGATCTACTGGAGCCTTGACGATCAAATGGAGCCTAACATTTCAAAGGACACATGGGTTTTGTGAACAGGAGTGTGTCTCCTTCACTCAAATGACAGCTTGCATAAGGTATGATAGAGATGCACTCTTGTTTGCAAGGCTTTATGCCCTAATGAAATGAGGGAGGTTTAAGTTAGGTTTAGGTTAGGTTACGTTTTCTTAACATTTTTTTTCCTCATTGTACCTAGTGTTACAAAAATGATAAATCATATATAAGGCTACCAACTGTACGGATTTTTTCCTTACCTTACGGATTTTCGAACCTCTTCGCGGATTTTTAACAGGCCGGAATTTTTGTAGGGAATTTTACGCATAATACAGATTTGTACGGAATTTTAACAACCTTTTAATCATTGAATTGCTTTTTTGATTTGGTCAAAGCTTTTGTTAACTAGAAATTTTTATTTTTCTGTGAGTTTGATTTAAAAAGGGAGAGTTTTCCGGGGTTTCCTCAATTCAAACTTGATTATCAATAATTTCAGAGTTTTTTGAACTATTGTCTTTCATATGTTGATAGGACCTTTAAAAAAAACGCTAGAATTATTCTTTTAGAAATTCCTAACTAAATATATTTATCCCTTCCCAAAGGCTTTCTAAAACTCGTAAAAACATTTGAACATTTGAATTAACAAATCTAGAGTTTTTTTAAAGGTCCTATAAACTGTTGTGTTTCACATGTTATAGAACCATTTCAATAAAAAAAAACTTTGGAAAAGTGTTCGTGAAAACACTAAGCACGATATTATTCGTAAAAACAAACTTGGCATTTCGTAAACTTTTAAACGTTTACCAAAAAAAAAAGAAGAACATAATGATTTGACTCAAATCACGGTTTATTTTATGAATACTTTTAAACGTGCATGTCATAAGCACTCTGATAGCATTTTGTGAAATTTGTTAGCTGTAAAAACGACACAGTTTTACATTTCTAATTGTCAAATATATTGAATTTAATTTATCTAAATAATTCATTGATAGTTTTTGTTATACCATGGTGTCATATTGGCAAAGTGTACGGATTTTTGCTCAGCAAGAGTTGGTAGCCTTAATCATATACTTTTCAAGTTATAAAAATGAACAGTGTTTAAATCACGAAAAGCGAACTAAAGCTGAAGAGCCACAGCTGACCACTTATTATGTAAACCAAATGTAATAATTATAAGAAAGATTCAATAAAGTATATTTAATTCAAAAAAAAAAATCCCTAATGAAATGAAAGGCACAAAATAGTCGTCTTAATGACTGTTCATTTATGTTTATTGGTTTTTGGAAGCGGCAAGACTGGTTTTAAAAACAAGGTCCTTTACCTTATTTGGCGTTGTAATAAAATATTTGAGGATATGAGATTAAATTTACTTTCAGACAGTTTAGGTTGTTGATTAAAGTAAGTTAGTTTTCCGTAGATGAATAATAATAATAATTGGACTTAAATAATTAGTTGATTTGGTCGAAGTGTAATATTTCATTGGCATAGTTAGTTTTCATCTTTTGTTCTCTTGTATTTTTTTATTTCCTTTAAATTTAGAATACATCGTAGGATTCTTTTGTATAGATCTCCGATTAGTTACATTTTCTTATTTAATTAACTAATAATTTAATTTGTTCCTTTACTTTGAATCACCATTTCAGATTTTCTTTATTCAGTGTTAAACTTAGATTACCGTAACTGCTCAAGTCATCCAAGTTTTTACTTCTCACACCTACACTAATTTTCTTTCACTTTCCCCCTCCCGATCCCCTATATCTTCCGGTGGTGTTCATTTTGTATGCAATACTAGTTCGGCCACTACCCTTTTTTCCACAAGAAACCGGACTTGGGCTGACTTGAGGCCGCGTCCCCCACCTTGCTCCGTAAAACGAAAACGAAAAAAAGAGGCGACAACAAATAAAATAATAACAGTTAAGTAAAATTTTATATAAGTTTCGATATGTTTTGAATTTGAATAAACGCCTTTTGAATGAAATTTTTACAAACATCACCGTTAAAATTGAAAAGAAAATAATAAAAAAGACTTATTGATACTTGTAATTAAAGTAAAACTTTTACAAAAAAAAACTTTTGCAAGAAACATATTTTACAAATAATCTTTAAGTTTTTTTTCCGCCAACTAGGAAAAAAACAGGAATACAGTCTGAATACGTAAGTAGATTTTAGAGCAATAAACATAAAACTCGATGTTCTGTGAAATTGTTTTGTTCTGTTCCTGTTTTAACCAAAGTTTTGAATAATTATGCAAAAAATGGTTAAGTATGTGTCTTAATTCGTTTCATTTGTTCTGATTTGCCCCACATAGCAGTGTTTGATGAAAAATAATTTGTTTTTTTTTTATTTTAAATCATTAATATACCTAGATATCTCAATCTTTTTTAAAACGCTAGGCATTTTGCAGATCGGTAAACTAACATTTCAACAGTTTTCCCTTATACACCAAATCTTGCTTATTTATGCCGAAGGTTTCTCCTGTCTCGTCAGAGGCGCTGGAGCAGAAATCCCACGTTAGAGGAAGGCCATGCCCCGGGGGGCGTAGTGCCAATAGTTTCGTTTTTTTTTACAAATTATAATGCTTTAAAATTATTATCTATTATGAGGTATTCAACTGTTCATCTATTTCCACAACCAAATCTGAATTTCCAGACTAAAATTGTTTTTTTTTAATTTCGGGATTTCCATATCTGGAAAATCCCGGGATTCGGAAATTCCCGGTTTTGGAAAAATCCCGGGAATTTTGTCCCGGGAATTCCCGGGATAGACGCACTAGTTCAAAAGTTGCCTTGAATTTTTATTTGTCTTCAGTTTTGGAAATTAATATTAGAGCAATTGTTTCAGATTTGGGCAGAAGACATTAACTTGTTATTTGATATCTAATAACAAGTTGATTTCTTCTACAACAATTTACGATACAGACAGGTTCATTAAACTCAGAAAAGATACAGTGAAAATTAAGAATGGAAATTACATCAGAACACTTTTGAATTGAACTTGTACTCGCAGATTTGGAAGAGATATTGAATTCTTGATACTAAACTAAAAATGTATTGAAAAACTACGACCTAATGTTATGAAATTGATACAAATGAACTTAACAAAAAATTTAAGAATTCATCAAACTAATTTCCATTGCAAAATTTAGTTTCTGGAAATATATTTGGTACCCCCTATAGCGTGGTAGAGGTCCGTAATGTTATGCTATGCCATATATTTTGAAATTAAAACATTTCTTTATTTAAAAAACGAGTAAGAAACTCGTTAAGTTTCACAAAAAGCGTGAATAAACCATAGAAAATTCCTTTTGCTGCGTACTGTAACTATACCATTGCAAGATTATTAAATTGATAGTGACTGTCTAGCAGCCTAGTAACTGTCCATCGTGCACTTCCGCAGTTACAGACTTACCACGCCGCAGTCCCCTTACTCTACTCTTGCTCGCGTTGCGCTTATCACACGCCGCTCATCCCTGTGTTATTCTTTACTCATTCGCAGTGCTGTAACGACCAAGAAATGAGTGCGCTGAACAAATCCGCTGGCCCGACCGAGAACGGGGGCGAACACAACGAGCGGCTGGTCATCCTGGACGCCGGAGCACAGTACGGCAAGGTAGGACCATCGTAATCACCGACGAAGGAAACATAGTTTTAACACCATTTGATGCTTGTCAACAGGTTATCGACAGAAAGGTTCGCGAGCTGCAGGTCAAGTCCGACATCCTGCCGCTCGACACCCCCGCCCAGAAGATCAAAGAGCTCGGCTACCGGGCGATCATCATCTCCGGCGGGCCCAACTCGGTGTACGCCGACGACGCGCCACAGTACGATCCGGACATTTTCAAAATTGGGTTGCCTATTTTAGGTTAGTGTGAAGAAGGTAATGGTTGGTTCAATTACTAAAGACTGTTGTATCTTTCGACAGGCATTTGCTATGGCATGCAGATCATCAACAAGGAATTTGGCGGTTCCGTACACAAAAAGGACATTCGCGAAGACGGCGAACATAAAATCGACGTGGAGACGAGCTGCCCACTGTTTACGTAAGTTAACACCAATTTACGACCTTTGAGTTGAAGTTTGGAGGAATAAGAAAGGGATTGCTATTCAAGTTTGCGGCAGTTCCTGATACAACCCTCCCAGAGCAAATTCCAAATACTACGAACATCTTCAAGCGATCGAGGTCTCAGCTTCAGAAGCTACACGTTGTATTACAAAATTTTTACCATTTTAAGAACTACGAATTGTAGTGTCTTCAAATATCCAAAATATAAATTTTCTTGTTTCGTTTGCAGTCGCCTGGCCCAGGAGCAGGTGGTTCTGCTTACGCACGGCGACAGCATCGACCGGGTGGGCACCAAGCTAAAGGTGAGCGCGTACTCCTCCAACAAGATCGTGGCCGGCATCTACAATGAGCAGATGCGAATCTACGGCGTGCAGTTCCACCCGGAGGTTTGTCTTACCAAGCCAGTGGTTCAAAAGATTCGTAATTTATTTACGTTTTTGATATTTTTAGGTGGATCTAACGGTCAACGGCAAAGACATGCTCTCCAACTTTCTGTTCGAGGTCTGCGGGCTGGCGAAGAGCTTCACGATCCGCAGCCGGCAGGAGGAGTGCATGGCCTACATCAAGGAACGTGTAGGAACGAGCAAAGTTTTGGTAGGTGGTTTAGTACATTCGGCTCGTCCGATTGTATTGCTTTTAGCCGATCTAGCAGTAGTTGAATCCCAAGAAATTGCCATTTGGCCTAATGGAGATTTGGCCTCCTCCCCTGTCGATTCAGAATTGTGTTGTTGTTCGAACACTAAGTGCTCAAACTCAACCCAATTACGAATCATCTCTGCGATACGACTTTACGCAGTAGGCCTGGCCGCTTTAACGCGTGTGATGTTTCAATGCATTCCGATGCAATGGTGCACTACAAATGTTAATAAATGACAAGAAGAGTGCTTGGCGTAATCTAACCTAAGGCACTCCACAGTGGGCGAAATGGAACCCAAAATCGGACTTAATTGAACGCGGCTGGTTCCCTGGTATGAATAATAGTGTTTCTTATGTAAAAAAATCCGAGGAATCGATTGGTGATGGTTTCATCCACCGCACGAAACGGCAAAGGGTCCATTTTGCCCCAATTCCCCATTTTTTTACATTTTTTCTTGAAAATCGGTCTGTATTTAGAGCGGAGGCTTTATGCGGCCTTCCAAAATGCACTAAACTTATTTGAAAATGTCCCAGGAATCCAGTAAAAATAACCACATGCACCGCAAAAATCATCTAGGGTCCATTTAACCCCAATTCCGCTATAAAAGCATTTTTGGCCGTTTTCAAATGTTAGGTCAGATTTAAAAAATCTGAAAATATTTTTATCGTAAAGATCAGACAATTTTACATAAGAATAACGATTTGCACTTGATAGTTTGACACATTTATGTTGATGAAAATAAAATGTATGTGAAAGGCAGTTTATTCTGCGTTTGGGAAAATTGGCCCAAAAGTGATTCTTCAATCTTTTTATTTAGTTTAATTTCTATATCAACATAAATGTGTCAAACTTTCAAGTGCAAATCGTCATTCTTATGTAAAATTGTCTGATCTTTACGATAAAAATATTTTCAGATTTTGAAATCTGACCTAACATTTGAAAACGGCCAAAAATGCTTTTATAGCGGAATTGGGGTTAAATGGACCCTAGATGATTTTTGCGGTGCAAGTGGTTATTTTTACTGGATTCCTGGGACATTTTCAAATAAGTTAAGTGCATTTTGAAAGGCCGCAAAAGCCTCCGCTCTAAATACAGACCGATTTTCAAGAAAAATGTTAAAAATGAGTAATTGGGGCAAAATGGACCCTTTGCCGTTTCGTGCGGTGGATGAATCCATCACCAATCGATTCCCCGGATTTTTTTACATAAGAAACACTATGTTTTATACCAGGGAACCAGCCGCGTTCAATTAAGTCCGATTTTGGGTTCCATTTCGCCCACTGTGCACTCTCTAGGATCCATTCGAAAGATTGGCTGCGTTAGGGTCTGATTAGATTAGATTAGTATGATCCAATCTCACTCTTGATTAGTCGAAGAATAAATCGCTATAAACTTCTCCCAACATGTGTAATTTGCCCTTTTTAAATATTTTACAATCAGGTTTTTTCAAAATTGCATTCAATACTTCTCGGGTGAGTTTTCAAAAAGCCGTAAGAGCCATTGGTAAACAAAGTCCTTTTTGCATCGGTATTCGACCTATTTACGAAAAACCAATATCAAAAATGTTTGAGATTGTTCATCTACACATCCTTCAAGTGCCCCAAACTAAATTTAAATGAAATTTCGTTTAATTTTGGAGAAAACGAAAATTAGTGTCAGAGGTCACGGTGGCTCTTACGGCTTTTTGAAAACTCACCCGAGACTTATTTAATTTAAATTAAAGAAAGCAAAGCCTCTTCAACTGCTCCATATAAAATTTTTGCCATAAGGTTTTTAAGCAGTTTCCCATTCATTTATTTGAAATTCAACACAAAGAAGGAAAAAATCTTAAAAGTTGTACATTTTACCCTTCTTCAAATATTTTAAAAAGCGAATTTATTACATCTCTGAAAAGACTTTCTTGAAAAAATTTACTAATTTAGCTTTTTTGTAATTTTCCTTTTATTTAAAATTTGGCTTAAAGAAATCTCTTTTACCGTTTTATAAGAGCAATTCCAGCTCAAATCAGGATTTTTTTCTGGTTCTTTTGTACCCGGCACTCTTCGATTTCAATGAAACTTTGTAGACATGTTATCCTACGCTTTTATAAACCATTTTTGTGTATATGGATCCCAGTTTCACTCGAGAATGACATTTGAGAAGGGCTTACGTTATTGAAATATTTTTTATATTTCGCATATTAAGAATTACTGTAACTCGAAGCCGTTGCATCGTATCAAAAAGTGGTCAAAGACAAACTTGTAGGAAATTGGACGGACACTGAAAGAAAAATACAAACAACTTCTATGAGATTTTTAGATTTTTAAGTTTAAAAGTCAAATTTTAAGTTTGGGAAAAGGACTGGTTGAACCGATTTGGATCGTTCTGGTCTCATTCGATCCATCTTGGAGTCCCACAAGACCCTAGTTAATATTATAAAGTTTTGTAAAGTACTTCAAAAGTTATGCTCAAAAATTTCATTTTAACAATCCGGAAGATTGTAGGTGGGGTGTGTAGGGTGGTTTTTGTAAGAAAACTAACTTAATCCACTTATGTGGTTGGTGCCTTCCTTACTCTTTACCAACAGTGGGTGATATGATTGGTTTGAACACAAATTTCATTTAATATTTTTTAGATCCGGTATAAAAATGTACTCATGTACTCAAAATCAAAATCGAAATGTGACCTAACAACCTCTGTCGTTTAAATTGGTCTAAATCAGTGGTCACCAAACTGTGGCCCGCGGGCTGGTCTTGTAATTATTATGGAATCCGGCCCGGCCTCGTATCAAGAAAATCAAGCAAAACAATGTAAAGGGGCCGAAGTCGAAGTGTAAACAAAGAGTCTGCCCTACTCACGTCAGTTGATGTTTACATTAGAAATTAACAGGATAGACTCTTTGTATACTTTTTGGCTTCGGCCCTATTACAATGGTTTGCTCGAAATGACGAATAAGTTTGCTTTTATAAAGAAAAAGGCACAAAAATCGGGTTCCGTTAAAAAAAAAGTTTGTTTTTTGTATTTGCTTGACCTCAAATTGCATAGAAATTTTGGGTTTTGAAAGAATGAAATACAGTCGACTCTCTGGTTGTCAATATCCAAGGGACCGTCGAGGAAGAGAATCATCAGTTTACAGAACGATGCAAAATGAAGACTCGATTGAAAAAAAAATTTCTTGGTACCCAGCTATGGGAGAGAATCATGGCAACGTCCATCAAACAAAAACAAAATAATGTCAAACACCCTTCAAAGCTTCGTTTCGCCAAGAAAAATGTCTATGCAAGCCATGAGAAAGTGAAATTATCGACAACCGGAAGAGATTTTTAAAGCAAACAGAATTCAAGGGACCGTCGAGGAAGAGATCCTTCAAGCAAGGGAAAATATCGAGGAATGAAGATAATTGAAGTATGCAGATTGAAGAGACTAAAGACTTCATCGATAGATGGAGAATTATTGATATCGAGAAGATCGACAGCCAGAGAGTCGACTGTATAGGCTTTAACCCAATATTTTCAAATAAAATTTTATTTACTATCCGAACCAAAAAACAATTATTTGATGATAAAATTATAAATCATATGTTTTTTTTTTTGTTCCCGTATTATTTTTTATCTTTGATTTAAAATTATGATATCAAATTATAGAACGTAAAATCAAAGCAATTTATTTGAAGAGACTGAAAAATTTATTGACAGCTGAAGCAATATTGATATCGAGAATACCGACAGCTAGAGAGTCCATTGTAAACACATTTTTAAGTCGTTTGTATGTTTAGTTTTAAATATTCTTTTAAAGTTGAAATATTCAATGAAAATGCCTCTTGATTGTGAGATTCCTACTCGAAGTCTGAAGGCTTTTTTACTCTCACTATTGCTTAGTGAAGATTAAGCTACAATATTTATTTAAGCTTTTGTTTTCTTACAGTCAGGTCTTTAAGAATACGAACAAACTATTTGAATCTTTTTTTATTTTTCAAAATTCATCCACTTGTAACAAAAAATATATTTCTATGGTGTATTTTAATTACATTAAAAAATGTGCTTCAAACTTGATTTTATTCTGAAAATGTTTGTTTCAAAATTTATTAAAATTAAATAAAAATAAAAGTTAAAAATTGTTTTAGCTTAAATATTTCAAAAAAGTAGCAAATTATTTCAAGCTAAAAAGAGTTTTCAGTCCAAACATGTTTGTGAAACTACTCTCCAAAAATCTTAATCTTGGTGACACTTAATTTAATTTAAACTTTAAAGAAAAAAAGTTTCGAATGGAATGATTTTTTTTTGCACAAGAAATGTTATAAGAAAGAAATGAAATGTAGAAATGTAAGCAAGGATTGATACGGAAGTAATTTTTTTTTTTTTGAAATTTTACAAATTTTAGTAATTTTTATTTGTTTTTCCCTTGAGACCTTCAATACAACTACTAGTTTTGAAAATGGCCCGCGAGGTTCAGCTGGCTGAGGACCACTTGTCTAAATTGATAATATTTTTACACTCTTCTTTCAGTTACTAGTAAGTGGCGGCGTAGACTCCACGGTGTGTGCAGCCCTGCTTCGAAATGCCTTAAAGCCAGAACAGGTTATCGCTGTCCATATTGATAATGGTAAAACAAATCAATCAATAATTGCGACAAATTAACAAATCGTGCATCTTTCTCGGCGGCGACAGGTTTTATGCGTAAAAACGAGAGCGCCGCGGTGGAGAAATCCCTGCGCGAGCTGGGCGTCGATCTGCTCGTGCGGGACGCGTTCTACAAGTTCACCCGGGGCACCACCACGATCAAGGTACCCGGCTCGCTGTACAACCAGGACACGCCCATGCTCTGCCAAACCATCAGCCCGGAGGACAAGCGCAAGATCATCGGCGACGTGTTCGTCAAGGTGTCCAACGAGGTGCTGAAAGATCTGAACCTGAACGCGGAGGAGGTCTTTCTGGCGCAGGGCACCCTGCGGCCGGATCTGATTGAGTCGGCCTCGTCGCTGGTGAGCACCAAGGCGGACACGATCAAGACACACCACAACGACACGGAATTGATCCGGAAGCTGCGGGAGGCGGGCCGGGTGATTGAGCCGCTGCAGGAGTTCCACAAGGACGAGGTGCGGCAGCTGGGCTACGAGCTCGGGCTGCCGGCGCATCTGGTGGAGCGGCATCCGTTCCCCGGGCCGGGCCTGGCGATCCGGGTTCTGTGCGCGGAAGAGGCTTACATGAAGGATTACTCCGAAACGCAGGTAGGGCTTTTGGGTTGAAGTAGGAGTCTCTGATCTGAAGTGTGGTTCTCGTTGCAGGTCATAGCTAAAGTAATTGTGGACTACAAGACCAAGCTGGAGCAGACGCACGCGCTGTTGAACAGGGTGTCCAGCACGACGTCCAAGGAGGAACAGGAAGAGCTGTGTCGCATTTCCAGCAGTATGAAGCTGAATGCCACGTTACTGCCAATTCGAAGCGTTGGAGTTCAAGGTATGGTCGTCGTGACTCACTGCCCTCAGTGAAGTAAACTCTAAACTCTTCACAGGTGACAAGCGGTCGTACAACTACGCGGTCGGGCTGAGCAGCAACGAGCAGCCCAACTGGCAGGACATGATGTTCCTGGCGAAGCTGATCCCGCGCATCCTGCACAACGTGAACCGGGTATGCTACATCTTTGGCGACGCCGTCAAGTACCCCGTGCAGGACATCACGCACACGCTGCTGACGCAGAACGTGATCGCGCAGATCCGGCAAGCGGACAGCATCGTCAACAGGGTAACACATTGGCTTGTGTCAACTAAAATGTCACAAAATGCTCAAAACGTGTTTTTTTTTTAGATTCTGCTGGAGAACGAGTGCATGCGCAAGATTTCGCAGATGCCGGTCATCCTGATACCGGTGCACTTTGACCGGGATCCGGCCCCCAAGACGCCCTCCTGCCAGCGGTCGGTCGTGCTGAGACCGTTCGTGACCAACGACTTTATGACGGGCGTGCCGGCGGTGCCCGGAACCGATCGGCTTCCTTTGCATGTAATTATAACAAAATCATTTTGATAAAAAAAAACAAAGATTCGACCCAAATTACATCTCGCCAACAGGTGCTGCAGAAGATGGTCGACGAAATCAGCAACCTCAGCGGCATTTCCCGGGTGCTCCTGGACCTCACCTCGAAGCCACCGGGCACCACGGAGTGGGAATGATTCGCCCAACCGCCGACGACGCGATGCCGCTTACCACACCACAATTACTTCTACCCATCAACAACTGCAACTGCAACCTTCGCGAGTGGTTAGATTTATGTTTTCTAAAAAAAATCGCAAACATTAGCCGTGAGAAGATCGCGTCAAACGTCGTCGTCGTTGTTGTTTGCTTAGCGCGCGCGAGGCCAGAGAAAATAATGCTGTTGAACACAAGGAATACGTTATACACTAAAAGAAGAAGAGGAGGAAAAGGAAACAAGCAAGAAGCAAGAGATGTGGCTGCTCCCGTCTTACATTTAATATATATATTTAGGAGTTAGGTACTTGGAAGGATGTATCATGTACAGTAAATGACAAAAAAAACACACACACACACACGGAGGTAAAGAGACAGACAGAGGATCGCAGGAATTACATACGACGGCTAATGGGTAAATGTGAAAGGCAGAAACAAATTTCGAGCAAATAAAGTCCATCATCACTGCACTCCCCGAAAAAAAACACAACTTGTGTACTTTTCAAAACCAAAACTTCCTCCTTTATTGCCAATCGTAATTATGTGTGGAATCAAACGGCAGCGTCCTTATAACTATTGCTTCTCAACACCCTAAATCAGCAAGGTGAGAAAAAAAACAAAAAAGAGTTATGCAAAACTGTTACAGAGAGAATCAAAGAAAACTCATTGGTTATTAGTTAGTGTACTTTTAAAATTGTCCGTAACGGCGTTAGCTTCAAGCGCCCGAACATTCAACAATTGCGAAATAAACGACGATTAAGTTAAACAAGTGGAGCATTTTTGTTGCGTTTCGTTAACATCCAACCTTCAACTTTGAACCTGCTTTATCTGTTATTCACAGGTTTGGTTTGGGCAGGCGCGCGCTGTCTTGTGGAAATACGCCGGAGGGATGAAAAAATAGACACACACACTGATTGGATACAAGCAAACGTGAAAAGTAGTAGGGTGAAAGTCTGTAACGGAAAAACTTTTATTTATATGTGATCAAGAGATGAAATCGAAATACATCAATCAAGATGCTAACAAAAAAAAAACAATTGATTGTGATTTTATTTGTGAAAGAAACGTTCAATTTGGTTACCGAAAAACGTTGTTTTGGTACCGTCAGTGGGGGTGACTATGGGACTAAAAACGATACACCTTTCGGAATTTCTTAATAACAATTTAAATAACATCGAAAATCTTTTAACGTAGAATTGTTCTTAGAGAGTTAAAAAACACCACTTAGAGGGGGTGACATTGGGTCAAATGAAACTAAAATGATGCTTAAACACAACGATATGGTTAAAATAAGTCATCCAACAGTGTTTCTTGTTCGCGGGGATCGTAGGTTTTTTATTAGCTATGTCACAGACAAACAGACGTAAATCTCATTCTAATTCCATCAATATATTTCTCTTCACGTCTGTTTTGAATATAAATATAGTTCTCGGATCTTCCACGAGAAATGATGGCGCCACTGTCAAAACAAATTTTACATTGACGTTTGAGCAAGCGCGCCGAAATACTTCTGTTTTTTGTTTTGGTTCACACTCTCTTCGTTCGATTTTTGTATTTCCTCGAACTGTACCAACATCGTCCCACCCACCGGCAGTCTCGTACATGTACTTTGTACAAACTACAAGTGTTGTTACAAATTGTGCACAAAGTACATGTTCGCGAGAAATGCCAAAACCCGCGACTTCCCGGCTATGCACTCAACCCCCGGTGGTTGGTCACTTTTTCGTTTGACACTTTTTTAGTGTGTACTCCGTTGGTTGGTCAAAGTCAAACTAAAAAGTGACGAACTGTCACTTTTTACACGGCGCTCACGCACACTATCAAAACAAACGTTTGGTAGTGTGTGTGAACTCCGTGTAAAAGGGGTAACATTTCAAAAACTATAAAAACGTTTAAACAAAGTAGTTAGTAAACTTTACGTTCAAACTAAATTCTCGTCTGAATAGGTAAGGATGTTGAGACACACAAATTTGGATGATTTATAAACAAATAACTTTATTTTTGTTAAGATTTCGAAAGATGTACAATTCTGAACTTTTTTTTTTTGAAAAGGTCCAATAAACTAAATTTCTAGTTTTTGCTTTTTGGGTGTTTTGAAACCGCCTTGAGTCAGGGGTATTAAAAAACACCCAAAAAGCAAAAACTGAAAATTTGGTTTATTGGACCTTTTCAAAAAAAAACTCCAGAAATTTTTTTATTAAAAAAAACTTTCGAGGCGACATTTTTCCAAGGCTTTCGGATTATCGATTGTTTAATTTCGAAAATTTTGGAACCCTAACATTTATACCGTAAACCGGGGTGACTTTGATAGGATTTTAATTTGTTTTTAGCATATTTTCCAACAGGTAAGGTTTTTCTCAAGATTTTTATTTTTTAAACATGTACTGGGGTAGACTACACAAAGTCCATGCACAATTTCGGAATAAAAGTTTTTTCAATAATGTTTAAAAAAAATAGCTACGTAAAAAATTCTTACTTTTAATTCCGGGGCTAGGGGTTGGACAGAATTAATGTTTTTATTATTCGTTAATCTATTGACGGGGGTTTTGATATTTTTATCAATAGACTGACGAATAGTTGAGCTAGCGTTCCCACCGTGTATTATAAATCTCGGTACATTTTGACAGCTGACAAACAAAAACATGCCTTTTCGTGATTTTTGTAGGTTTAAATATTTACTGTAGCACAAACGAAAGTTAAAAACGGATCTGATCCGGAATCGACGGAATCTGTGTGCCATTTTAGCCTGAGCCATCGGAGGAAGAACTATCTTTACAAAAGACGTGGACGGGGATATGGTGGTGACCGCCTGAAGAAGTAGATTTTTTTTTACCAAAAACCAGGACGGGAAGTTCGTCGAAGCATCCGCAACGGTCAACAGTTATGCTATTTGAGTCTTGCAGTGTCAGAAGACGTTCATCGAGGCCAAAACCGGCGGCACCTTCTTATGCCCATTCTGTATGGGCCGTCTGGCAAAGAAAAATCTAGCATTCGGAACGGTCCACCATCATGTTTTTTGAGTCCAAAAAACTTTCGCGGCGATGTGAAATGAAGCTCATCAACGAGGCCAAAAACCTTTTTCAGATGGTTTTCTGTTGGAGTCCATCAAGCTGTCCTTGAATCAAAAGCAAAACTTGTATGTTTATTTCGTTCCCCGCAATTCCCCTTCCCCTTTTTCAGCATCCCCGGCCAGACTTTGGCTGTGGCTTCTTAGGAACCGTCTTCAGAACCCCGGGCGCCCAGAACTACACACCAATCTGAAGAATACCACCAGGAAGAACACATGAGAACAGGTAGACATGTCCTCATCACGACTTCCGGTGTAGCTTTGGCTTATAAAATCAAAGCTATCTTTATAAAACTTGCAGTCTATTTTTCTCAAAATGTCCGCTGGCCATGAACCCATCATCGCTAGCGTTCTTGCCAAGGTGTTCAAGGCCCGTTACAGGATGCACATGGAAACATACCCCTCCTCACCCCTTTTTTATTAGCTAATTACCAAAAAACGAAAACATTACTTTATTTAACTGTACACATTCATAATTTAAAGCTGTTCGTATCTGTGTTTCTTTTTCAATTTTTCGTTCTGGCTTTTTTCTTCGTCTGCTATTCGACCCCGCGGCCGACCAGCATCAGCGAAGAGGACGACGATGAGATGGTCGCCTCCGCGGACAGTTTGAGCTCTTCGATCATGCGACGTTCCTCCTCGTCGTTTGGTTCGGTTCCATTATCGTGATGGTCATGTCGTTGATGGTTGGATTGATTAGCTTCAGCAAAAGGATGGCCTTCTAGTTGAACATGAGCGGCTCGCACCGGATGAAGCGAACCTTCGGAACGTGGTACGCGGCGAACATCGCAATGCGGTACTTGATCGAGCACGGGTTGTACTCGGACTTGGTCACGTTGTGGTCGCACTGACGACACCGGAGGGAGGAGATTGTGTGCGGGTAGAAGTTTTTCACCTTGAACGGTTGCTTAGCCGGTTAAGCCAGCCTTTGCAGCCGAGTCGTAATGTTCTTCAACTGAATTGGCTTCGTTAGCAAACCATCCGGAAATTCATCAACGGCTTCAATCGCCACGAATCGGTTGATCGGCGACGGCGTCGCCTTAATCTGCTCCTCACTATCGGTCCAACCCATCTGTCGAAGGATCATCGACACCGTCACCCTGGTTCGATCCGCCAGGCTCAGAAACTTGCTCGTTTTCGGTGTCTTCCGACGCAACCTGCAGCAGCAGTCCAAATCGAGTCGCAAACGCGTACTCCGGCTCCGGCCACTACACTGTCGCCACTGGTTGCCGGCCGTAGGCGGTTCCTCCTTCTTCCCCTCCTCACCAGCAGTAGCGGCTACGTCAGCACGTCGACCATCCACATCACCACGGTGGTGGGCCAGTTTCCTCCCAGATTGCTTAGCGTGTTGAGCAGTGTCATGTACGTTCCGCCGACGGCCGCTATTTCGCGTGAAGAACACCATCACCGCAACAAACATACTGTAGAGAGCGATCTGATACAGACCGTACTTGGTCAGCAGGATCAGATAGTAGTAGTACGGAACGTGGAGGTCGTAGATCATGGCCGGGGTGAACCAGACGACGGCCGCAGTGCCAAAAAGATCACCGTGCAGGCTGAGAATCAGCATAAACAACTCCATCAGGTACTGCGTCGGGATGAGCCAGGACGCGCCGGCCAAAGCGAGACCAGTATAGCGAGTCGACGATCGACGTCCACAGTAGCTTCATACTGAACGACTAGTGCGCAAAGCTGAACTCGGCCTGAAATGTTTAACAATTGTTATCGCGACGCGTTATGCCTGCAACTCATCTCAACAACCTCATCGAGATAAGACGCAACACCGACCCAACATTCAACACGCACCTGTTGTTTGTAGCTGGCGCCGCGATTCTGCAACATCATCAGGATGGCTGCCACCAGCCCCATTAGAATACCCTGCAGCAGGTACAGAAAGAACAGGATGGCAATGTTGTCCCAGTCAACGCGCAGGTCACTCCGCTCGTGTTTGTCCAGCAACTGCTCCTTTTCCGTGGGCCGCTTCCGGACACCCATCGCTGGTTCTGTTTCTTACAATCATTCGCGGGTTTGTTGATTCCCAGAATCTTCCGGCCGGCGCTGACCGTGGCTAGTGGGATTCAATTTGATACAAGGACTTATGAATATATACTTTTCCTTGCTGGCACACAAATTTACTCACCATTCCTTTGGAAACATCAAACTCAAACTTATTTTTTTGAAGAAAAACAACACCGAACGATTTTAAACTTGTTTACCGCCCGAGCGCAACAACAACAATGGAAAATGGCGTCCCACACGCAATTATTTTTTCGCACACGCTCAAAGAAGTAGGATGGGAAACCAAGATTTGTCAAAACGGTGAAAATGAAAAGGTGGGTTCGCGTCAATAAATTAACGAAATATCAATACTTTAACCATCTATTTTAATATGTTAATAGTCTATTAACCTATATGTCCACCCCCTAGCGAAATATCAATACTTTAACCATCTATTTTAATATGTTAATAGTCTATTAACCTATATGTCCACCCCCTAGTTCCGGGGTGACTTTGATAGTCATAGTTTTTCTTGTTAAAATCATATTTAAGATGTTCAAACTTTATTTGTACCCTAAATGTACCATCACTAAAGTAGCTGATATAGTTTTTAAGAAAAAAAAACAATGTTTATATTTAGTTAACTAAGTGTATAAGCTTTTAAGCAAAATACATATAAATTTAAGGTAAAATTGTTAAAAAGTCGAAATTTCGCCTAAAATTTGTTAAAACTGGTTTTGTTTATAAAATTATCGATTTATTTTGCATTTTTTAACAGAATTTGAAGCACGAACTCGAGCACGAATCACAAGTTTTCACATTTTAGATAAAAATTTATTTAAATAAAATTGCTTATAAATTTGGAGATTTTTTTTTAAATGGTGTTTCAAAAACACATATTATTTATTATTTACAAATTTATTTCACCTTCTCCTAGTGGAAAATTGTCCAAAGAATCCGAAAATGCATTCCGTTTTCCGATTAAAAATCATGTTCATTGAGAAAATCATAACACTTTGAGAAGTTTAAAATAATGACTTTCATCAACATTTTCTTAACTATAGTTAACTAACTCTTTAAACTTGTTAAAATTTTATGAAAAGTTCTTCTTGAGATACGCAAACCTATCAAAGTCACCCCGTTTTACGGTAGGTCATTGCTGAACCGCATCGCGTGGCGCATCGAAAAGCTCAGTTTTTATTTTCAAAAAATCATAACTCGGTAACGTACGGTTCGACATCGCCAATTTTTTGAAATTTTATGTGAAATTTTCTGAGGAATCCGATAAAATTATTTTCAGACATAGGCTCTTTGGTCCAGACACGGTCAAAACGCCATTTTAAGTTTTCATACGACTTTTTCAAATATTAAGCTAGATTTTTGAGACTTCTTACTATTTTTCTCAAATAGCCAAATCGGATGAAATGACGCAGAGATATGATTTTTTGAAAAAAAGTGGTTTTTGCGAAAAATTACGAAAATTGCCATTTTTCGAACCACCCTAGCATGATGTAGGACACCCTAATGGCCAAACAAAAAAATACGGGTCTATTTATTTTAGGCCAAGGAACCCCCTGGAAAATTTTGAGCCCAATCGGAGAACTTTTTTTTCGGTTTAGGCTCTTTTCAAATGGAATTGCAGAATAAATAAAAAATGCATTAAATGAAAATTTTTAAGCAAAATAAAAATATGTTGAGTGTTAATTCGGATAAACTTAAAACAAATTTCTTGTTTTTTTTCAATTTTATTTTATTTTTTCATTGTTTTCTCATTGTTGTCATCGTCATAACTTCTTTTTTGCTTTCTCTTCTTCCTCTGCAAAGTGTGTTGCTAATGTCTTAGTATTAAATTTCTTATTTTTCTTTTATTTTTGCAGCTTCGGTTGCATCTTTTTTTATCTTTTTCTTGCCTCCACCCACGTGTGTCTCATAACTCGGTTTTGGTTGTTTGGTTTGTTTTGCTTATTTTCTTTTGTTGCTGTTGTTATTAATGAATATAGTATCTAGTTGTTTTTTTTATTATTATGATTCTTGCAGTATTAAGTTTTTCTTTATTTCCATTCTTGTTTTTTTTTGTTTGTATTTATTACTAATTATGTACAAGAAAATCCTAGTAAATTTCGCGCGTTTTCTTTTATCTCTTGTATTTGCAATAATTATCGATAGTATCTCTCTTATAATTATTTCAAATATTTTTTTTGCGGTTTTATGGTTTTCTGTGATAACATTAATATACTTTCCATTTTTTTTTTGTTCTGCCTGCGTCAAATAATAATAAAGGTATTTTATGCTTCATTTTTTTGTATGTACATATTGTCGATTTTTCTTTCTTTCTGCTAGTTTTTTTCTTCTTCTCATTTTGCAATACATATTTACCGCCTTGCTCCACTTGCTGTAACAACTGTAACGTTCTCTTATTACGCGTAGATCTTGCATTATTTTTGTTTTGTTAATAGTAAATTATTAGTTAATATCGCTTGTTTTGCTCCGTTTCATGAGAAATAAGTTTTTGTAGTTTTTTTTATCATTTTTTCTAGAAAGAGAAGAATTGAAAACGCTTATACATATTCTAGGTTTTTTTTGCTTGTTTATCAAAATTGATCATTATTGTGAAGTTATTACAAAACAGTTTTGATTTTGAGTCTACAAAAATTGTTTGTTTTGCGTACGTTTTGCGTTCACGAAAGTTTACAACCTCCGAACTGAATAACATTCTGCTTTCGGTCACCAACGCAAAAAGAAAAAAAAGGTAGAAAACTTAAGGTTCGTCCGTTGCTTTCGTCAAACTGAACAGCTTTAAAGGTTGATTTTTTGTTTTCTTTTACTTCTTTTCAGAAGAAAATCGTTAAAAGATGGCAGTGCGCATTTGTGTGTTTCTTTTTACGATTTTAACTACTTTTATTCCATTGAATTGTTTTTGTTTCTTTTGCTTACCCCTTTTTTATAATCTGTTCCGTTTTCGCTAGCTTTCGTAAAATTCATTTTCACGTTCTTTTATTTTTTTTGTGGACTTATTGTTTTTGTTTTCGCAAGAACCGTCAAACCCTTGAAATTTCCGGCGGCGTAGTTTGGTATTAATTGGTCAAACTTAAAAGAGACAAAAATACCATCTTTGCGGGCTCTGTTTCCTAGATTTGGGTTTCCCTCTCTATTGTTTACTGTTTTTAGCTGCTGCGCTGTCTAGAGAATGTCTTCTTTTGTCATTTGTTTGTTGTATCCATAGATTTTTGGTATCGGTTTTGTTTTTTTGCTATTCATAGTGTTTGTTTTTTTTTGTATTTTGCGCTAAAATTTTGCGTTAAACATTTTGCTCATCTAGTTGGTTTCTATTGGTTCGGTCTTTTATTCTTTTCTGTTTTGTTTTAGCCTTTCGAACCTTGCAGCTTTTTTATTTGTTTGCTTTCATTAGGTGATTCTGTTGTAAATATTTTTTTGTTCTTTTTTACTTTTTTTCTGTGTCAACTTGAAAGCAAATATATGAAGCAAGCGTTATCTATTCTTTCTCTCTTTTTTTTTGTTTTCTATCGAAGACAACTTCTTTGCCTTTTCTAAAAAATACCGAGTTCTGTGCGGTTCTTTTTGTTGTTGCTGCTATTTTTTTTCTTTTCGCGTTTTTAAGGTATTGTTTGCTACAGATGATGGTTTACGTTTTCGGACGTGTACGTGTGTGTCTTGGTGAGTTTACTTTTAAAGTTGCGTCACCCTGAAGCCATGTGGTTGCGGACTTGGTGTACTTTTGTGATAATTTAAACCTATTTTTAGGCTAGAATTTAAGAAAAAAAAGTGAACTTTCGAAAATATTTCAAACTTATTAAATAGGTTACGCAAGGTATTTCCTCATTCTTGCAAAATTGAAGATCTGTCCAATAGCATATCTCTTCTGCCCTTTTCAACACTTCCTCTCCTTTTCTGTTTTCACAGAACAACTCTGGAGTTTTTTTTTTTTTTTTTTGAAAAGGTTCAATAAACCAAATTTCCAGTTTTTGCTTTTGGGTGTTTTTGAAACAGGGTTATTAAAAAACACCCAAAAAGCAAAAACTGATTTTTTTTTCAAAAAAAACTTCAGAGCTGCAAAATTGGGATCAGAAAGAGCGTGCATTCAATTTATTTATTTTGCAAGCATGAAATGACAAAAATAATCAAAGAAATAAGATATTTTGCAATTTTGTAAGAATGACTTTTCATCTAGCTATTGAGCCATACAAATTGGACATTAATGCATTTCGCACGAACTCAACACCTGCAGGTGGCTCTCTTTGAAAAACAAATCTGGAGTTTTTCTTTTTTTTTTGAAAAAGTCCAATAAACCAAATTTTCGGTTTTAGCTTTTTGAGTATTTTTCAATACCCCTGACTCAAGGCGGTTTGAAACACACCCAAAAAGCAAAACTGGAAATTTGGTTTATTGGACCTTTTTTTTTAAAATAACTCCAGAAATGCGCGCTCAAAACAATTTGTTTGAAAATATCCTAAATATCGATTTCACCGCCTCTTCGAATGTATAGTTGCGACGGCATGTTTTACGCATTTCTCTGTATAGTTTTTGTAAGGTTTTTCTGCTGGAATGCATTAAAAATATATTTGCAAATGATTGATTGCTTTTGATAAAACCGCTTCTAGCTACTATGCAAAATAGAGATTTTATTAATGCGAGAAAATAATATCGAGAAAGTCTCCCCGAAAGAAACGCATCTTTATACATTTTTTTAGAGCTCTCTCCCTCTCTCTGCTGATTCGGTTCGATTTCCTGTCACAGATCAATCATTTTTTAAACTTTTTTTTTTAATTTTTATTAGGTCCTTTTCGGGCTGTGACTAATGGCCCTCCTAAGTAAAATGCGCCAAAAATCATAGAAAAACATACAAATTTAAAAATTCAGTGTAGTAGGCTGGTTGATGAAAATTTTTAGATTAAAAAAAAAAAGATTAGATTTCAATGCACATTAACAAAAATGTGTTCTATCGACTACATTTCCAGGGTGTGGGGCAGAATAGGCCACCTTAGAAAACAAGTCATTTCGTCTAATACAACGTTGAAGGGAGATAAGAAATGACTTAAGGGACCTTTGTAACATAGTTTCCATGAAGTTAGACCACTTTTATAAAAATAGTCACTTACCCAAACAAACATTTTTGAAAATAGTCTAAATATGTTGTTTAATTTTTACAAATAAGCATCAAAACAACTAAAAAATCAACTAATGTAGCATTAAACTTTATTTGTGAAGCTACCAGAAGTGAAATAATCCATTTAGTTAAAATTTCGTAACTTTTGATTGTTTTTATAAGGCAGAATAAGGGTGGTCCATTCTGCCCGCAAGTGGATTTTAATTTAACACTTCCACCATCAAGCCTCTAAATCGACGTCGTCGTGCTATCTTGTCGCACCCGCCATTTCGACGTTCCGAGAAAAACGCGTTTTAATGTTTGACCTTGAATATTTAAAAACGAGAACACGTAATGTAAACAATAACAAACACGTTTTGTTTGGCTCACCATTCTGTGCATTGTCCCAAAGTTTGGTTGAAGTTGGTTGCTGGAGTCCCGAGTTATAATTACAAATGTTTACGGTAGTCTAGCTTGTACGTGCGACAAACGCATCCTGACTTTCCTGGCCTGAAATCCCTTTGGCCTTTTGTCGCACTTACATCAATTTTCATGGAGTGACAAGATAGCACGACAAGATTGAAACTACTTTCATACATAAAGTGACAAAAATGCACGGAGTTTTTTCGGTTTTTGTTGAATATCTCAGGATTGAAATCGAATTTTGGGGATCTGTGAAGGTCAAAAGGTGAGGCATTGTGAGCTGCACAAAATGGCGTTCTTAACTCAATTTGGCCCAAAATGCACGTACGACAAGTTAGCACGATGGCGACGAAATGATTTTAAGGTTCAGTTGTTGTTTGATTACCTTCGTAATAGCTCCTGGTAACATTCTAAACATGGAACAAGCTTTTTCAAACAATCTAAATTTCGAGAAAGCTTATTTAAGAACCATAAAATAAACAACATTTGCGTGATTTTGTCAATAAATTTTTGCTCATAATTCAAAAAATACAATGAATTCAAACGTCGTTTTCGATATGGTGATGTTATTTGACGTCGTTTATAAGACCCTTGCCATACAGTTGGTCTAAATCCATTCTAGAGCCCAAAACCAAGGGTGGCCAATTCTGCCCCCACTGCCCCTACCTCTACTTTAGAACAGGATTGTAGTACCGATGAGGGTATTAGTTTAAATGTAATTCAATTCAATTCAAATGAAAATCAACAATCAGTTGGTGCGGTTGACTTTTTGGTTGACGACGATAACGAGTCTATTTTGGTTCCCATATTAGGTGAAAGTGAAAGATAACAATTAATTTTCGGTAAAATGTATTCTCTTGGTCTAAATCAAATTAATCATGTACAAATCTTAATAATCGCTTTTTAGATCTTCTGTTCGCTAACAAGATCGAAAACTTCTGTGTGACTGAGGCCAAAACCCAATTTGGAAAAACGAGGCTCATCATACAGAAATTGAATTTTCATTTTTGTGAACAAGGCTTGTAAGATGGTTAAGATTATGAAAAAAAACCTGATTACAATAAAGCCGATTATTTCTCAATAAAACGTAGATTACTGGAAGTTGACTGGAGAACATTATTAGAAGGAGAAACAAATATCTACGGCATAATTTACGAAATTTTCAATGAATGCATTCCAACACGAAGAAAAAGACGTACTAATGACAAACACCCGCCATGATTTACGAGGGAAGTAAAAAACCCTAAAAAAAATAAAGCTTATAAAAACAATAGTCAAAAACTCGATGAGTATTTAGAAATTTGTAGATTGTTGGAAGTCACCATAGAAGAAGAATTTGAAAAGTAATAGAAAAGTAGAATCAGAAATCACCGTAAAAACTCAGACGTTAAAGATTACCTTGGAATTGCTCTTATTTCTTATATACCTAAGCTCTTTGAGGCAATGGTAAACAACCAAATGTTCGCTCAAGCCAAAAGATATATAATTGACAAGCAGCATGGATTCTTTAAAAATCGCTCATAAAAAAAATCTGTACAGACACATTATACTGACATCATTATTTTTCAAAATTATTTTTTTTTGTGCGTTTTCACTATCTTTTGCCACTTGCAAAGTAGCCGCATCCTCAACGCCAGTCCGCAGTTTGTGTGCGCGTCGCCGCTTTTTTTTAAATGTGCACCGTAGACAAAAACAGTGTGGTTCTGGATTTTTGCCAACTCCAAACTCAACCACCTAGCCTGTAGAAAAAATTTCTCGCAGACCTTCAAGTAAACTTGCGAGCATTGCAATTATGCAATAGAAGAAGAATAGCCGTGTTGCAGTTCGCCGACTCAGCAATGGCCTCGTCCATAATCGAGAATTCTCTGGTATATCAGGGTTGCAAAATCCCGATTTACCTGGACAACAACGCTACGGAAGTTCGTGTGCTTGACCTACCTCTAGGCGTAAGCATGGCGTCGGCGAAATTTTGACCATCACCAACGACCGCTGGATTAACTTCTTCCCAGGAATTCCAAATGGAGTTTGAACCCTGCGGATGTTGCTGAAACAGGCAACGCCGAAATCAATCGCTGTAAATAACGCTGCTGCAGCAGTGACAATAAAAGACAAAAAATCGCTTTGCAAACTCCAAGTAAAGAATAAAAAAGTGCGGATTCAAGTTAAAAGGTGAACCAAGAAAGCAGTACACAACCGATTGAACCTGAGCCAAGCAGCAGCAGTAAAAGCACCAACAGTAAATCAGACCAACATGCAATGCAAACAAGTGAAATTGACGAAGAAGCCAACGATGGATTCGAGACCGTGCTTTCTAAGCACACTCGCAAAACCCGGAAGCGCTTACAGGCCTATTTGGACGCAGATGACGAATTAACAACATAACGAAGAAAGTTGGCTGCAGAAGAAACAGACGAAGCAAAATATTATAGGGAAAAGTGTTATAAGATAAGTTCTAAAATCCGAGAAGAAGAGGACGAAGATAAACTTGAAGAACTTAAAAATTTTATTCTCTAAATATTCTAGAAAATAAACAGAAAAAGGCATGGTAAAATAATATTTAAATACAGCCAGATATGTGACTCTGTATTTTTTCCCTTCCACTATACACCTTGAAGAGAGGAATGCACAATGGTGTGAAGTCTCTTTAATAAAAATAATTTAAAAAAAAACTAACTTTTGCAAATATACATATATAGTAAGAAGTATTTCGTAAATTTCTCCACATTCAATGTTTATAAGATCAAAATGTTACAAAGTTCTACTTGAAAATTCAAGCAATACAACACAATACACTAAACTCACTAGCGTAACCAGGTCCTCAAGGAAGGTGGGGCAAAAATATTAGAGTTTTGAAAATTTCGTCGTTTATGGACACCCCTTGCCCAATTTTAGAACAAATTTCCGAGGATGGTGGGGCAACTGCCCCATGTTGCCCCACCCTGGGCACGCTAGTGACTAAACTAAAAATCTGGATTTTTTTTTGAAAAGGTTCAATAAACCAAAATTTAAATTTTTGCATTTTGGGTGTTTTTTAATACCCCTGACTCAAGGCGGTTTCAAAAACACCCAAAAAGCAAAAACTGGAAATTTGGTTTATTGGACTTTTTCAAAAAAAAAAACTCCAGAAATGAAATTGATTCAATTTACTTGTGTGTAATTCTGAATTACAAAAATGTAATAAAATAATTCATAAGAAGATGTAATGAAGGATTACGTAAGCTCAAATTACAACAAATTGTAAATCCATGTAATGCAAATTGTCCCATGTTTCGAAACGCACTATGGAACCCGAGAGAGAAACTATTTGTATGTTTTCAATTCGCCGATAAAAAAAAACAGATAGACAGCTGACAGCTCGTTCCAATGCATTGCAATGGGACCATAGTTGATCCATCGAAAAAAAAATTGTCTAGTCAATTTATTTTTTTGCATTTAAATGAAAAAAAGTCATCAGAAATGGTTTTTAGTCGTGTTCTTTAGCGTTGTACAAAAGCATTTACAAAGGGCTTTAGGACGCAATTGGCTGATTTTCACTCTTTAATACTGGAACGCCCAACGCATGTCCAACTTACACGGACACCCAAGCCTCGCAAAAAAGGTGGAACGGTAACTTCAACTCGCAGGTTCTTGGGCATAACTCAACCAATCGGGTCGATTCTTGTTTCCAGTGATTTGTAAGAATGTCTAGATGATCCTAAATTTGTGCAGAACTTGATTTGAATTTCTGCGACCGAAAACATCGTTCCACCTTTTTTTAAACGACTGCCTCCGCGGAATTTTTGGCGAATTGTTTTTTGCACGCGAAAAAAAAAGTTGGAACGATGTTTTTGATCTAGAATTGATCTAGAATTATCTAGACATCCTTACAAATCAAATCACTGGAAAGAAGAATCATCTTGATTGGTTGAGTTATGCCCGAGAACCATTGAGTTGAAGTTACCGTTCCAACTTTTTTGGAGCCTTGGACGTTGGAATGTTAAACAACTTATTTTGTAAAACTGTTTGTAGAAACTTGCTTGCTGAACTATTTATCACTCGATTTCAGTTGAAAACGCGTTTTATGAGCTGTTGAACGTCAACGTGCTGGTATGACAACATTAGAGACACGCTGGAATTAGATGCTGTTTCCCTAGTGAGATACGCGTGTAAAAGGTTCAAGTGAACTTCGATAGTTTTGGCACGAAAAATTGTGTAAAACGCTCTGTTTTCTGTGGTTTGTTCAGCAGAGTTTTAAAATATGTAGGGGAAATTCTCGTATGTTTGGCAGGTTAAGCACTCGCTCCTAACTCCATCCAATTTGCTGATTTTCACTATTTAAACAACTAATTTTGCAAAACTTTTGGTACAAACTTGCTTGCTCACTTTTTATTGAGCTATTTATCACTCGAGTTCAGTTGAAAACGCTTTTAATTAGCTTTAATTGAATGTCAAAGTTCTGACCTGCCAACATTAGAGGCACGCTGGAATTAGATGCTGTTCCCCTAGTCGTTTATGCAACAAGTTGCAAAAAAAGATTTTTTCAGCACGTGTCGTACACTTATCCAACGAGGTTCACCGAGTTGGATAAATACGAAGAGTGCTGAAAAAATCAAGTTTTGTAAAGAGTTTCTTTAACAATTTTTGCAATTCCAAAAAACACCCTTTGATTGTTATTTTAATAAAAAAGTGGAAAAGTATTACTTTTCGAAACAAGTGCTGAAAATTTCAACTTTTCAGCATCCATTTCAGAGCTGAAAAGTAGAACTATTCAGCATTTATTTTGAAAAGTGTTGCGATTCGATTCTGTTATTTTTGGTACAGAAAAGTAGGCTTTTTCGTCGTTCAAAAATGACAGGAAAAGTAAGTAGTTTTACGACGGAGTTGAAAAAATGAATTTGAGAATAGAAGATTTCTGGAGTTTTTTTTTCATTTTTTTTGAAAAGGTCCAATAAACCAAAATTCCAGTTTTTTTGCTTTTTGGGTGTTTTTGAAACCGCCTTGAGTCAGGGGTATTAAAAAACACCCAAAGAGCAAATACTGAAAATTTGGTTCATTTGACCTTTTCAAAGAAAACTCCAGATTTGCTCTGTTTTGAAATGTGAAATGCATTTCTCTCGGAGATTTGTTCCCTTTAGAAATTTTCTCAAGAAATTCGATTTTTGCTGGTTCTGGTGAATGCGTGCGTGACTTTTTTCTAATTTTGAGAGAAAACACTGACTGCTTTCTATGACAAAAGGAGCGGAAACTCGTGTTTTCATTGTGTGTGTGTGTAATTTTTTTTCTCTCCTTAGTATACAAAAATGTTTTAGCAAAATCAACCAATATCGGTTCGTGGCTTTATCGCTCGTCGACGGATAAATACTCTTCATTCTTTCGCATTTTTTTTTTAAGTTTTACACTCCAGTGTATAAATGGGCCTTTTCGCTAGTAATTTTCAACTAAATCGCTTGCTACGCACTACCCGTTAAACGGTTTCGTGATGAAGTTTGATGTGTGTTTGATAGCCTCTCTAGCGCGCGCGGGCGTGGTGTAACTTTTCAACAGTGCATTTTTTTTCAGTGTGTATGCGATTGTGGGTGATTGCGTGGGTTTGATGATTCATGTGTGTTTGGTTTACAGTGCGGGGTATCGGTTTTGCAATGAGCGGGGTTGTCAACTCTGTTGCGGAGAGTAGAACGTAAAGTGTGTGTGTGTGTGTGTGTGTTGTTTGACCGTTACCATTTCTAAAGAGTTATTTGAGACGCAGCAGGATTTTATTTCCAACTTTCAGAATCGTTACAAAGGGCAGCACGCGGTTGGAATTCGGCGTGACTGAACAGAATCGTTTTCGCTTCTATTTTTTTTTTTTTCGTTCGAAACATAACCCAAAAGCTCAAGAGACGTTCGCACGCACAAACTAAAAACGGATTTTTTTTTGTTTTGTAATATAATTGCACTTGGAGTCTTCAAAACGAGGGGGAAGACTCTCGTTGTGGAAGACTTGGATTGCAATTTGTCCACTGTGTGATTGTTTCCAAATGTATCATCCCACGATAAAATCCTGCTGTTCCAAATCGTTCGTACTACGTAAAACTAAGGAGTTTCTTCTTAATTTTTGTTAGATGCTAGCGCGGTTGGCCCTTTTGCCGGAATTGTTCAAAATCTAACTTGTTGTTTTTTCTCAGTTTGTTTCACGAATCGTCATCGTCCTTTGCTTACAAACTAAATAATTGCTCTTCTCGTGTTGCTTCTTATACTTTTGACGAAACAAGTACAATCTAAGTGTGTGTCTGTGTTTGTTTTTTACCGTCCCGACTGACTCTCTCTCTCTAGTTTTAAAAAATTAACAAGCATTTTAGTAACTATTGCGTTGGTTCCACATTTCGTCTCGTACTACAAAAAATATACTGGTAGTAACAAAATATATTTATATTACCTCCTTGCTCGTGCGAGCACACCCCTCTTTTTTCTGCTAGTGTCGTCGCTCGCTCGCTCTCCTAACATTCTCTTTTTTTTCATTTTGTTTTGTAAAAAATACAAACGTGTGTTCACAATTTGATACATTATAGAAAAAGATGGACGAGAAATGGTTGCATCTATAATGCGGTTGTTTTTTCTTTCTTTCTTCTTTGCGCCTCATGCGGCTTTCGCTTGTTTATTGTGTTTGTTTTTGTTCTAATTTTACTTTAATTTACCTTTTTCCCCTTTTTCTTCCTCTTCAAGCGACATTGCTGCGTGTGTGATTAAGAGTGCGCGAAAAATGTTGTTTGGGTTTTCATCACTTAAATAGTTAGTCCAATTTTGTTTGTGTGTGGCAGGAAAAGGCTCCTCTCCTAAATTCTTGTTTGCTTACTCCGTAATGGGAATACGTGGTTGTGTTTAAATGTGAAACGAAAAAAAAAAAAAAAAAAACTCGCACCGCAGAACGTGCGCAAAGTGCGCAAACTGTGGAGGAAATGATAAAGCAATTTTCTGCGACTGTGTCAGCACAAAAACGAGATTTCACAGAAAAATTCAAAGAATTCGAATCTGCATTCCGATTTTCTTCAAATTGTCACAATTTTGAGCTCGACCCTTTTGAAATATTGTAATTTGAGTAAGGTATAGAAAATTGCAGAGACTTGGATCTGACAAACATTCTTCAATCTTGGACATTCTGTAGTTGAAGAAGGACAAGGCAATACCGTAATCTGGGGCGAATCGGGACGACAAGTTTTAGAGCACTTGAAAGCATATGCAATTCGGCAATCGACGCACTATTTTTGTTGATCTGTGTCTGTTTGATTCGAAACCTAAAACAGCTGTCCCAATTCGCTCCAGATGACGCTACTTCAACTAGGTCCACCATTGGTGTGGGACCAACTTCATGAGGTTGGGAAAGCGGCCACACCCTTCCGTTTGATGCCCTTTGTATTGGAAACATCAAGGTTATGGGATTATGGTCCTCCTTGAGCAATTTTTTGAAATCCGCGACATCCACACCTGGAAGCCCTCACAGAACAACTCAGTGAGATCGCTCGCTTAGGCTTTCGTGCGTGCACTTTTGCAGAAGTGCTTGCATGGTGTCGAAATTATGTGTAAATATTAAAATTACATAGGAAGAAAATAGTGAGTAAATTAACATGAACAAAATTGCAAATCAACGCTAATTTTTCATTGAACATTGCTTTAAAAAAAAAAAACTGACTCCGCAACACAAATTTACCAAATTTGAAAATTTTGGAAAGCTGAATAAATTTCGCACAAGACAAAGTAATAAATTAAAAAAACAGCTTTCGACGATTTAAAAAGTTGAAGTTGTAATTTACATTTGATATTTCTTTTTTTCAAATAAAATAATGTGTAAATATTAAAATAACATGGAAAGATACGATAATTTCAAAACGCTCATGTAAATTTATTCACTATTTGATGTAAAATTTACATATTTTGTGATTTTTTATCCGAAAAAATGTGTAACATTACTTAAGAAACTCTTAAATTTTTTACCTTTTCTAAGTAATTTCATTTTTACAAACTGTTTTGGTAAAATTACATCAAAAATGCACAACGACGCTAGCTTTTCAAAGAACACTATGTCTCACGCAAAGCTTTTTTTCATTACGGAATTTGAAAAGTTAGCGTTTAAATCTCAACTTTACAAACGGACGTAGCTAAAAATTGTGATAATCATAAGACAAATTTAGTTTCAGTGGAACAAAAATCACTGAGAACAAATATTTTGGTTGAAGAGACTCGGAATATAAGCTGGTTCTTTTAAACTTTGTACACAAATAAAACTAAATTATTTTTATTTAATTTAGCAAAATTGATAAGACGAAATAAAAAATCTGTAGTTTCCTATTCAAAATACTTGTTTCGCAAACCAAGAAATAAAAATCTCTTGAAAAAGCATTATTATTCAAAGCATTACGATTTAAAAGGAGTGTTGTATTGTTTGTGTTTTCATAGAATCACACGAAAATATAAAAAAAACAGCTATCCACTCAGACTTTAAAAATTCGAATTGAGTAAAACGATTTCAAAACAGCTAATTCAACAACATGATCTCTCATCGTGAATAACAACATTTTCGCTACAGATAACAACACAAAAATGCAACAAAAAGAAACACATTTCGCTTGATAACAGCTGTGATGGTGTTTCAGGAAGCAACGAAACGATTTTCATTCTGCAATAATCAAATTTATTTAACAACAGAAGCATGATAGAACAAAACTGTGAGGTTGTACTTTTAACACACGTCGAAAGCGCAGTTACGGATAGATAGAGTAGTGTGATAGGTGATGATGAAAAAATTGAATCTTTTCTAGCGCCGAAAACGCTCGCGGACTTATGGCTTTGATGTTTTTCATTTTTTGTTAATTCTATTACGTTTAATTTAATCTTTCTTTTTTTATTTCTTCTATATGTTGCGTTTTGTGCATTCGTGTTTCACGTTTTGTTCAGCCTATTAGCTCTAACTGTTTGCGGAGGGGGCGGTTCAAACTAAAAAAAACTTCCGTTGTGAAAATAATGTAAAAAGAAGGTAAAACATCACATATTCCTACAACTAACCGTAGTTTTGGTTTCTTTGCTATTCTCTTGTTTTGTTTAATTGTTCTAGGTTTGAGTTCTGGTAGTTCGATTGTGGCATTAAAATAAAAACAAGTTGGTTTGCTGTTTCTACTATTGGGTAAAAAATAGTTCATTCCGAGACGTTTTCTGGTTTTTGCTTTTGCTTATTAACCTTCAAGTAGACATCTTAAATGCTATTTTCATTGCGTTTTATACGAAATTTGTTTAGCGGTTTCTATGTTTTGTTATATCTATGTACTATTTTTGTCTCATATAAATTGTAAATTAAATATTCTGCTTTTGATGTTCTCTTCAGCTTTCGCGTTTCGTGTGTGTGTGTGTGTCTAAATGAATCGTTAGCTTTATTAGTAGTATGTACTCTGCTTTTTCGTCTCCCTCCACATTTCTTTCTGGCTATTAAAATCTGCTTTCAATTTTCTCCATTGATTATTTCTGCGTGTGTTGTTGTCCATGTTACTTTATAATTAACATAATTATGTATAGGTTTTTCATCCGAGTCCTCGTTTTTTTTTAATTCGCACGACTTCGTCGTCGTTGCTAACCCTTGTTTTGATGACTCTTACTAGTAGTATATGAAACTTACAACAACAGTAGCAGAGACCGCAGTGTGTGTGTGTGTTTGTTTGTGTGTCTGTGTGTGCGTACCGCTCTAACCCACGATTACCGACTATCGCGGGCAGAGCGTGGCCGTCCCTAACTGGACGTGGACGCGATTGGCGAGACCGGCGAGAGGGGACTCCGGGCCGAGTCCCGGGGGCAGCCGGACAGCGTTATCACCAGCTTGCGGGAGCCGGCGTGGTCACGGTGTTCGCACAACCACACCCCCTGCCACGTGCCGAGCGACAGTTTGCCGTCGGTGATCGGGATTGTCAGTGAGCTGCCGAGAAAGCACGCTTTCACGTGGGCGGGCTGAAAAAGGGTGAGTTGAAAGTTAGAGAGATAGAGAGTAAGCCATACGATCCGAGTCGCACTCACCATATCGTCCGGACCTTCGCAGGAATGTCGGTACGGTAGTCCTTCCGGCACAATCTTGTTTAGCATCATTTCCATGTCGTCCCTGGAAGAAAAGGAATTTAGTTACAGCTGCACATTTAAATCTACGTCAGAGTTGTTGGCCAATAAATTGAAAACGGTAAAATAAAGAACTTTTACTGAAAACATGCTTAACTAATCACTTTTCAATGATTCATTTTTGAGATTAATTTAATGTTGCCTGGCTGATGAAGAGAAAAATGTTGAAAATGTTTAAATCAGCATATTTCTGGATGCTTTCGAATGTTTGACAAAAAAAAAAAAACGTATTTTTTTATTTTCTTGCTTTTAACATAAAATTCGAGTTCTGCGACCCAATTTTAGTCAAAATTGAGATGTTAAATGCCTATTAAATTACAAATAAATGCTTTGGGCCAATACGCACCTCCCAAGAAAAGTGATCGAGAAATGGCTTTACGAACAACAGAACAAAGGAGATGGAACGATTTCTTGGGGCTTCACCCTCTGTGGCTTGCTTTCGCTGCCGCTGGTGCCCATTTGATTTTTTTCTTGACCGGTTCCTTCCGAAGTGCGTATACCGTTTTAACGGTGTACATTAACCAGAGCTTTTGCACCCAGATTTTTGTTACGGACATTTCAGTATCTTAAACTATCGAACCGTCAGGCTAACTTGTCGTACGTCACATTTTGACGTTCCGAGAAAAACGCGATTTAACCCTCTGATGCTCATTTTTTTTTCGATTTTTTTTATTTTTCCTTTGTTTAGGAAGTCGTTTTGAGCAACTTTTGTTCAACGAAAAACTATAGTATGTTTATTAGGGTGGGTACGGATTTTGAAAAGTTCTCAGATCAAGTTCTGGTGTGGTTTCCCTTGTAGGGCATACCCATAGGGACTCTCACGCCAAATTTCAGCTCATTTGGCTGAAAACTGGCTTGTCTCAAGATGGTTCAAGTTTACAAGCATGGTAGCTGTTTGACATGTGGCGTCGCGGTGTTCATCAGGCATTCATAGCATGCTAAGGAAAATTTGATGCTTTTCTGGGGAAAATCGTTGGTTCCGAAAATCCCGGATGTATTGCCGTTGAGCTCGATGGGGGTTGAACGAATCGACCTAGTCTCTTAGGGAAAGTTGTTCTCCAGACGATTCCGCTCATTTCTGGCCATCCTAGAATTTTCTACATGTTTTCCCCAGGCCTGTAGGAGGGAATGAACGAAAATTCAAAATTTCCCATAGTAATTTCCATGTATACTTGAACTCGCTTGAGACAAGCCAGTTTTCAACCAAATGAGCTGAAATTTGGCGTGAGAGTCCCTATGGGTATGCCCTATAAGGGGAACCACACCAGAACTTGAGCTGAGAACATTTCAAAATCCGTACCCACCCTAATGTTTATCTTGTTTCAATTTTAGTATTTTAATTTACATTTATCTTGTTTAGTTTGTGTTTGTTTTTGGTAGTAGTTGGCCTATTCTACCACCTCCCGTCTTTACAGTTCGCCTATCTAAAGTTTTCATGTTTTTACACTCACTTTTTCAATGTTTTGCTTGTTTTTCACATTTTCTGCTATAAAATGGCACCATTATCATTTAAATTGTAAAAAACAGCGTATAGGCATAGGATTTTAGGCGATTTTTCAAATCGAAGCCCGTTTAAAGGCGGGGTTGGGTTGTAGAGGGTTAATGTTTGACCTTGAACAAACAAAAACGAGAGCACGCAAGTTTGAATTGTACTTTGATTAATTTATTTATTTATTTTTTTTACATAAAAAACGTCTGCACTTCATGCAATTTTTGTACTCGACCCTCTCCGATTTCAATGAAACTTATTAGGCATGTTATCCTAGGCCTATAAAAGCAATTTTTGTGTATATGGAGCCAGATACATTTAAATATTTTTATGTTTCGTAATTTAAATATTGCTGTATCTCGAAGCCGTTGCATCGTATCAAAAAGTTTTTTTTTTCGTTCAAAATTTTTGTGAAAATAGCCTAAAATATTACAAAAAGACTCACGAAAAATGCAGGATGGAGCAACTCACCTTAAAAAACACAAAAATCATTTACTGAAACTGTTTTTTTTTTCAAAAGTGCTCTAAACGTCAAAATTTTCAAAAACCGAACACGAGAGTCGATTCTCCAGACAATTTTACATAAAAGTCTCAATATTAACCATTGTCCTAAGTCCAATCCTTGTGAAGTTACAGCGGTTTTAAAAATAAAAATGTTGAAAAAATAGGGTTTCTTTATGGTTTTTGGCAATTTCTATATGACAGACTTGATTTTTCAGTCTCGAAAAAATATGTTTAACGGAAAGCTCGTCAAATTTCCCATAAGTTTGTGTTTGACCACATTTCAATTGGATGTATGGGCTTACAGATATAAGCTAATTACATTGCTCATGACTGAAAACATAATATTTTTTCAGTGTAGTGTAGTAACCTGGATAGTAAATTAGCTTATATCTGCAAGCCCATGCATCCAATTGAAATGGGGCCAAAGACAAACTTATAGGAAATTGGACGAGCTTTCCGGTAAAAATATTTTCGAGACTGAAAAATCAAGTCTGTCATATAGAAATTGCCAAAAACCATCAAAAACCCTATTTTTTCAACATTTTTATTTTTAAAACCGCTGTAACTTCACAAGGATTGGACTTAGGACAATGGTCAATATGGAGACTTTTATGTAAAATTGTCTGGAGAATCGACTCTCGTGTTCGGTTTTTGAAAATTTTGACGTTTAGAGCACTTTTCAAAAAAACACTTTCAGTAAATGATTTTTGTATTTTTTTGGTGAGCTGCTCCATCCTGCATTTTTCGTGAGTCTTTTTGTAACATCTTAGGCTATTTTCAATTTTGAACGAAAAAAATCGTGGGCTCACCTTCAAATTTGACTTTTAAACTTAAAAATTAAAAAAATCTCATAAAAGTGGAGTGTTTTTTTCTTTCGGTGTATTTTTTTCGGAAAGCCCGTCAAATTTCGTACAAGTTTGTCTTTGACCACTTTTTGATACGATGCAACGGCTTCGAGATACAGCAATATTTAAATTACGAAACACAAAACTATTTAAAACCCTTCTCAAATGTCATTATCGAGTGTAACTAGCTCCATAAACACAAAAATGGCTTTTATAGGCCTAGGATAACATGTCTACAAAGTTTCATTGAAATCGGAGAGGGTCGAGAAAAAAGTACCTAAAAAATTGCTGTTTTGGGCTGGAATTGCTCAGTCACAACTTCAATGTCTTTCCGGTAAATTCATACACAATTTTCAAATCTAATCATAAAATATATTTATACAGGTGGTCAAGCTGAAACATGACTTCTTCAGGTAAAAAACTTTATGTGGTGGCTATAACTTTAAAACGGTTCACGATATTTAAATTTCTGTAAAATAAATTTCGATTGCACTTGCATTTCATTTTAAAAATCATTATTTTTTTTTTAAATCGGCAACACTGCCAAAAGAATTTGGACTAACTTAACCCATAGCTCAAAAGATGGCATGTTTTCACATCAAAAAATGATTATTTTACCCTATTATTTTTTTTGTTTGCACCAATATGAGTATGGAAATAGTTTTTTTTTGAGTGTAACTATTTTTTTCTGAAAGGTCCTTGCAAGTGCCTACAAACTTGCTGAAGACACAAAATCGATCAGGAAATCTATTCAGTCTGCTGTTCTAAAATTGATGAATTTTATTTTCACGGCAATGGTTTACAGAAGTCTCTGTTCTATTTGGAATGAATAGTTGAGATATTGTTTTTGAAGATTTTCAATAATTTGTATACTAATCGTGAGGCGTTTCTATTAGGAAATCAAGCTTGATTACGAAAATATTTGAACGATCTATGAACATTGCGTCAACTTACCGTACGTCTGGGTCCCAGCTTTCATTTAACGCTAAACTAGCTGACGTGTGTAAAACTGTAAGGAGAAGATAGGAAGATAAATTAATTAGAGGATGATTTTGAAAGTAAACAAGTTATTATAACATGATATGTAGAAATTTAATGAACGCTTCGATAGCCTAAGTAAATAAAAAAACAATTATGCTTTAAGTGTGATGAAAACGTGACAACTAGTCATTATCACCCTGAAGATCTCCCCTCCGAAAGGTGATCGTCGTCAGTCGATCATGTTTTCACAGTGTTTCGCCCAGCCTGTTATCAGTAATGTTGGAAGTGTGTTTGGCGCTGTTAACTTGGCCAGTGAACATCGTTAACAGTATGCAATTTACCGCAACAAAAAAAACTTGAAGAAGAAGCACCGTATGAATACAGAAAGCGAAATTTATCGCATGGAAAATGCAATATAGCACTAGCACACCACACTAAAGAGGGTGCCAGCAGCAGCCCCAAGAGTGGCAGCCACTAGTCACTTTCATTTTGTTAATGTGTTAATTAGTAACGCAATATAAGTTTAATGTAAACATTCGCCCACCACATACATCCGCTCGACTGCTGAAGTGCGCTGAATATCAAATCATCCAACTGAAGAGGAAGATAACTGGCTGAGCAATGCCAAGGTATGAACAACTTCCTTCACAGCAAACATCGATCCAGTCATGTTTAGGGAAGTCAATTTGCCAGTGCAATAAGATGCACCGCGTAAACTGGATACCCAACAACACAAAACATTCAGAGTGCATTACTTCGCGCCAATTTGTGCGAGTATTGTATGAGGGATATACGAAGTACCTTTACCGTACAAGTTGACCGTATATTTGAAGGCTTTAAAACGATACAACCCAACACAACTCGGCAGGGGGAAATTGTAGAAATGCAAATTTTTACCCCCGTTCGACATGCAATCGTGTTTGTGGATTGTTTCAAGGGTGTAAGTACGCTTGTTACACTTTTATAGACATTAACTTTACAACCTGCAATTGACAGCGAGCGTGGCGGAGACATAAGACTTTGACGAATCGATACAAAAGATTCGGAAAGAAGAACTGCAGCGTACTTTTTTTCCAAAAATATCCCAAGAAATTGGAATAAAAATTGATGTGGCTCATTTGCAAATGGTATGGAAAAATGTACGAAAAAAAAATTATACAACTGTTAAAGGGTTTTCATTCAAAATGATATATTAATGGGAATATTTTTTAATCCTGATTTGTTTGAGTGTGAGCATGAGAACAGCTGAGGTTATCCATACAAATGTGTCATGAAAATAATATTATATTAGAACAGCTATTTCTACACAAGAATTTTTCTTATCGATTTCGTGCCTTCAGCAAAGATGTTGATTATGGTTAGGAAAATTTAGGGAAAATTTATACAATTTGAAAATGTTTAATTCAATTCAATTCAATTCAATTTGTGTTTTTATTAGAATTTAGCAGTTCTGCTCCAGAATGTAACATTTGCAATTCAGAGATTTGCAGAACCTTTCAACTGAGATCAATTCATGAGCCTTTGCAGGGAGGGTACATATTTCTACGTTTAGATTTTTTTAGCTGAGTGCTCTTTTAGGGTTTTTTTTTAGAAAAAAAACCCCTAGATCTATGTTTGAAAATGTTGAAGAAGACTTGAAAATGTAATATCTTGCCTTTTTGAAAAGTTAGATGAAATTTTAAAACAATGAAAATGTTTATAAAATAACAAACATATAAGAACATTCAACGAAATGTTAATTTTTTCATAGAAAATGTGATCAATAAGTGAGGACTAATGGTTAATGCTTGAGAATCTATTTTTTAGAGTAAATTTTCATTTCTTTCTATTTGCTATACTATTAGATTTTTTATTTTAAAGTTAAAAATGAGTGATTCTCTGGACTAGCCATGAGCCTTAGAGGGTTATCATTGCAAATCTGATCAATGGTTTCCAAGATATCTCAAAAACTCTCCTATAACTCAAAACCGGTGCACTTAACCCTCTACTGGCCAAATTTTTTTCGAACGTTTTTATTTGTCCCGTGTTCAGTCATTTTGAGCAACTTTTGTTCCTCTTTACTACTCTTGTTTTATGTTATTCTTGTTTTATTTTTAGTATTTTAATTTGCATTTATCTTGTTTAGCTTGTGTTTGTTTTTTTTTTGGTAGTATTTGACTTATTCTACCACCTCCTATCATTATATTTTGCCTTTCTATTTTTTTTAAATGTTTTTTCAGTCACTTTTTAAATTTTTTGCGTGTTTTTTTAAATTTTCGAAAAAAGAAAGGCACCATTATCATATAAATTGTAAAAAAATGCGTAGAGGCATAGTTTGGGACACTACAACAATACTGCATTCTTTTTTTACTTAAAATATAGGAAATGTTAGTAAAAAAACACAGTCAAAAACGACCCCTAAAAAAATGACATTTTTCAAAATATTGTCAAAGTCACACAATTTAAACTTCCAACCCTAAAATTTTCTAAAATTTTAAGAGTTCTTCTTTTCAATGCCTTTTTTGGATCAAAAATTTGTTGAAAATGGATTTTTTTGCGATTTTTTCGTCATGCACTATAGCTTAAAAGTTGGCACTTTTTGACTTCTGAAACAATACAACAATACAAAAAAAAATCGAAGGGGATATATTTTTGCAAAATTTAGATTTTGTGATAAAAAGTTATTTAAAAATGAGTATTTTTTCTTAATAGTTTTTTTTTTTTGGAGGGTGGTCCAGCCGCACATCGTTGATGTTGAAACCTCTAAACTGGGCCCTCGTCCTGTCACGTCCGTCAGTAGTCTTGTCGTACATTACAACTAGAATTAGATCTGCCAATGAATTAGTACACTTCGATCAAATAAACACTGACGCTGTATGGATCTGACTCTAGAATAAATGCACAGTTGTGTGTTATTCATAAGTCCAACTTATTCAACTATTCATTTAAGTCCAAATATTCATTTGCTAACTACTTTGGATTGAAAATCTAAACTTTAATCTAAAATCCTCTAAACTTAATGTTCATTCATTCCTTTAACTGTTGTAGTAATGCTTCTATCAAAAACAATAAAAAAATATGAACTGATATACATATAGGATAGAAATCGCGATTTGAAAATGATGACCATTTACGTCAAAAGATCCGTAGTTCGTCGATTTGTAACAATGGTCGATACAACCATAATCCGAAAACCGTTAGTTCAACAGATCAACGAATTTTGTCCGATATCATTACATTATTGAATGATTGAGACTATATGGACAGTTTGACATAAAAGAATTTCTAGTATTCTACATCAATCAAAGTTTATTGACAGCATTACTCTTACTTAACAATTGCAACTAACTTTAACACCGAATAGATATGGAAAGGATACAGTTTTATTTTAAATGCTAATGCTAAGCAACAAATCAATTGTACTATCCTGAAGTCCCGACCTAAATCCCACATTGTGATAGTGAAAAAGTCACAGAAGCAGCGGTGTCTTGTGCAATTGTGATATTTTCACTATCGGAGAACTACCTAGTTCACGAAGACAGCTTATCGGTCAATGCTTAAGCCCTGGGGCTGCGACAAAGCGAGTTCTCGTAGCATGAAGTGGTGTCCATAGTAGAGCGTCCAATTTCCCGTCCCGGGAAAAAAATTCCCGGGAATTCCAGGGATTTCCCGAAAAAAAAAAATATTTCCCGTTTCCCGGGAAATTTGTAAATTTCCCGGGAATTCCCGAAATTCAAGCAAAAGTATAGATTTTTTTTAACTTTTTGGCACATTTTTTAAATTTGAATAAAAAATTGTTAAAGAACTATAATTTATTTTGTTCAATTCAATTTACTGTTTATATTGAACTTATCAGTTTGTCTGAAATTTTCAAGACATGGTTTTTTTAGATGGTGTTAATTTCTGAAGCATTTATAACTAGAAATAAATCTTGTTTTTTTGTTGGGTAACACAAATTATGATTTTTGGAATGAAAATATACTCTTATATTTTTGGTACGTTTTTAAACGAATGTTATAAAATGATGTTATATCATTTGAAAATATAGTATCCCTTCCCGCCAAGATCAAAATTGAGAATTTCGGTGATCACTAAAACCCATTTGCTCAGATAATTTCCGAATTTTCAATTATGTTACAGGGGCGTAACAGGTATTAATATGATACTTTTTAACTACTTTTTTTGACTATGAAAATTCTTTTTATCGGAGTCATTTCTTAGGCTGAATCATACAAAAAATCATTAAAAAACTACTTCGTGTAATCAGGTACCAACAACACAAAAAAATGAACATATTTCAGAAACTCGCTCAAAATATTTGAAAACTTGTGATTGCATAAAAATGGTATTTCAAGTGAAAAGGCAGATTTTTAAAAAGATTTTCAGTAAGATTTTTTCCTGAAAAAAAATATTTGTCATAAAAATCATATTTTCTAAGTTATTTTTTAGTTTAGACTTAACAATCACAGTCACAGAGACACAATTGGAAGCAATTTTGTGGTTTTGTAGCATGGGTTCATTTTGTTCACTGTCCACACACTGTGATTTAAAAAATAATACTTCCTAAAAGAAAATACTTGTTTGATATTTTGTACAAATGGAAAGACAGCATATTAATTTAGAAAATTTATGTATTTTCATGAAGTTATATTTTTTTTACAAGCAGTCAAGGTATCAATTGATCCTTATACTTATTTGGACCATTTTTGTTGCAAATTTACAAAAAAAGTGCAAAATATCAATCAGAACCCGGTTCAGAACAATTTTTGATAAATTTAAAATTTCCCGGGAATTCCCGGGAAATTTGTTGAATATTTCCCGTTTCCCGGGAATTTTGTTACCCCGGGAAATTGGACGCTCTAGTCCATAGTGCTTACAAAAAAGAATATATACCCAAATTTTAACTAATGCACTAAGATCAAATCATGCCCCTTGACTTTACAAGGCCCAGGGAGTATTTTTTCTTAATAGTTCAAATCATAACCTACAACATTGTTGAAGACACCAAACTTTAAAAAAAATCAAAAGGTTACAGCTGATTGAATGTTTACGTCCCATTTTTGTATGGAAAGCAGCCAAAATTGTTTAGAGACTTGTATGAGACTTGTAACCAATGACACAAAAAAGCTTCTTTGGTCATAGAGAAGGCCCCCACAAAGTTTGAGCCAAATAAAAAAAATACAAAAAATAAAAATGATCGAAGATGGCCGATTTCGTAGAGAGTTGCTCAGAGGACAAAATTTCATTAAAGTATGTCGAATACAACACATTTTTAGCATTTAATGTACACGAGATATAAGTCATTTTGCCATAATTCAAAATTTGAGCACTTGAAAGGACTTTTAAAGAGTAGTTGTAACATAGAATTATTCGTTTTACTAAATACAGCATAATGTTCTGCAGTTTTTATGTGACTAAACAATTATAAATATAGGAAAACCATATCGAAAACTACGAAAACAACAAAAAACAAATGTAGCCTAGAATTATTTGAAATTTAATTTAAGGTTACATTTTTCTATTCCAACTAAGTTATTTTCTTGATATTTGATATTCGTCCGTCGTCCTTAATAGACTTTTGGTTAAAGTTGGCATGTAGTTTTTTTTTGTAGTAAAACGTTAATGTCCCCAACATTATAACTCTTTCTCGAGATACAGGATTTCCAATATTTTCATAGCAGTTCAGTATGGAACGCCCCATATTTGTTGGGAGACTTTTACGGAAAAATTAATGATTAATATAGCTTATACAGTCCAAACTCAATTATCCGAAGCCTCGATCAGAGAAGTTGCGATTAACAGAAATTCAAAGAAACAACGGAGAATAGAATCATTTTATTTGTGTTTTGTAACATCAACCTTGAGTTCAGCGAGCTCATGTAAGTGAAATTCGAGTGCTTAATGTAATCCAGTGATTGAGAACCTTGAGTACATCGTGTTCCCACAAATGTCCAAGACACGACTACACTTTGTGGTCAACTGTAAGAACAAAAAAAAGAAATGCCTACTACACCCAACCAGAAATTGTCAGGTTGAACTGCATGCGATTATGCCAGCTAGGGGAAATCTACCCTTTCCAATCAAACACCTATCTTCGTCATATGGAGAGTTTGATGCTCGATTAAAGCTCCAAAAATACTATTTGGGCTATAAACTTACCAGCAACAGCACCGCCTCGAGTAAGCACGCAAATTTATGCCACTTACTGGCCAAAAAGATCACATTTAATGCACTTTTGATCATAATTTGTATTTTGCGAGACCACTTCTCATCATTTTGTTGGCACACACAGTGACACACACGAGAATCCCTCAAACGCTTAATGAATATCGCCAAAATTAACTTTTCACTTTCGCTTACTTTTCCACGGCGCTTAAGATATGAAATTGCTTCCAACTACCGGCAACATGTTCTTTTGATCATTAGTAAGGCTCTCACTTGAAGAATAATCCCGAAGAATGTAATAAATTAGCAAGCGCCATCAAAAAAACAAACGCGCCAAGTCGTTTGACGTTTCAATTTTCACTTTGCATTCCAATCGAAGGCTGAAGAAAACCGAGCGAGAGACGAAGGCAAAAAAGAACAAAGGCTGGCCCTCAACACCACCAGCAGCACAGCCAGCGATGCCAGGAAACTTTCCCTATAAATGCCACTTTTCGTGAGTGTTCGTTTGAACTGTCAGCGCAAATGGCAACACTCGACAGAGTGTTGGAAGAAAAAAGAACTAAGCCGATATTAGAAAAATGGGCGTGGCCCAATGCATTCGCCTCGATTAGAATACCCTTGGGAATTTTTTTTTTGGTAAATGCTTGGTAAAGAAATAGAATAACTTTTAGTGAAAGTGAAAATAAACAGAAATGTTCACAAAAACTTGCTCTACTCGTTGGTGTACTTGGTTTTAGTAAAATTCAAGGGAGACTCTAGATTATCCAGCATCATTCAAACACGACCGCTTATTAGGATTAAAATGGGTAGATTTCCCCTAGCATGTTAAAATAAATTAATAGTCATTTAAATTTTCCACCGATTGGCATAAAGTTTCCGCGTCACATTTCTTCAACACAGCAAAGAACACTGCTTGCACTGCTGATTGTTGTTGCATTCGGCGACACAACCCGACACCCAAGAAACGCCGGAAACAGCTTGCTTTCCTTATTCGTGCCATAATGGCGGTCGGCAGCATTCGAAGGATGTGTCAACCGTTTGCCACCGTCGTCGTTGCCGGCTTCCACACTTTTTTGTGTCGTGAAGCAAAAACAACAACAACAACAAAAACGGCCAACTCGCCGAGACTTGGTCTCCTTTAGCAACTTATGGGCGAATAGAGGTGAATAACGAGCAGAAGTGGTATGTATTGTTTTTTTTTTCTCCAGCTCTGCTTCTGCTGCTGCTTCTTTTTCTGTCAACTAATCAGCACTTGCAACAACAGGTGATTAATGGAAGTGGTTGAGGGAGCCTCGGGGCAATACATTTCCCGTTCCCTTGACAGAAGGCTATATGGACCGGAAAATTTATGGTACTTAGCGAACGCTTAAGCAATTGTGGAAAGTCGCTAATTGATTTCAGTGACCGCGACACGCAAAATAGCTATAAAGTGAATGACACTTATTTCAAAATGAAATTTCACATTGTTTCGAAGCAGGGGAATTTTGAATTAAAAAGAAAATGACAAAAATGGGATGTTTGGGTAAGCTGCTGAAAGTATGACTACAGGATTTTCAGGAAATTGGGTGCGAATAATCCAAAATTAAACTATCAGAATTCGCATACTTTGCAATAATCGATAAATACGTGATGATTCCTGTTTTGCATAACGGTATAGGAAGTTTAAAAATAGGTCGAGGACCCGATTCTAACTTTGTTTAGGCGAAGCCGGACAATGCCTAATGAGAATGACCTAGGAATTTGCCGCCAGGTTTTCGGCCATTTTCGTTAATATAGTAGCAAGAGGGCTAACAGTACTTTACACTCGGCCCTGAGTTAAGCTGTATCAACATAATCCAAGTCTGATACTAACTATACTTGATCATAATTTCGCTGTCGGCCACTCACAAACTATCACACTCACTAACGCAATCAAAATAGTGATGCTTTTAATGCTGCAAACTAATAAGCACTTAATTTAAAAATCATTGCTTAATCCACCTTAAGGTGGTTGGTGCCTTCCTCACATTAATATACTCTTGATAGGGTTATCAGATTTTCATCCGATTGCACTCATTGGAAAGGTCGTTTGATTACACATCCAACGATGGGTCGCACGATTGATAAGGACATAATTTTCATCAAAATTTCAGAGATTCGGCTTCAAAAAGGTGGATAATGAACAGTTAAGTGCTCATAACTTTTGATAGGGTCTTATTAGGTCTTATTACCTATTCAACGATGGGTTGCATGATAGATCCGGACAACGTTTTCATCAAAATATTTGAGATCCGGCCTCCAAAAGTGCATAAATAACACTTAACTGCTTATAACTGTGGATGGGGTGGTCAGATTTTCAATCTTTTAAACGCATTGGAAAGGTCTTTCAAATACCTTTCTAACAATATATAGCATGCAGGGGTTTCTTACAAAAACCACCCTTTTTACAATCTTCCAAAGTTTAGCTAAAATCGTTTTTTAGCATAACTTTTGAAATACTTTTCTAAACTTCATAATATTAACTAGGGTCTTGTGGGACCTCAAGACAAATCGAATGAGACCAAAACGGTCCAAATCGGTTCAGCCAGTCCGGACATAATTGTGTGCATATTTTTCGGTGCACGGACTCACATCCAGACACACGCGCAGATATTTGTTCAGAATTTGATTCTGAGTCGAAAGGTATACGTGAAGGTGGGTCTAGGAGGTTGAATAAAGAAGTTAATTTTTCGAGTGATTTTAAAGCCTTTCCTCATTTAGGTGAGGAAGGCAAAAAGTATCGCCATCATCAACCAGATGCAACTATCAATTATTACTTTCTGCATTATTGGGAGCATGGCATTGGAATCGTAACCCCGTAACCAAAGTTGGCATTGGTTTGGCGGGGGTTGTGGTTTTCCAATTGATTAGTGTGCTGGAGATGGACGTTTTTTGCTTTCCTAGAAAAAATAACGAGTGCCAAGATTGGATAGATGTCATTCCATTTCATGATAGTTGTAACCAAAGTGTTGCCAAACAATCGTTTCACAGTGATAACTTATTCAACGTGACTTCATCAATATTTGGTTTATAATGCAAAATTGTGCCTTTTTCAAATTAAGTCTTGAAGATGAAGACTTAGCACACCGGTTTGTTAGTTGTTCACGAGTAACTGCTGCTTGGACAGTCTTGCAAACAGAAGTAGCCAGACTGCACAGTACCACTTTCTCTTTTGAAAGTTTACGTTTCCCAGATTTAAAATTACCTAATATTGTAAAATTTAAAATACTAAAACTCTTTATAAATTATATTATTTTTGTGGATAAAACCAACAATCAGGTAGATATAGAGGCACTGAAGTGTTGTTTGCAAAGCATCTAAATATGCAATCAGGTTAATGAAATGTAACTAGTTTTATACAAACAAAGACAAATAAATATTTTTACAAAAAAAAAGTCTTGATTTTTTTTTCAATATTATTATATTTTTATTTTATTCTTCGTTTTCTTTGTTCAATATTGTCAGAAAATCATGATTATTCACAATGGGTAATTCTCCGCCAACTTACACGAAATTGGTAAAAGTTGTCGCGACCCCTCTTCGATGTGCATGAAACTTTGTCCGAATGGATAGCTTTTGACCCTGGTCATGAATCTGAGGTCCGTTTTTTGATATCTCGAGACGGAGGGGCGGTACGACCCCTTCCATTTTTCCATTTTGAACATGTTTTCAACTTTTTTTCCGTAAAATCGCGATAACTTGTGATGGTTATAAGCAAACCCCCTATGTTTGTATATAACAACATTGCTAAACTCTAAAAAAACAAACCTGCAAACACGAATTTTAAAATAAATAATTTTTTTCTAAATTAAAAAAATGATCCTTCTGGGTTAACGTAGATTTGCAGAGTACATGAAAATTCCCATAAAATGACATGACCCAAACATTTTTACTGTTAAGTGACTGAAAATGGCAGAGTTTTTAAAAGATTTTTTATATTTTTTTTCGATGAAAATAACGTTTTTTGGGAATTTTGAGTACGTCATCAAATTAGGCGTCTGATTTTACCTAACAATCCCTTTGACACCAAATTTCCATCTCATCACCTTTTCAGGTTGCAAACTATTGAAAAACATGTTTTTTTTGCATGTTCAAAAAATTTATGGGTCGTACCGCCCCTCCGTTTCGAGACATAAAAAAGGACCTCGGATTCGTGATCAGAGACAAAAGTTACCCCTTAGAACAAAGTTTCTAGAAAAAAAATGTTTTATTTTATTTTGTTCATGATTTGATTATTCGAAGTCCCATAAAAACCTTCGGATAATCGAGCTATGGATAATCGAAACTTTGGATGATTCAGGCTTTGGATAATCGGACTATATACGTTTTCAACTATTTATAAAATGAATATGAGGACATTTTGATGCACCATTGCCAAGATATAGTTTAAATAAACAAACGGGTGCCACGATATCTCAACACTGATTTGACCAAATCAGCATTAATTTGACACGCAAGTCAAAATGTTATTATAAATAAATTGTGTATATTGGGAAATGTACCTGAGCAGTTCTCTACGAAATCGATCTTTTTTTTTAATTTTAGTATTTGTATTTTTCAATCCGGCTGAAACTTATATGGTGCTTTTGGTATGCCCAAAGAAGAATCATTAGTATGTCCATAAAATTTTCCATACAAATTTGGCAGCTGTCCATACAAAAATAAGGCATGAAAATTCAAAAATCTGTATCTTTTGAAGGTATTTTTGATCGATTTGGTGACTTCGGAAAAGTTGTAGGTATGGATAAAATATTGTTTTTTTTTTTTTGAAAATCAAGTTTTAGTGACAAAAAATTAACTAAAAATCATCAATTTTTATACCGTGTATCCTTTTTTTCAGTGTAGTCACTGAAAAAAATGATACACTGTAAAAAAAATGATGATTTTTATTTAAATTTTTGTCACTAAAACTTGATTTACAAAAAAAAAACAATATTTTACAAATTATTATTCACAAAAAACAATATTTTGGATATGTTTTAGGGTACATCAAATGCCAAATTTTCAGAAATTTCCAGGCTGTGCAAAAAATATTTGAACAAGCTATAAATTTTTGAATCAATACTGATTTTTTCAAAAAAAAAAAAATCGAAATATTGGTCGCCAAAATTTTTTCAACTTCATTTTTCGATGTAAAATCAAATTTGAAATCAAAAAGTAGGGGAACTATACCCTTCCTCAGCCTATTTCTATTATCGGCCTATCAGCACTTTGATCATGAAATAAAGGTTGAATAAAGTGTTTTTGAACGTTCCAAATAATAAATAGCTTAAATCAAAGTGAGCAAGCAACTCTTCATGGTTGATACATCTGAAATTGTTGATTTAATAGCGGAAAACGGCAAAATGATGAGAATTAGCTTAGCTTTTTGGACAATAGTCGCAGTTTTTCATTTTTTAAATTGGTGCACATGTTTGCCCACCTTTGGAAAACATATTTTTGAAAAGCTGAGAAAATTCTCTATATTTTGCTTTTTTGATTTTTGTTGATGCGACCTTTAGTTGCTGAGATATTGTCACGCAAAGGTTTAAAAACAGAAAAACTTACGTTAATGCAAGGGTTTAAAAACATGAAAATTTACGCTAATGCAAAGGTTTAAAAACAGGAAATTTTCTATCGTCGATATCTCAGTAACTAATGGTCCGATTTACAATGTTAAAATATGAAACATTCATGAAATTTTCCGATCTTTTAGAAACCAATATTTTCAAAAAAATTAAATCAAGACTAACATTTCAAATGGGCAAAACATTCAATATTACGTCTTTTTTGTGGCAAATATTTCGATTTTTTGAAAAAAAATCAGTATTGATTCCAAAATTCATAACTCGGTCAAAGATTTTTAGCACAACCTGTAAATTTCAGAAAAGTTGGGATTTAATGTCCCTCTATTGTGTTTTTTTTTGCAAATCAAGTTTTACTGACAAAAAGATGAATTAAAATAACCAAATTTTATTTACCGTGTATCATTTTTTTCAGTGTAGTCCTTATCCATACCTACAACTTTGCCGAAGACACCAAATCGATCAAAAATTCCTTCAAAAGTTACAAATTTTCGAATTTTCATACATCATTTTTGTATGGACTGCTGCCAAATTTGTATGGAAAATTATATGAACAAACTAATTATGCAAAATCGCTTCTTTGGGCATACCAAAGGCACCAACAAAGTTTCAGCCTGATTAAAAAGTACAAAAAAATCAAATGACCAAAATCTCAGAGAATTGCTCAGCATACAAAGTTTAAAAACAAACCTTGTGAAACCCAACCACGCCTGAAGACGAGATGGGATCGTAGGTTCGTCAGAACACTATGAAAACTAGTATTTAGTTGCTCAAAATGATCTTCTATGACCTTCGAGGGAAACAAACCAAAAAGAAAACATTAGGGCAATAGAGGGTTATTTTTTCCCGTCAATGTAAAAAAAGGAATCAACTAGCAGTTCTTCACCACTAACCAACGGAAATATGACCCGGAACGCGACTTGACCGAAGGAAAGGGACACACCCCTTCCACTCCTCTTTTAATCCACGGAAACCAAAAGAGCATTTTTTGTCGCCTGAAATCTATCCTTTTGCTTCTTGATGGCGAAGAAGTTGTACTGGTTGCGTTGTTCCGCATATCGATGATACCCGATCTAATCTTGTTTATCTATTCGGTTGATTTTGTGTATCAGTTTTCTATTGGCTGTGATCCCTACACTGATGTGTCACCCATCATAAAGTTGGCGCGATGTCGTAAGTTTAGTGACATTTGGTTTTATTGCTTGGTTTTATCTGGATTTAAAACAAATCAATTTTATCTCATTTAGATCAAATGAATTTATTATACAATTATCAAATAGTAGTTTATGCAACAAGTTGCAAAAAGAGGATTTTTTCAGCACGAGTCGTACATTTATCCAACGAGGTTCACCGAGTTGGATAAATACGACGAGTGCTGAAAAATCAAGTTTTGCAACGAGTTCCATACAACATTTTTTGCAATTTCGAAAAACACCCATTGAGTGAAATTTTAAGTCGAATTTTCATGTATTTTGTCAATAAATCGTTTAAATCAAAAAAATGTTGAAAAGTGTTACTTTTCGAAACAAGTGCTGAAAAGTTCAACTTTTCAGCACCCATTTCAGTGCTGAAAAGTAGAACTTTTCAGCATTTATTTTGAAAAGTGTTGCTATTCGATTCTGTTATTTTTGGTACAGAAAAGTAGGCTATTTCGTCGTTCAAGAATGACAGGAAAAAGTAAGTAGTTTCACGACGGAATTGCAAAAAATATATTTGCATTTAACTAAGATTTAAGGACAAAACATTTTTCAGAATCTTCGAAAGAAAGGTACATCCGGTACATGTTGAACTTTTACGCTCCCAGTAACAGCGACTCACATGAACCAATTAAAGGGTGCTCTACCTCTCCCATAAATCGACCGCCCCACACGACTATTTCTCGCGGATCTACTGCTCCACCGGCTGCACCAACCTGTCCATAAATTCCTGTAATCTATGCTGTAAAAGCGACGGACGTGAAGGCAGCAACACCAGCCAGAAGCTCATCACTCACCGTCTACGAGTGCTGCGGCTTTGGCCTACCTGGTGTCTACTCAGATGCCACCACTAGCACAGGTTGGTCCTGTCGCGGCCAAACCCGACATAAGGAGGCAGGACCGCACAATGTTGATGCGGATGTGCTGCTGCTGCTGCTGCTTTCTTCATTTCAAATTCACGATGCCAAAAATCTGCCACCAGCTCGGGTCATGTACAGTAGCGTACAAACACACATACAGACATTAGCCGAACGACACCGGGGTTTTCCGCAGACCATCCCATAGACCTAGGTAGAGAATGTTTGAAGAGACTCGGGCGCCGCGGCCAACTCGTATCTCTTGGGGGGTACTTCATTGAGAAATGTGTATTGAGTCGGGCTCAGCATCGATCGTGCATCATCAGGATTTACGATGTTTGCCATTAGAGTGTATGTCTATCGCAAATTTGGGGTGATTTTTTATCATGCTCTTACTTTGAAGTATTTCAAGCGGGTTCTTAGATGGCAAGAAACGAGAAATGTAAAGAAGACGCTAAAAATTCAGTAGAAAAGCAACACACTCTGTACATCCAAAATCCAGCTAACGAGTGTCCACTTGAAGATGCACGTTACATTTACTGCCACCATCCCACACAACCAGCCACGTGTAGCATTACAAAGAAAAAGCATAATCATCGAAAGGGCGGCGAGGCGCGGCCTTCACGTCCTCCTAACATAGCCGGAGGAGGCCGTCAAAAGGACCAATCCCATGTTGCCGGTGTTGTTGTTGTTGTCGTTTCGGTTTCCATTTTTTTGTGTGTGTATGTATGTGCATTGAAGCGAACCCATTTCAAGAGCATACTCACAGCCCGATAGTTTTGCCTTACAAATAGCTAAATAAGAGAGAGAGAGAGAGGGGGTGGGGGTGGAAGGATACTCCTAGTCCTAGTCGATTGTGTAGTTTATTTATGAATTGAAAATGTGGGCCACGAGGAAAATGTATGCCGGAATTGATAGTTTTGACGTGCAACATAAACGGCAAACGGCATTCAGGTGAAGTTGGAAGCAAACAACTAGAGAGCTTTACGGGGCGCCCATCACATCCACTCGAGCCAGCCACGGAATCGATGCAGAGCGAATGTGTACAGCCATAGCTGATCCGCACACAACAGACTCCTTGTAACGGGGGTGGGGTAAACTGTCAATTTATACACATTTTGTATTACTACTTTTTTCTAATACCTTCGGAAATTGAGTTGGAGCATAAATAAGACAGAAAAAAAACATTGCGCAAAAATAGCGAACATTATCAATAAATCTTCCCGGCAACTCAAGTGCAAAATAGCCGCCATAAACGAGCATCAACGAAAGTGTCTGTTCAATCCGCGATAACAGCGCACTTATTTATTTTGCCTCCTTCTTTATTCCAACCAGGCTCTAAGGTGCGCACCGAGTGCACTTTTTGCAAACTACAAAGCTAATTAAGAGCTATCGAAAAAAAAACTTGAAAGAAGCCGAAATCGATAGCACCCGATAGCGTGGTGATTGAAGCAAGATGGATTGAAGGCCGAAACGTCGGCCGAGGTTGCCGGTTCGTTTAGAACTGACTGAGCCATGTCAAATCAAACATATCCGTTGTCGTTCATCCGATCAATGCTATGTTTTGACCGAATGGTAGCATTGATAACTAATAAATTTGAATGTGTTTGAAAAAAAGACTGGCAGTTGATTTATGCTGATGAAAAACAGGATAAATTATGCAAACTAACCATGAAAAGCAATATAATTACTTTTTAAATCATAGATTGTGTTAATTTTGAAAAGCCGAGATTAAATAATACAACTACTCGAAGAAGGTCGATTCGCTAATGACCAGTTCTTTTCAAAAGAGTTATGACATATTTATCGTTTTGGTTGTTACATTTCGAATAACATAATGGGGTATCCAATACACTACGTATACATGACGAAATCCAGTCTGCAACAAATCACCGTTCCCATGGGTAGTTCAAAAATATAATACTACATACACCCAAAGCTAAAGACCAAACGGATAGTTCTTCCGAAAAGCAACGAGATGAAAGTTCTATTTTGCGAGAGTATACGAATCGTGTTTAATCGTTCATTGAAACAGTTCATCCCATTGAGTGACTTATATGGACAAATGACCGCCAATTATTCACCGAATCATGGTGGCCGATACGGCAAAGGCGCGTTTCGATATGCCGAAGGTCTTGGGTTCGAGACTCGGTCACGACACTTTTTTTAAGGGTGAACTTTTTGGAAAATGAACCCACGAGTTAAGTACTCTCGTTGATTTTGGGATTTATCCCTTTCGTCCATTCACAGTACCATTGTATTACATCTGAGCAATTCTCTACGAAATCGGTCTTTTTTCTTCAATTTTAATTTTTGTATTCTTTAATCCGACTGAAACTTTTTTGGTGCCTTCGGTATGCCCAAAGAAGCCATTTTGCATCATTAGTTTGTCCATATAATTTTCCATACAAATTTCGCAGCTGTCCATACAAAAATGATGTATGGATATTCAAAAATCTGTATCTTTTGAAGGAATTTTTTGATCGATTTGGTGTCTTCGGCAAAGTTGTAGGTATGGATACGGACTACACTGGAAAAAAATGATACACGGTAAAAAAAAATTGGTGATTTTTTATTTAACTTTTTATCACTAAAATTTGATTTGCAAAAAAACACTATTTTAAATTTTTTTTATTTTTTGATATGTTTTAGAGGACATAAAGTGCCAACTTTTCAGAAATTTCCAGGTTGTGCAAAAAATCATTGACCGAGTTATGATTTTTTTAATCAATACTAATTTTTTCAAAAAATCGAAATATTGGTCGCAAAAAAATTTCAACTTCATTTTTCGATGTAAAATCAATTTTGCAATCGAAAAGTACTTCAGTAAAATTTTGATAAAGTGCACCGTTTTCAAGTTAAATCCATGTTTAGGTGACTTTTTTGAAAATAGTCGCAGTTTTTCATTTTTTCAAATTAGTGCACATGTTTGCACACTTTTGGAAAAAATATTTTTGAAATGCTGAGAAAATTCTCTATATTTTGCTTCTAAGGACTTTGTTGATACGACCTTTAGTTGCTGAGATATTGCAATGCAAAGGTTTAAAAACAAGAAAATTGATGTTTTCTAAGTCTCACCCAAACAGCCCACCATTTTTTAATGTCGATATCTCAGCAACTAATGGTCCGATTTTCAATGTTAATATATGAAACATTTGTGAAATTTTCTGATCTTTTCGAAAACATTATTTTCAAAATTTTCAAATCAAGACTAACAATAATAATATTGAATGTTTGAAATTTGACCAATATTTCGATTTTTTGAAAAAATCAGTATTGATTAAAAAATTCATAACTCGGCCAATGATTTTTTGCACAACCTGGAAATTTCTGAAAAGTTGGCATTTTATGTTCTCTAAAACATATCAAAAAATTAAAAAAAAAATAAAAATAGTGTTTTTTTGCAAATCAAATTTTAGTGATAAAAAGTTAAATAAAAAAATCACCAAATTTTTTTTACCGTGTATCATTTTTTTCCAGTGTAGTCCGTATCCATACCTACAACTTTGCCGAAGACACCAAATCGATCAAAAAATTCCTTCAAAAGATACAGATTTTTGAATTTTCATACATCATTTTTATATGGACAGCTGCGAAATTTGTATGGAAAATTATATGGACAAACTAATGATGCAAAATGGCTTCTTTGGGCATACCGAAGGCACCAAAAAAGTTTCAGTCGGATTAAAAAATACAAAAAAAAATCGAATGACCGAAATCCTAGAGAACTGCTCATCTTTATCCTTTCGTATGCCGATGCCCAATTCTGGATGAACATTAATTTTATAGCAGAATTTTTTTTTTTTTTTTGGTAAAAAGTGTAGTGTAATTTTAATATTGCAATCTTCCAAAAACGACGAGTTGAAAATGCATATTTATATGCCATCAAAAGACACTTAAAAACTATGCAAATGTGAGTTCATGAATTAGAAATTTTAAACCATAAATAACAGTTTTTTGTGAATGTTTGCACGCCTCAAATATGAACAAATCTTAGCGGGTTAAAAAAAACTTGATAATTTCAATGTATTTTAATTTTCAAGCGAATTCAAATGATTATAGATTTATTTAAATGGAGGAGGCAGACATCTAGGTTTTCTATAAAACCCATGTTTTTAAATACCTAGGTAAAAACGTTGTTATGGTTTCGTTTGAGCAATCTGCCAAAAATGTATGGACTTTCGTAATTTTTGTTCTCGCGGATTAAACTTACAATTTGCTCAGGTATTTAAAAACGTGGGTTTTATAGAAAGCCTAGATGTCTGGGTATCAAAAGATCGGAAATTTCATGCTCTTTCCGATGCCACACAGGTTGACTTGTGAATCGTGGACCGGTTCGGATGCCGGCGGATTTTTCGACGAGGTAATTCCGGGTTGGTACGAAATTCCTACGAAAATCTATTCTATCGTTACAAAGACCCCTAAAACGGTGTTATACCCACTCCAAAATTTCCAGAGTTATATAAACTTTTAGAAGAATTTAGTAAACTTTATATTCAATCACAATTAATTTTTTAATCAGTCAAGGATGCCTATTTGGAGTTGGGAGACTGGATTTATGTTGATTTGTAAACAAATGACTTTATTTATGTTAATTTTTCGAAAGGTGTACAAACACCTTTCTTTTTATTTTTGTAATAGTATTTGTTATATAATTTTTTATATAAATCATCTTTTCATGAGCTTTTTGTGGCAAAATGTTTGGCATGAGTTTCTGAACAAAACGTAGTACTAGGTTTCTGTAAAATTTTAAATTGTTTACATGTTTCGTTACAAAATGTGCATAGTGCTCAAGGGGAATAAATCCTTTTTTACATACTGTATGTTTTAGTTTGGCCTTATACCTTTTTTTCATTAACCATAACTCTCTCCGCCGTTTGAACCGATTATATTTTTTCAGGTTACAAAAGAAAGTAATTCACACCCAGCATTTCAACATTTCAATGAATATTTACGAATAAAAAACTCAGTTTTACAAATAAAAAACTTTTTGCGGTTTTGTACATCGAAAATTCAACTAAATTCAAATGATTTTTTAATTATCCATGCTGCACCCATGCCAAAAATGATTATACACGCAGGGGAATGCGTTCTAAAGTGATTTCAGTTGATTTAATTTCCATTGAACATTTTTTTTGCCCCCTGATTTATCGAGACAACTTTGTCCGAATAATTATTTTTATTTATTTATTTCAGTTTTATAGTAATATTAATATTAATCTAATAATATTATTTATTTTGAAGGGCCAAAAACAAGGAAACAAAATGTCGAAGGTAACCATATCCAAGGTTCGAAGTCAAATCAGAGTTTAGAGTATTAAATTTTGAATAAAATGTATGCCAAATAAATGTAAGCTCAATCGTTATATCATAGTTCCCGCTTAGAGCGTCCAATTTCCCGTCCCGGGAATTCCCGAGATTTCCCGAAAAAAATATTCCCCGTTTCCCGGGAATTCCCGAAATTCAAGTTGAAGTATACATTTTCTTAAATTTGTGAAACTGTTTTTTTTAAATGCTCTGAAAAAAATTAACAAATTTATATATAATTAATCAGATTATCAGAATTATTTCTGATAATATTAATTTTTGAAGCAACTGGGAACAGATACTATATATACACAGCAAAAAATCCGATGGTAAAATCGCATGCAAAAGCATGCACATCACCTTCGTCAAAATAAACACTTAATATTACACACTGCATGTACAACTTTTGCAAACACAAAAAAAAAGTTGCAACCGACGGGATTCAAACCCAGCACCAACAGTAAGGACTGGCGCCTTAGCCCACTCGGCCATCAGACCGATGAATAGCTGTAAGGATAAACGCATATATGAGCTTGACATTTCGGTTAAGTAGGTTTCCCATACTGATGGACTACATATTTCAGGGTGTAATATTACACATAATTTCATAAAATAATGCAAAGTTTATTTTACACCCAGGCCTTTTACACGCAGCTGGGAGTTGCGTTGGAGAATTTGAACGGTGTGCGTCGGGGGTGTGCGTTTATTTCGATCCGGGCGGTTTCGGGATGTTTGACAGTTGCGTTGGAGAATTTGAACGGTGTGCGTCGCGGTCCTCGCGCAGGATTTTCGTTGCCGTTTCCGTCTTTGTTGTCCCCCCGATTGTGTGTGTATTTCGATCCGGGCGGTTTCGGGTTGTTTGACAGTTGCGTTGGAGAATTTGAACGGTGTGCGTCGCGGTCCTCGCGCAGGATTTTCGTTGCCGTTTCCGTTTTTGTTGTCCCCCCGATTGTGTGTGTATTTCGATCCGGGCGGTTTCGGGATGTTTGACAGTTGCGTTGGAGAATTCGAACGGTGTGCGTTGCGGTCCTTGCGCAGGATTTTCGTTGCCGTTTCCGTCTTTGTTGTCCCCCCGATTGTGTGTGTATTTCGATCTGGGCGGTTTCGGGTTGTTTGACAGTTGAGTTGGAGAATTTGAACAGTGTGCGTCGCGGTCCTCGCGCAGGATTTTCGTTGCCGTTTCCGTTTTTGTTGTCCCCCCGATTGTGTGTGTATTTCGATCCGGGCGGTTTCGGGATGTTTGACAGTTGCGTTGGAGAATTCGAACGGTGTGCGTTGCGGTCCTTGCGCAGGATTTTCGTTGCCGTTTCCGTCTTTGTTGTCCCCCCGATTGTGTGTGTATTTCGATCTGGGCGGTTTCGGGTTGTTTGACAGTTGAGTTGGAGAATTTGAACGGTGTGCGTCGCGGTCCTCGCGCAGGATTTTCGTTGCCGTTTCCGTTTTTGTTGTCCCCCCGATTGTGTGTGTATTTCGATCCGGGCGGTTTCGGGATGTTTGACAGTTGCGTTGGAGAATTCGAACGGTGTGCGTTGCGGTCCTTGCGCAGGATTTTCGTTGCCGTTTCCGTCTTTGTTGTCCCCCCGATTGTGTGTGTATTTCGATCTGGGCGGTTTCGGGTTGTTTGACAGTTGAGTTGGAGAATTTGAACGGTGTGCGTCGCGGTCCTCGCGCAGGATTTTCGTTGCCGTTTCCGTTTTTGTTGTCCCCCCGATTGTGTGTGTATTTCGATCTGGGCGGTTTCGGGTTGTTTGACAGTTGAGTTGGAGAATTTGAACGGTGTGCGTCGCGGTCCTCGCGCAGGATTTTCGTTGCCTTTTCCGTCTTTGTTGTCCCCCCGATTGTGTGTGTATTTCGATCCGGGCGGTTTCGGGATGTTTGACAGTTGCGTTGGAGAATTTGAACGGTGTGCGTTGCGGTCCTTGCGCAGGATTTTCGTTGCCGTTTCCGTCTTTGTTGTCCCCCCGATTGTGTGTGTATTTCGATCCGGGCGGTTTCGGGTTGTTTGACAGTTGAGTTGGAGAATTTGAACGGTGTGCGTCGCGGTCCTCGCGCAGGATTTTCGTTGCCGTTTCCGTTTTTGTTGTCCCCCGATGTGTGTGTATTTCGATCCGGGCGGTTTCGGGATGTTTGACAGTTGCGTTGGAGAATTCGAACGGTGTGCGTTGCGGTCCTTGCGCAGGATTTTCGTTGCCGTTTCCGTCTTTGTTGTCCCCCCGATTGTGTGTGTATTTCGATCTGGGCGGTTTCGGGTTGTTTGACAGTTGAGTTGGAGAATTTGAACGGTGTGCGTCGCGGTCCTCGCGCAGGATTTTCGTTGCCGTTTCCGTTTTTGTTGTCCCCCCGATTGTGTGTGTATTTCGATCTGGGCGGTTTCGGGTTGTTTGACAGTTGAGTTGGAGAATTTGAACGGTGTGCGTCGCGGTCCTCGCGCAGGATTTTCGTTGCCTTTTCCGTCTTTGTTGTCCCCCCGATTGTGTGTGTATTTCGATCCGGGCGGTTTCGGGATGTTTGACAGTTGCGTTGGAGAATTCGAACGGTGTGCGTTGCGGTCCTTGCGCAGGATTTTCGTTGCCGTTTCCGTCTTTGTTGTCCCCCCGATTGTGTGTGTATTTCGATCTGGGCGGTTTCGGGTTGTTTGACAGTTGAGTTGGAGAATTTGAACAGTGTGCGTCGCGGTCCTCGCGCAGGATTTTCGTTGCCGTTTCCGTTTTTGTTGTCCCCCCGATTGTGTGTGTATTTCGATCCGGGCGGTTTCGGGATGTTTGACAGTTGCGTTGGAGAATTCGAACGGTGTGCGTTGCGGTCCTTGCGCAGGATTTTCGTTGCCGTTTCCGTCTTTGTTGTCCCCCCGATTGTGTGTGTATTTCGATCTGGGCGGTTTCGGGATGTTTGACAGTTGCGTTGGAGAATTCGAACGGTGTGCGTTGCGGTCCTTGCGCAGGATTTTCGTTGCCGTTTCCGTCTTTGTTGTCCCCCGATGTGTGTGTATTTCGATCTGGGCGGTTTCGGGTTGTTTGACAGTTGAGTTGGAGAATTTGAACGGTGTGCGTCGCGGTCCTCGCGCAGGATTTTCGTTGCCTTTTCCGTCTTTGTTGTCCCCCCGATTGTGTGTGTATTTCGATCCGGGCGGTTTCGGGATGTTTGACAGTTGCGTTGGAGAATTTGAACGGTGTGCGTCGCGGTCCTCGCGCAGGATTTTCGTTGCCGTTTCCGTCTTTGTTGTCCCCCGATTGTGTGTATTTCGATCCGGGCGGTTTCGGGTTGTTTGACAGTTGAGTTGGAGAATTTGAACGGTGTGCGTCGCGGTCCTCGCGCAGGATTTTCGTTGCCGTTTCCGTTTTGTTGTCCCCCGATTGTGTGTGTATTTCGATCCGGGCGGTTTCGGGATGTTTGACAGTTGCGTTGGAGAATTCGAACGGTGTGCGTTGCGGTCCTTGCGCAGGATTTTCGTTGCCGTTTCCGTCTTTGTTGTCCCCCGATTGTGTGTATTTCGATCTGGGCGGTTTCGGGTTGTTTGACAGTTGAGTTGGAGAATTTGAACGGTGTGCGTCGCGGTCCTCGCGCAGGATTTTCGTTGCCGTTTCCGTTTTGTTGTCCCCCGATTGTGTGTATTTCGATCCGGGCGGTTTCGGGATGTTTGACAGTTGCGTTGGAGAATTCGAACGGTGTGCGTTGCGGTCCTTGCGCAGGATTTTCGTTGCCGTTTCCGTCTTTGTTGTCCCCCCGATTGTGTGTGTATTTCGATCTGGGCGGTTTCGGGTTGTTTGACAGTTGAGTTGGAGAATTTGAACGGTGTGCGTCGCGGTCCTCGCGCAGGATTTTCGTTGCCTTTTCCGTCTTTGTTGTCCCCCCGATTGTGTGTGTATTTCGATCCGGGCGGTTTCGGGATGTTTGACAGTTGCGTTGGAGAATTTGAACGGTGTGCGTCGCGGTCCTCGCGCAGGATTTTCGTTGCCGTTTCCGTCTTTGTTGTCCCCCCGATTGTGTGTGTATTTCGATCCGGGCGGTTTCGGGTTGTTTGACAGTTGAGTTGGAGAATTTGAACGGTGTGCGTCGCGGTCCTCGCGCAGGATTTTCGTTGCCGTTTCCGTTTTTGTTGTCCCCCCGATTGTGTGTGTATTTCGATCCGGGCGGTTTCGGGATGTTTGACAGTTGCGTTGGAGAATTCGAACGGTGTGCGTCGCGGTCCTTGCGCAGGATTTTCGTTGCCGTTTCCGTCTTTGTTGTCCCCCCGATTGTGCGTGTATTTCGATCCGGGCGGTTTCGCGTTTTCGCATTTTAGTTGGTTTTATCTTTCCACAGCCGGCTGTCTAAGATTAAATCATTTATGCTAAACTCAACACCAAATAACCGGGAATAGTCTCATCCGCATACTCCGACTGTTTGCCTTGAGAATGCATAATACATCACACCATTAAACAAAATTTATTGATTATTGGGTCGCATCATCATCCTCTATGTTGAATCCTGGCCATTACCCTTACCCACTAACAAAATCCCAAGTAGAAGTAGTTTTCCGGCACACGCGGGGTGTGGATATCGTATAGAACCCACCCTTGGTAGCAGCCTGTGCTAACTAACATTCCCGTCCCATTCCCTCGAGATCTACAAACTGACATGGCGGGCGCCGTTGGTGGCCAACGACTGTTTCCTATTCGCACCGGCTCTAGTTTTGATGATCGTGATGTTTTATCTTTTCAGCGCATTCATGCATGCTGTTGATAAGGGAAACATCATTTGATCGTTGAAGCGTGTGACCGGTTGTGCTGATGGGATATTATGGTCCTGTTCAGCAACGGAGAAGGACAACCATGGGTGGTCTCTCATGCTCATGCTCTCATGCTCACCCAGGCCTTTTACACGCAGCTGGATTACTACTTTTTTAGCTGTGTATTGCTTAATGAATATTAAATTATCACAATTAGGTAAGCTTCACAGATTGATGTGATTTTATCAAAACAATATTAACTCCTTACCTCCAAATAAAAATTGAGATTTTTTTACGTTTGTGTTTACCATGATCAAATGAGATGAAAATCGAATTTGTGCAAAAATATTTTTTTCAATTGGTTGAGTACCTAGTACTAAAGAAATTACAATTTGAAGTAAAAGAATTCTGGAGCACTGGTGCAACTACAGGTGTTAGAGGGTTAAATGTGAAAAAATTAAGACTTTTTGTGGAATGATGTTAAATTATCGTATAATTTAAATCATATTGCATAATAATACAAAAAAAACATTGAAAAATTACTTTCTATTGTTTGTTCTCAAAAACTGCAAAAACATCTTCAAAGCTTGCTTCAAATATTTGAAAACATTGGGTTGTTTAAAGTAAAACCAACATTAAAAAGCTTTACCATTTATTCAAGAGCTGAAACCAGTATTTGTCATGATAAACATAATTTCTGCATGTTTTTCTCAATTCAATAAACTGGTCACAGTGGCAAGTTTAAAATTTCTCACCAAAAAATACCAAAATACATTTTCTTGTAGTTGAATGATTTTTTACATGCAGTCAAGCTGTTAATTGATATTCACACTTTTTTAAACCATTGATGTTGATATCCTATACAATTCTGTTGCATAATATTAATTAAAACCAAGATCATAACAATTTTTAATAATTTTAAAATTTCCCGTTTCCCGGGAAATTTGTAACCCCGGGAAATTGGGCGCTCTATTCCCGCTTGAACACGATAGATAAATTCATTATCCAGACCTTAATCACGGACCACACTCTCGCGACTTCCAAAGCTCAAGTCTGTTGAGGCAATAGTGCCGCTACCAGCCAGCGTCGCCACATGGGTGTGCATTTTGATAGCGCGTTCGACTTTTCGTATTATTGCTTTTTTGCCATGGTAGATCCGACAGTGAGGAACTGACCGACCGCCACACGCTGCGGCACCACATTCCGGTCCGCAGCCGGTGCCAAAAACGAAGACCAATGAGGCTGACCCCGAGAAGGAATGGGGAAGCCAAACCCGTAGTCATCTTCTTCGTCCCGTTGTGCATTAGCAGCGACGACATGGCAATAATTGCGAGAATCTCTCCGGCTTGTGTCCTGGTCGGTTGGCCTATCGGTCTTATATATGCATGCATGATGACCAACAAACAGCACTGCTGCTGCAGTTATAGGCCGTGGCCTGTGGACCGGCAGCTCTATTGGACTCGATGGATTGCATCAGCAGCATTCCAAAGCACGGAGCCCGCCAAAGAGTCGCCCGTTTTGTGTTTACCAATTCACCGTTGGCTGGAGTACGTCCAAGAGGGGACCGGCCGGTCAATTCCCTTTTTCTCTAGAACGTGAGCCAAAGTCACCCCATCCACCGGTATATGGTATGTCGGTATCGCCACGTGGATAAAGTTCAAATTTTGTCGCTTTTTATTACCGTCGAAGGATAATTCGTTCGTGTCATCCCAGTTTCTGATCCTAGTCCTGTGACGGGTCGTCCGGAGCGCTATGCACCGTGACCAAGTCCCGACAGGCCTCGGTCTCGGATTGTTGTGGGTAATTGTTGTGCGGGCAGCTATCGCGCTCCGATGGTTTCTGCAATTCTCTAATGCACCGTGTCGCTTAGCGGTTATTTGCTGTAATTGAATCAGCATCAGCGTTCATTAGACCTAGTCTGCACACAGTCACACACAGTCTGGACTCTTTGCTGGCAAAAGCAGCAATTTAGCAAAAGGCCCAGAGATTGGTGGCGGAGGCGGGGTTGAGGGGAACTTCAACGCTGGCTTTTAAGAGCAATATGGTGCTAAATTAAGTGCTGTGTTGTCAAATATTGAAAACAATTTATTAATGGCAACAAGGCCGGCCTGATTCTGGTGAGATTTTCGCAAATTGGAACGAAGAAAGTGTAAATGTTGGTCAAATAGCTGATTTATTCAGTATCTAAATTAGCAAATGATTTTCGTGTACACTATCTACTTAAAATCCCTCCTAAAAACAGAAAACTTGGTATTTCAACAAGGCAGAACTGTATAATTAATATTAATTAATCAAATCTTGATGCTCAATTTAGTACATATTTTCAAATCACTTTAATTGTCGTGCTGGAACTTACGTTGACAAATTGCTAACATGGTCACAATTTCAAGCATGACACGTTAAAACATCAACGCCATACCTTCCTAAAACATGCAGTTACGTGATTTGTTCTGTTCAAACTTTTAGGCTCGTGTTATGTACGACAAATTTTCAAACAATGGTTGGGACTTCTATCATTTGTGTAGCCGACTTCGTGACACATTATGACGTCATGAACCACGACACGCTAAGCAAAACGGTTATTTCTTTCGTGTGGGAAACACGAAAGTGAAATTTTATAATAGAACTTTATTGAGTTATTTTAATTCACACATAAAGTGATCATTTTTATCTAAATTATATTTCATGCTGTAAATTCTACCTACTCGCCACAAAAACACGTCACTGGTATTAGGAATGGCGATCGTTATCGCGTAACGTGCTGCAATCTTGCAATTTCTTACTCGGACACCTTACCTATCTGCTTGGCAAGCGAAAAACTTTAGCTTGGTATGCTAATTTACGATGTTGCACATGTTGGACGCACGCAAGAGTAGGGAAGAAATATAACACCATGCTGGTTGATTTATTGGAATGACAATTTGCTACAAATCTTTGCAGCGTAGGTCGAATATCCGATTTTGTTCTTTGTTTTCCCAACTTAAAATTGTATTTTTTTTTGTTCATGGGTTCAAAAAAAAACCATGCACTTTAACGACCCCCAGCTCTTTTGTGGTCTCTATTGCAAGTTTCTGCTCGAACCTAGGAGTCCGAAGGCTTGAATGGGGAGAGCACCCAAACCATTTTCTACTCCAAGGAGGAATTCTCTGAGGTATGCCCAAAAAACCATTTTGCATCATTAGTTTGTCCATATAATTTTCCATACAAATTTGGCAGTTGTCCATACAAAAATGATATGGGTAATTCTCCGCCAACTCACACAGCAGTTGCCCCGACCCCTCTTCGATTTGCGTGAAACTTTGTCCTAAGGGGTAACTTTTGTCCCTGATCACGAATTCGAGGTCCGTTTTTTGATATCTCGTGACGGAGGGGCGGTACGACCCCTTCCATTTTTGAACATGCGAAAAAAGAGGTGTTTTTCAATAATTTGCAGCCTGAAACGGTGATGAGATAGAAATTTGGTGTCAAAGGGACTTTTATGTAAAATTAGACGCCCGATTTGATGGCGTACTCAGAATTCCGAAAAAACGTATTTTTCATCGAAAAAAACACTAAAAAAGTTTTAAAAATTCTCCCATTTTCCGTTACTCGACTGTAAAAAATTTTGGAACATGTCATTTTATGGGAAATTTAATGTACTTTTCGAATCTACATTGTCCCAGAAGGGTCATTTTTTCATTTAGAACAAAATTTTTTATTTTAAAATTTCGTGTTTTTTCTAACTTTGCAGGGTTGTTTTTTAGAGTGTAACAATGTTGTACAAAGTTGTAGAGCAGACAATTACAAAATTTTGATATATAGACATAAGGGTTTGCTTATAAACATCACAAGTTATCGCGATTTTACGAAAAAAAGTTTTGAAAAAGTTACTTTTTGCGTTTCTCTTTGTTTCGTCGTCCGTGTCTGTCGCGGGTGACCATGAACGGCCATGATCGATGACGACCAACTTTTTTAAAACTTTTTTTCGTAAAATCGTGATAACTTGTGATGTTTATAAGCAAACCCCTTATGTATATATATCAAAAATTTTGTAATTGTCTGCTCTACAACTTTGTAGAACATTGTTACACTCTAAAAATAACCCTGCAAAGTTAGAAAAACACGAAATTTTAAAATGAAAATTTTGTTCTAAATGAAAAATGACCCTTCTGGGACAATGTAGATTCGAAAAGTACATTAAATTTCCCATAAAATGACATGTTCCAAAATTTTACAGTCGAGTAACGGAAAATGGGAGAATTTTTAAAACTTTTTAGTGTTTTTTCGATGAAAATACGTTTTTTCGGAATTCTGAGTACGCCATCAAATCGGGCGTCTAATTTTACATAAAAGTCCCTTTGACACCAAATTTCTATCTCATCACCGTTTCAGGCTGCAAATTATTGAAAACACCTCTTTTTCGCATGTTCAAAATGGAAGGTCGTACCGCCCTCCGTCACGAGATATCAAAAAACGGACCTCGGATTCGTGATCAGGGACAAAAGTTACCCCTTAGGACAAAGTTTCACGCAAATCGAAGAGGGGTCGGGGCAACTGCTGTGTGAGTTGGCGGAGAATTACCCATATAGAAAACATCAATTTTCTTGTTTTTAAACCTTTGCATGGCAATATCTCAGCAACTAAGGGTCGTATCAACAATGTCCGAAAAAGCAAAATATAGAGAATTTTCTCACCTTTAAAAAAATATGTTTTTCAAATGTGGGCAAAATGGGCACTATTTTTAAAAATCAATAACTGCGACTATTTTTAAAAAAGTTACATAAACATGGCTATAACTTGAAAATGGTGCACTTTATAAAAATTTCACTAATGTACTTTTTGATTGCAAATTCAATTTTACATCAAAAAATGAAATTGAAAAAAATTTCGACCAATATTTCGATTTTTTGAAAAAAAAAATGTATTAGTAAAAGTTTTGTGAACCTTATTTTGTAAACTTACAATATTAGATCTAAATGCCAAAAAGTTACTTTTCCATATAAGGCCGTTGCAAATATTTTTTGAAGTTTATGTCCCTCGGCTCTGACCAAAGTCGAGGGGGAAGGATATTAAAATAGAATCTCGATATACGCTTATATTATCGACGATAATTTTATCGATTAACATTTAAGTACATCAATCGAAATTGAAGAACCAGGCGTCTCCCTAAAAGATGGTTTTCAATTCTCAGTTGAACAAGGATGCATGGCCCTGTAACTTTTTTATCAGAAGAAATTTCGCTTTTTAATGGAAATATTTATCATAATGTTAACGAAGCACATCAACCATAATACCTTTGGCACCAAGATACTACAGGTTTTTTTCTTTAAAAAATTATACAGAACGTAAAAGTTATAATGTTTTTCTTTTAAAAAAATATATAGAACGTAAAAATTTACAAACGGTCGAAACATCAATCGAAAGCTTACAAGAAAAGCTTTCACATGAAAGAAAAAACAAATCATTATGTTCAACTATCGATTTTTTATGATTTTTTTTAGCATTGACCGATATGTAAACCGTTCCGAATATGCGGGATGACTGTAGAATTTAAGGCAGTGCTAACATTGCCCAACAGACTTTCGGAAACTTTTGAAGATTGTACCAGCTTGCGTACTCCTATCACATGAAATGGTCGATTTACTAACAATGATTTTTGTTTAAATTAATTCCGGAAGTTTCAAGCAAGACAGTGATGTGAAAGTCCTAATAGATTGAAGATAGTATACAAAGTAAAAAATATGCATTTCTGTAGAGAATTAAAGTTTGTTGACATGAGTACAAAAAAGTCAATGGTTTTTGATATTTTCTTCAACAACTTGAAAAGCTTTCAATGAAAGTAAAAGCAAATCTTTATGTTCAATTAGCGATTTTCTATGATTTTTTAAGATTAGCCGATCAGTGAACTGTTCCGAATATAAAGGAGACACTACAACATATCGAATGCATCGCCGTCCCGTTACGTAACCCGAACGCTCTTGACTAAACTTGTGGGCACAGAAACTCTTGCACCCACAATTTCCCACCGTACTCTGAGTATAGTCAACATGGTCAATTAAATACTCCTCCACGTTGACCTCCCCCGCACTGCCCTTTTTACTGGTGAGCAATTCTCTGAGATTTCGGTCATTCGATTTTTTTTGTATTTTTTAATCCGGCTGAAACTTTTTTGGTGCCTTCGGTATGCCCAAAGAAGCCATTTTGCATCATTAGTTTGTCCATATAATTTTCCATACAAATTTGGCAGCTGTCCATACAAAAATGATATGTGAAAATTCAAAAATCTGTATCTTTTGAAGGAATTTTTTGATCGATTTGGTGTCTTCGGCAAAGTTGTAGGTATGAATATGGACTACACTGAAAAAAATTGATACACGATAAAAAAAAATTTGGTGACTTTTAATTTAACTTTTTGTCACTAAAACTTGATTTGCAAAAAAACACTATTTTTAATTTTTTTCATTTTTTGATATGTTTTAGAGGACATAAAATGCCAACTTTTCAGAAATTTCCAGAATGGGCAAAAAATCTTTGACCGAGTTATGATTTTTTGAATCAATACAGATTTTTTCAAAAAATCGAAATATTGGTCGCAAAAATTTTTCAACTTTATTTTCCGATGTAAAATTGAATTTGCAATCAAAAGTACTTTAGTGAATTTTGAAAAGTGCACCATTTTCAAGTTATAACCTTTTTAGGTAACTTTTTGAAAATAGTCGCAGTTTTCATTTTTAAAATAGTGCCCATGTTTGCCCACTATTGAAAAAATATTTTTGAAAAGCTGAGAAAATTCTCTATATTTTGCTTCTTCGGACTTTGTTGATACGACCCTTAGTTGCTGAGATATTGCCATGCAAAGGTTAAAAACATGAAAATTGATGTTTTCTAAGTCTCACCCAAACAACCCACTATTTTCTAATGTCGATATCTCAGCAACTATAGGTCCGATTCACAATGTTAATATATGAAACATTTGTGAAATTTTCCGATCTTTTCGAAAAAAATACTTTCAAAAATTCAAAATCAAGACTAACATTTCAAACAGGCCAAACATTCAATATTACGCCCATTTGAAATGTTAGACTTGATTTAAAATTTTGAAAGTATTTTTTTCGAAAAGATCGGAAAATTTCACGAATGTTTCATATATTAACATTGAAAATCGGACCTATAGTTGCTGAGATATCGACATTAGAAAATGGTGGGTTGTTTGGGTGAGACTTAGAAAACATCAATTTTCCTGTTTTTAACATTTGCATGGCAATATCTCAGCAACTAAGGGTCGTATCAACAAAGTCCGAAAAAGCAAAATATAGAGAATTTTCTCAACTTTCCAAAATATTTTTCCAAAAGTGGGCAAACATGGGCACTATTTTTAAAAATGAAAACTGCGACTATTTTCAAAAAACTTAAAATGGCTATAACTTAAAACGGTACACTTTATCAAAATTTCACTAAAGTACTTTTGATTGCAAATTCGATTTTACATCGAAAAATGAAGTTGAAAATTTTTGCGACCAATATTTCGATTTTTTTAAAATCTGTATTGATTCAAAATCATAACTCGGTCAAAGATTTTTGCCCATTCTGGAAATTTCTGAAAAGTTGGCATTTTATGTCCTCTAAAACATATCAAAAATGAAAAAATTAAAATAGTGTTTTTTTGCAAATCAAGTTTTAGTGACAAAAGTTAAATTAAAATCACCAAAACCGTGTATCAATTTTTTCAGTGTAGTCCATATCCATACCTACAACTTTGCCGAAGACACCAAATCGATCAAAAATTCCTTCAAAAGATACAGATTTTTGAATTTTCACATATCATTTTTGTATGGACAGCTGCCAAATTTGTATGGAAAATTATATGGACAAACTAATGATGCAAAATGGCTTCTTTGGGCATACCGAAGGCACCAAAAAAGTTTCAGCCGGATTAAAAAATACAAAAATTAAAATTAAAGAAAAAAGACCGATTCCGTAGAGAACTGCTCTGGTGCCACCACCACGTGGCCGCCAGTATCTGTTGCAGTTGCGGGGTGGACCACCTCTGCCACCCACAATCCAAAGGGCATCCAAAAGGTTTCCACCTCCGACGGTTGGGTTTGCTGCTGCTTGGCCCACCCTCGGATAAACAGTCGGCCTATTGCGTTCTCCTTGTGTGTGTGTGTGTGTGTTCTTGTACTTTCGTTTTTTTTTCTCCCTACACGTGAACGCCTAACATGTCAAAGGCTGACGAGATTGAAGAACCTGGGTGACCATGACCGACTGCTGTAATTACGGTGATTGATACGACCCCCAACAACTGATGGCCCCTACACGTAACACACACACGAGCACGAACACACTCACACAAGCACGCGATGCAGCGGAAGTCCGGCAGGTAGGAGTGATGGCTATCGTTTGTAGTCCCGTTCCACCATCATCAGGCATGACTCGAAGACTTCTCTGCTGTGTGCTTCTCGGGAACAACACCGGCATCCTGAATGATGACGACAACCGACGCACTCCTGTGAATACTGTCGTGTTTGTATGAGGTTGTGTGTGTGTGTGTGTGTCAGACACGTTCCGACGGTGTCAACGGAGTCCTTCATTCAATGAAAATCGCTGCACGATACCACGAGAGAAGGACATTCTCCGCCAGAGAAAGAGAGCCAGAGAGCGAGAATGTGATCTCTTCAAGAGATTGAAGGATTCTCTACCACTCTCTCCTACTCTCAATTGCACACCCGCCACTACCCCCAGGATTGGGAAGGACGACGTCGGTGATTGCGGGGGTGTCCACTACTAAAACTCTCTCCCACCAAACTCAGGACACTCTTCAGCAAACGGTTTTAGTGGATCTGCTGCTGTTCTGGAATTTCCTTCGACTCTGAGAGTTGTCGCACGCGCGTGAGATCCTTAACTGCGAGTGTCTCGCGTTATAGTTATAGCACACAAACATCCACACATACCACCACGAAGTAGTGTTGTATTGTTTGGATGTTGTTGTTTTTGTTTGCGTGGTGAACCCACTTTTGTATGTCAGTGCGGCGGAAAAGGGTCGCTTTGCCCGTAGAACGCGCGACACATGGAAGGAGGTGTCTGGAAAAGCGAATTGTAAGGAAAGAGAGCCCTATGAAAGCATGCACGAACACTTGAAGTGGATATGTAGAGCTTCAATTACAAATTGTAATTGAGCAGAAAGTAATGAATAGGTTCAACCATACAGATCGCCTAACTGTTCAACATCCACTAGCAATGTGAGTTTAGTGTTCGAGTATTTTTTTTTTTTGCTCAAAATTCAGAGTAATCGTACTCGTAAACTTGTGGTAAACAGTTGCTGACTGACAATTTTACACGATCCATCCAATATTTCTGTTCGTATGGACAATTGGGTCCTGAAATTAAGCTTTTATGCTTACAAATTTGTGATATTCTGGTTCACAACGACATAATTTCTATATTTGTTTACATCGCTGAGGAAAAAGTACTCCGAGTTTGTGGATTTCAGAGGTTTTACAATCAACGTTAAAACATTACAGCCGGTCGATGCACCAATCGAAAATCACGTGAAGAGTAAAGTAGTTAAGGATGAAGCAATTCCTGAGGTACATTTTTTCTGTGATTTAATTTAACATTGGACGATCTCTAAATTTTATAGGATGACTGTAATACAAAAAAAAATTAAATATATCAACATTTGAATAAAAAAAGTGATTTAAAATTAATTTTACACTAGTTTTGTTGATTCGAAATCATTAGTTTTCAAAAATGTAAAATTTGACGAAATCAATAATTTAAGCGGAAAAAAGTTTATGCTGTACTGTACGTCAAACATGTTCAAAAATTAAAAAAAAAATCTTATAAGATCGTGAAACAAAATTATTCAAAACTCAAATGAAAGAAAACGCAGAAGAATGCAGCTTGAACTATTGTATTTTCAAATTAATATATAAAAATAATTATAAAACGAGCAAAAACATAGAAAAATTTAAATTACAAGCCTGAACTTCAACATTTCGTTGAAAATAACATAGTTTAAAAAAAGTATGATTTAACAAAAAAAATGCAAAAAAAACTCCTTGTACGTTCGTCATAAAAAGACATTCTCGAACGACGAAAAATCCTACTTTTCTGTACCAAAGATAACAAAATCGTAAAGTAACACTGAAAAGTTGAAGTTTTCAACACTTGTTTAGACAAGACTTTCAAACATTTTTTTTTATTTAAATGGTTAATTGACAAAATACGTGAACATTTGACTTACAATTCCACTCAAAGAGTGATTTTTCAATAATTTGCAGCCTTAAATAGTGATGGTTTGGAAATATCGAGTCAAAAGGACTTTATGGACGCAAGATTTGATGGCGTACTCAGAATTTCTAAAAATACATGACACATTAAAAAAAACTTCGATTTTTCGTTACTCAACTGTTAAAAAAAATTGTCACATGTCATTTTATGGGAAACTTAACTCTCTGTTGCCCAAATTTTTTTTTCGATTTTTTTTATTTTTCCCGTGAAATGACCTTCTAAATTCTGAGCAACTTTTGTTCTACGAAAAATTTTACTTCTCTTGTTTTACGTCTTTCTTGTTTCATTTTTAGTATTTTAATTTCCATTTATCTTGTTTAGTTTATGTTTGTTTTTGGTACGATTTGGCCTATTCTACCACCTCCTATCATTACATTTTGCCTATCTAATTTTTTCATGTTTTTACAGTTACTTTTTCAATGTTTTTCTTGTATTTTTCACATTTTCTTCTGTAAAATGGCACCATTATCATTTAAGTTGTAAAAAAATGCGCAGAGGCATAGTCTGGGACACTAGAAAAATTAATGCATACTTCTTTTTACAGTAAAGGAAATGTTAGTTAAAATCATTGGCAAAGTCACATAAAACAAGTTAAACTTCCAACCCATAAATTTTCTGAAATTTGTGAAGTTCTTCTTTCCAATAGTTTTTAAAGATCAAAAATTGGTTGAAAAATTGATTTACGGCGATTTTATAAATCGAAGCCCGTCTAAAGGCGGGGTTGGGTTGTAGAGGGTTAATGTACTTTTCGAATCTGCAATAACTCAGAAAAGTCATTTTTTCATTTATAATTTTGTTTTTTGCATTTTCAAACTTCGTGTTTTTTGTAACTTTGCATGCTTATTTTTAAGAATCTAACAGACCGATTCTTAGCAATGCAAAAAAATACACCAAAACGTTTTTTTTTAATGTGATTTTTCAAATGAAAGATACTAAAACGCCAAAAATTTGAATGTAAATCTGTAGTGATTGTTTTGGCGTGCCTTTTAAAAGTCCACTTTAAGATGTTGTCCCGTTACGTTAAATTTTCATTTCATGACATTTATATGCAGGAAAATCAATTATCTTTTCAAATATTTTACAAACATTGGGGGGCTTCTTCCTTTATAGTGCCACTACAGCCAAAACCCTAGAAAAAATTGATTTTTTTTAAAGGAGCTAAAGAATTAGTCAACAATGTTCTAACGTCATGATTCGAAATCCGGACACTTAGTAGCATATCATTTTTGTTATAGCTGGCAAAAAATCATATAATAAGTTGGAAAAGTAGAAATATCATCAGGATGTAGTACAAACAGAAAATTTAAAGAATGCATGCAAAATATGTCTTTTCTAACAATGATGAAACAATTTTTAAAATTAAATTGACTTGTTGTGCTTCGAATCCCGGACACTGATAAAAACTGATTCGAAATCCGGACACTCCATTTTGCTTATGAATCGCACAAATTTGGACTGAAATTTTAATTAATTTTTCTCAAATAGGCTGTCAACATCAATACAATCAATATCTTGTATAAAATTTTTTATAGAAATTAAGGAAATCAGAAACATAAATTTCTGCTTTGCCTTCTCGGTGCTTCGGACGCCTATGAAATATTTCAGTGAAGGAGTTATATACATGTATATCGGCAAAAAAGTCAGAGGTTAATATGAGCACCCATCAACTTATTTTTAATTCTTTTTTCATGGCACTAAAATATACATTTTCACCAACTTTCAAAACAAATTTTAAGATATTTGGTTGCATCGTTGCCGAGATATGGCAATTTCAAGTGAGTAGTTTCAAAAAAACGGGTGCCACGATATCTCAACATTTCTTGACCAAATCGGCTCAAAATTTTGGTGAAGACTCGTTAAACCGGCTCCGTGTGCATGACGAAGCCCGATTTTCAAAAAGTTTATTTTAAAAAAAGATAAAAATATTTTTTGTGTTTTTCATATAAAAAACAGTTAGTTTTTGATTTTTGTATTTTTTTAAAAAACCTAATTTTAAAAATTGGGCTTCGTCATGCACACGAGATACATCTTGAGAGTCTTCACCTCGAATTTCAGCCAATTTGGTCCCCATCTCGAGATATCGTGGCACCCGTAAATCAACTCGGGGTTTAGAGAAAAACGCCAACAAAGTTTGACAGCCCACTTTGCGCATGGCAAAATTTTGAACTTAAATCGTCTCTTACTCAGTTTAATCATGAAATATCTTCATAAAACTTCCAGTAGTGATTAATAATCATCTTCAGAGTGGATTTATCAAATATTCTGTAAAATAAAATTTTATGATTTTCTACATGTATGTAACCCCTTAATGTTAAAGTTAATCAAATAACACAGTTTTAACAATAATTATGCAAACTTATATCCAAATTATTCATAAAACAAGATGAGGTGTCCGGGTTTCGAAGCGTCCGGGAATTCGACGTTATAAAGTTGTAGAAGGCAATTACAATTTGTTTGATGATTGTTAAACTTACAATCCCACCAATTCTTTGAAACGTTTCATCGGTAAATGGAATTCTACTCACTCTACACAGAAAAAAATGTGTCCTGTATTCGGTTCCATGAATTTGGGAATAAACCTAAAATATGGGCAAATTGTAATTGCACCATACTCCATCATATAATTCTTCGTAGATTCTAGATTCTATGGAAGCTCTTCATGCTAACGGGATTTTTTTTTGTTTCTGTGTGGCTTTGCTTTACTCTTTATTTTTTTTAAGCTGTTGACAATGAATCTTCTATAGGTATCTAAATATACAGTATGTAAAAAAAGTATTTACACCCCTTGGGCACTATGCACATTTTGTGATGAAACATGTAAAAAATTTAAAGTTTGACAGGAACCTAGTACTACGTTTTGTTCAGAAACTCATGCCAAACATTTTGCTACAAAAAGCTCATGAAAAGATGATTTCTATAAAAAGTTATATAAGAAATACTATTACGAAAATAAAAAGGTGCAAAAGTATGTACACCTTTCGAAAAATTAACATAAATAATGTTATTTGTTGACAAATCACCATAAATCCAGTCTCCCAACTCCAAATAGGCATCCTTGACTGATTAAAAGAATTTGGATTGAATATAAAGTTTACTAACTACTTAGTATAAAAGTTTATATAACTCTGGAAATTCTATATAAAACTTATCTAAACTTAATTTTGCAAACTTTTAATTCAACTAAATGTCAATATATTACCATATAATTGCTAAATAAACATTTTGGAGTGGGTAAAACACCGTTTTGGGGGTATTTGTATCGATAGAATAGATTTTTCGTTGGAATTTCGTACCAACCCGGAATTACGTCGTAGGAAAATCCGCCTGCATCAGAACCGGTCCACGATTCACAAGTCAACCTATGTGGAATCGGAAAGGGCATAAAATTTCCGATCTTTTGATACCCAAACATCTAGGTTTTCTTTAAAACCTACGTTTTAAAATACCTAAGCAAAAACGTTGTTATGGTTTCGTTTGAGCAACCTGCCAAAAATGTATGGAATTTCGTAATTTTTGTTCTCGTGGATCAAACTTACTTTTTGCCCAGGTATTCAAAAACGTAGGTTTTAAAGAAAACCTAGATGTATGGGTATCAAAAGATCGGAAATTTTATGCCCTTTCCGATTCCACATAGGTTGACTTGTGAATCGTGGACCGTTTCGGATGCCGGCGGATTTTCCTACGACGTAATTCCGGGTTGGTACGAAATTTCAACGAAAAATCTATTCTATCGATACAAATACCCCCAAAACGGTGTTATACCCACTCCAAAATGTTTATTTAGCAATTATATGGTAATATATTGACATTTAGTTGAATTAAAAGTTTGCAAAATTAAGTTTAGATAAGTTTTATATAGAATTTCCAGAGTTATATAAACTTTTATACTAAGTAGTTAGTAAACTTTATATTCAATCCAAATTCTTTTTTTAATCAGTCAAGGATGCCTATTTGGAGTTGGGAGACTGGATTTATGGTGATTTGTCAACAAATAACATTATTTATGTAAATTTTTCGAAAGGTGTACAAACTTTTTTTGCACCTTTTTTATTTTCGTAATAGTATTTGTTATATAACTTTTTATAGAAATCATCTTTTCATGAGCTTTTTGTAGTAAAATGTTTGGCATGAGTTTCTGAACAAAACGTAGTACTAGGTTCCTGTCAAACTTTAAATTTTTACATGTTTCATCACAAAATGTGCATAGTGCCCAAGGGGTGTAAATACTTTTTTTACATACTGTACTTGACAAATTAAAGATTTCTGCTATTTGTAGCCCATGCATGTCAACTGCACAAATAACGTTTTTTTAAACCACTCAATTTGTCTTTCTCCAACGGATACCTTTTTTTTTTGGGAGAAGGACAAAGAAGGGGGAAATTTCCCCTAATATGATAATAGCTCGAAAACGGAGCCCATTTCACATTCGTGGTACCAACTGGTAGAACGAAAACCCAGCAAATATCCATCAATCTAGCACGCGACGAACAGTCAGTGGTGGTGTACACTAATTTGCATCGTATTTCCTAGCGGATTGGTATCTGTACCGCCCCACACCATAACCAACCAGCCCACGGACAAGGGGAGGCAGAACCTGCTGCTGCAACAAACTACGATGACCGACCATAAATAAAGGACGTTGTGTGCCGGATGGAAAGCGGGAAGGAAGAAGCGCGCGCGCGCGGGTCACGAACCTCCGGCGCAAGCATGTCCTCGTCGTCGGTTGGCCAAGTCATCTGTCCGGTGGTGTACTACTGTTGCTGCTGCGGCTCCCAGCAGTGTCAGAGTAAGGGACAGAACACCAGTGGTGTATGTGTGATGTATGTGTAGTTTCAATTGAAACCATCCGCACACACACACACACACTTGACTTTATCCGCTGGAGGTTACCAATGTCCTTTTTACCTTGGTTTTACACAGAGAACTGAAAGAACTGTGTGTATATGGTTACAAAAAGGAAAAGCCAGAGTTCTCGTAAAGCCGCGCTGCGCTAGGGTGGCACCTGGGAGAAAAGAGGAGCCATTCGTCCCACCATGCGGGCTACGGTACACGACGGTGCGGCACACCAACTTGGCCACTTGACTTTGTGCGGAAAGAGAGCTAGAGAAAAAGAGGTGTGTATTCTGTTACTGTAAGGTAGTACAACACGAGTGGCTAGGTTAAAATCTGTACTAACAGAAATTTGAACTAGTTTATTATTCATATTATTTCTGAGATTACAAAAATCTTTTGGTAAAATTTCAACCAAATGAATCATTTTTTAAAATAAGAAACAACTTTCAATTTAAGGGTTTAAATGTTGTTGTTTGTTTTGATAAATATTTACTGAAACAACCTTGTTCTATTTCCTCCACTACAGTAATTGTTCGGTAACTGGGCGCTCGTAATTGGGCTGTACAAGGGAGTCTGCCTTAAATAGTTTTTTTTCTGCTATAGTTTGAGGTGTGCACATTGTTAAGGAGCTTTTACAACTTCAGCAAATACAAAATCAATCAAATTAATTATATTTCCAGATGCCACTCTTTTCAAGCCTATTAAACGAATTCGTATGTATGTCCCAATTTCAACAAGCTCAATCGTCACCCGTTTCCTTCATTGGAGGTGAAAAATGGGCCAAACTAAAGGTAAGTTGGCTTTTTCCTGTGCGAGCTACTGAGCATTGACTTTCCCCATCCTCTGCCGGATTCTCCCGGCTTCCCGTTTTTTTTATTCTCCTGTGGGTCGGCCGGCTGGTTTGTGTAGTTCTACCTATTTGAAGAAGAACGAAGTGGTAGTCGGTCGGTTGGTGGCCTTCATTTAGGCACGAGCAAACTTTCTTGTCCCAATGTGCCACCCCCCTCCCGCCCATTCCGCTCCCCCGTCCAACAATCGGAAAAATGGATGGTTCGTTGCGTTTGTCGTATTACAACTAAGTATACATACTAAATAGTCTTACAGTACGGATTGCAAGCCTTAAACTTTCCTTTGACCTCCCCACCCTCATTTTCCCTGCTCCTGGACTACTAAAGTTGTCTACTGCACACACACACACACACACACACACACACACACACACACACACACACACACACACACACACACCGTATAGTGCTAGTACGTGCTCCCGCTGACTGGCGCTACCTTTTAAGACTGGTGCTCTGACCGAGGGGGCCCTTGCAATGATATTAAAATACATAAATCAAGCATTTAAATTATTTCACTGCTTTAATGAACGAGAGTCATGCACTGCCACAGTACTTCTAGGTCGTACCAGCCGGCCGCGGTCGTTCGGGGTTGTCGAACGGATGGTTTGGGGGTGTTTTTATTACCGACATTGGTTGTACACTTCAATTTTCAAATTAAATTTTAACTGGAACTAAATTCGAACTGCTGCCAAAATAAAACACTTAACGATGTTCTAGAACACTGTTAATTGAGCAATTTTCTACGATATTGCAAAGTAATTGTCAATGGTCAATTTGATTTTGCATAATAACATGAGTTTAAAAAATTTGCATGACCATTTTTTTTTTATTTTCAATAAATCTCTGAAAATTTCTTCAATTTTTCTATTATATATTTACATACCGATTTCGTCTGACCAGCCAGCAAATTTGTATGGATAATTCTATGGAAAACTAATAGTGCAAAGTTTCATTCAAATGAAAAATAATGCGAAATGTAATTCTTGAGAATTACCAACTATATTAAATATTTTTTGAAAAAAGGTTTCATAAATTTAGTGTAATCATGCCCACCCTAAAAAAAATGTAAAATTATGAAAAATCTAAGAATTAGAAAGGGGGCATCCATGAACCACGTAAAGACTTGTAGCAAATTATGTCCACGTGGTTGACGGATGGCTCTGAAGATAACAAACTCTTTAATTTTTACAATTTTTTGACCGAGTCACGTATCTTAGAGGTAACGGTTCCGCTTCGTAAGTGGTAGATCGGGGTTCAAATCCCGGCTCGGACCAACACAACCGGTGATCTTTTCCCTTCTGGTTTCGATTGCTTAGTTAAGGGAAGGTAGTGTATCGTCACAAACTGGATCATGACACCTTAAAGAAGACAACCTATGGAATGTTAACATTAACCTTTACATGTTAACATCAAGTTAATAAATTGCTACTAAATCGCTTTTTAAATGCGTAATACTCTTCATGGGCTATGGGAAAAAATATTTACGTCAAATTAAAAATCTCAATTTTACCCCATTTTTTTTTTCGTAAAATTGCGATAACTCGTGATGTTTATAAGCAAATCCCTTATGTTTATATATCAAAATTTTTGTAGTTGTCTGCTCTACAACTTTTGTACAAAATTGTTACACTCTTTTAAATATCCCTGCAAAGTTATAAGTTCTGGGTAAATATCCGGAAAGTACATCAAATTTCCCATAAAATGACAGTTCCAAATTTTTTACAGTCGAGTAACGGAAAATGGGAGAATTAAAAATAGTGTTTTTTTCGATGAAAATACGTTTTTTTCTTCGGAATTCTAAGTACGCCATCAAATCGGGCGTCTATTTTTACATAAAAGTCCTTTTGACACCAAATTTCTATCTCATCACCGTTTTAGGATCTCCTCCATCACGAGATATCAATAAAAACGGATCGGATTCGTGATCAGGGACAAAGGTTAGGACAAAGTTTCACGCAAATCTAAGAGGGGTCGGGGCAACTGCTGTGTGAGTTGGCGGAGGATTACCCTATATGGATTAAGGACAATTGCTAACAACTCATGAATGCTCATGAATGCCCATTATTTAATATTTTTCCTATATTGTTGTTGTGTATCGATATTTTCGAAATCCAAGAGGTAATTTTAAGCAAGTTTTGTTTCTATCAAAATTTTCAGCTCTCTAGATTTAGTTTCTCGGCTCTGGTCAAGTTAAACAGGAGAAGAAACAAAAAAAATGAATAAATATAAACATAAAATTTCCCAGCTTTTAAAATTTTGAAGCAAAAAGTATCACAAAATGTGTTATACATTATAACAGTTATGCGGGCCACTAAAAATTTTCGAGGCATCCATAAACCTACCTTTTCCTACAAATGTATGTCTTTTCCGATCTGTGTTCCAACAATACAAGGTTTTTTTTTAAAAAAAAAAGTATAAACTAGAAAACATTATTTGATTAAAAATACTAAAATAAAAAATTTACAACGTTGTTAACATAGTTTGCAATGAATTCCAGTTTTTTCAATGACGTTCCTTAACCCTCTAACGTCCATGGTTGCACCAGAGCACCACAATTTTTTTACTTCAAATTGACATTCCTCGAATGCTATAGAATGGAATGAACGCACTCTTCCTACACAGTGTTAACGAAGACATTTACTGGTTCCAATTCAAATTTCAGCCAATTTAGTCAAGTCTGTAAAAAATGGCAAGGAAAATGTCAAAAAATCTCGATATTGCTCTGGGCGAGAAGGGATTAAGCTGGTACAAATTTTATTTAAAGTTTTTGTCACCCCTCGCTCTGTCTTAAACAAACAGGGGGCAAAAAAATATATTTTTATAACTTCAAAATTTCAATGGAAATTCTCGTGCAATTAGAGGGTGACGAGCGGGAATTCCCGGGAAATCGACCATTTTGGACCTCTCGATTCCCGGGAAATTTGGTCGAGACTCCCGGGAAATTTTATACTTATAAATATCGAAGCAAAATTATATACACTATTCAGAAAAAAACATTTGAAAAAATCGAAATTGTTTAGAACATTGGATGTTTAATGTTCGATGTTCAAGTTCGAATAAACCAATGATTTTCTAATCTTCTTATTTAGGAATTTAAAATTTTAACTTGTTAAGGATTCTTACTATTATTGAGATATGCTAAAAAACATCTCAAAAATGAATAACTAATGATTTTTTTAAAAACATTTTTATTTATTATTTATAAGAGGGAAAAGCCTTATCAAGACAAGTTTAATTTCCATATCCTCTTTCGAGCATAGCAATCCTCATAATCCAGTTTTTTTAATTGTGGGTAAGTAAATTTCGCTGTATCAATATCACTAAGTAAATCAGTAAATAAAGTAAATTAATTGTGAAAATTCGGGATTTCGTGATAAATTTAAATAATTCATCAATGATTATTTACAGATCACATCAAAAAGAAAAAACGATAACTTTAAATTGTTGTTTTGAGTCGTTACTTATCATAATGCAAATGTACCGATACTGGGAAATTATATATTAGCTATTTTTTTACTTCACTAAAGTCTAATTAAATGTTCATGCAATAAATTTAAAAAATGAAGATTCGTAAACATGCAAAACTTAAATTTGGAGTCCAATAAAGCTCAAGAAATGATCTTGTATTTGCAGATTCAGAACAAAATCAAAAGGTAAAAATAGTTCCTCAAAATAAAAAGGCTACTTAACGTTTGCTATTTTTCATTGAAATATTATGCATTTATTGTAGGTAAATTCATTGAAAAGAAACAAATTCATTACTTTTCTTTTTAAATTTTTGGCGCTATCCCCAGGAAATGGCAAAATTTAACTCTCGATTCCCGAGAAATTGAAAATCTCGAGAATCGTCACCCTCTACGTGCAATCAACTGATATAAATTAAAAATACATTCCCCTGCGATTAACATAATTTTAAGCATGTTTGGGTTTATTCAAACTATTTGTGAAACCATTTTTTTTTTGTTTAATTTTTTGTTTTCGTCAGATCTTACATTTTTTAAAAAACTGATGATTGCAAAACAACTGAACTAGTGTAAAATGCATTTTAAAACACTTTTTCATTTTTATTTTTTCGAAAAGTTCGGGAGCGATTTTCTCTTGCGTGTTTTGCCTCCTCCCACTTTCGCGACCGATCATAATGTTACACTTTTTCAGTGTGCTTTTTTAAGACAATTATAAAAGAAAAACTTTCCAGCCCATTCCCAGCTGCTTCTTCCAGCTTGCGGAAAATCCAAAACCAGGTTGTCGCAACCAAAGAGACACACCAGAGAGGCACCAGCATCACACTAGGAGTGTGTACATGTATAACAAAAAATCTGCAGACATAAATCTAAATTATGAGCGACAACATCGTTAGAGAGAGGAAAAAGGGAGTAGTGAAGGGGGAGAGAGCAAGAGGGAGCGGGAAAGTCAGTTTGAGGACCGGCAATAAAATGAACTTTAAGCTCTGGCGTTTGTATGGCGATACTGTCGATTTTTTTTTTGAAATATATCGATAGGTTACCGAAATGAGGTCAGCGCGAAGAGAGGGGCACTGTGAAAAAATGTGGCAGCATAATATATCAAACTTTAGACAGCTGGTTGTCCTTGGTGTATAGTTTGGACAGAGCAACATTTGAAATTTAAAACCAAACATTTGTTAAAGTCGTCCCAACTCGCAATGAAGGTTCTTTTTTTTTTTTTGGTTTTAGCATAAATATTTAATTTGTGACATGTGAGACTATCTCTAGGGTACCCGGGACAGAAATAACTTTTATTCGAAAGTATGTCCAATTACCGTTATCTTTATTGCAAAAAATGTACTCAACCAACAATTAGTATTCATCCGAGCTTGCACCTCTACTAACTAACTCAATCTTAGCGCCTGTCCCTCCATACTAAGTCGTCCATCTGTGGCACTAATCATCGCTGTCTCGGAATTTGAATAATTCTCGCATAAAACTTGCCATACAAATAGAAGAGGCAATAAATTGTACTGCTGTGTTGTGTTGGACGTGGACGCGGACACTCTTGGCCGAGAGGGGTCAAAGTGCGACGCGTTCAGTGGACATGTTTTACACGTCGTCCTCGTAGTTCTTAGTCTCTCAACTTTAGAACAGAAACAGAAAGATAGAGAGAGAGAGAGTGTGCGACCACGATAGTGTCTATAATTCCTAAGGGCAAACAGGCGCGCACATGTTCCTTACCCCGCAGAGAAATGCTTCCCCATACATACAAACAAACAAAACACATTTCCTCGTTGGCTGATTGGTTGAGTGGTGTCGTGGTGGTGACCTGGAAAAGTTTGTGTTTTTACTTCCCTTGGAATACCTATACGTTGACCTATGGTGGCCCCCTGTCCCGCGATTGGTACTACCCTGCTGTAGAAACTAAGGTGGCGAAAGTTTTTTCTTATTTTTTTTTGGTTTTTGTTGTTGCAAAGACGCTACTGCCCGGTGGCACTGACTTGCCTTGGTGACATTTACTGCATTTGTAATATTATGCAGCCAGGATTAACGTTACAAGATAATTAAACATCATTAAGCATCAAAGGATACTTCAAATTAAAAGATATGAAGAAAAATAGGGCAGGTGTACTGCCCATGTTCACATAAATGTCCCATATGCAAAAACAGCAAGCTGAGAAAAACGCATTTGAACTTTGTCTCACACATAAGGTTACGTGTTAAGTTTTCACGAAAAAACTGGATTTCCTCCTGATTTCTAGAACAAAGTACTAGATGTTATAGACTTTTCTGAAAGATCTCGCGATTCTGAACAAAACTGCATCAATATCTAGAAAACGATGAAAATGCATATGGAACATTTATGCGATCAGGGGCAGTGTATTGAATTGCTTTTTCAGCTTTTATAAATTTTAGGATTGTCGTATACCTAATCTTTAAAAAATGCTTTTTGATTTTTGCCTTCCTTATTGAGGAAAGTCTATATTAAATCACCCGAAAATTCACGTCTGGAATTTTTTTTTTGAAAAGGACCAATAAACCAAATTTCTAGTTTTTGCTTTTTGGGTGTTTTTAATACCCCTGACTCAAGGCGGTTTCAAATACACCCAAAAAGCAAAAACTGGAAATTTGGTTTATTGGTCCTTGAGCAACTCTCTACGAAATCGGCCGATTTCGACCATTTTTATTTTTTGTATTTATTTATTTGACTCAAACTTTGTGGGGGCCTTCCCTATGACCAAATAAGCTATTTTGCGTCATTGGTTCACCCATACAAGTCTCCATACAATTTTGGCTGCTGTCCATACAAAAATGGTATGTAAATATTCAATCTGCTGTAACTTTTGAGTGAATTTTCTGATCAATTTGGTGTCTTCGGCAAAGTTGTAGGTATTGTTGAGGACTTTTGAGAAAAAATAGGTACACGGAAAAAAAAATGCAGATTTTTTTATCAAATTTTTTTTTACTAAAACTCAATTTCCCAAAATACGTTTTTTTTTATTTTCGAGATTTTTTGATATGTTTTAGGGGACAAAAATTCACAACTTTTGAGCCATAGAAAAACATGGTCAAAAAATCTGCCGCCGAGTTATGAATTTTTGAAAAATAGTGATTTTTGGAAAAAATCGAAGTTTAATGCAAAAACAATTTTGGGTAATGGCTCCGTTTTCAAGATATAGCCACCGAAAGTTTGATTTTAGCGAAATATTTGCAGTTTTTCAATTTTTAAAAAATAGTGACCATGAGTGACCATTTCTAAAAATATTTTTTTTGAAAAGTTCAGAAAATTTGCTATAAAATTGTCTAACAGACATTGAAGATTGGACCTCGGGTTGCTGAGATAAAGCCGCTTTAAGAAAAAGAAACACGAAAATTGAAGTTTTCTAAATCTCACCAAAACAACCCACCTTTTTCTAATGACGATATCTCAGCAATTAATGGTCCGATTTTCAATGTTAATACATGAAACATTCGAACCCCCCCCCCCCGGGTTCGATTCCCGCCTTATCCACTGAGCTTCTATCGGATGGTGAAGTAAAACGTCGGTCCCGGTTTCTCCTGTCTCGTCAGAGGCGCTGGAGCAGAAATCCCACGTTAGAGGAAGGCCATGCCCCGGGGGGCGTAGTGCCAATAGTTTCGTTTCGTTTTTTACATGAAACATTCGTGAAATTTTCCGATCTTTTCGAAAAAAATATTTTGAAAAATTTTAAATCAAGACTAACATTTTAAAAGAGCCAAATATTGAATATTACGCCCATTTAAAATGCTAGTCTTGATTTAAAAAATTTCAAAATATTTTTTTCGAAGAGATCGGAAAATTTCACGAATGTTTCATGTAGGGGAAAGTGGGGCAAGTGTAACAAGCTAAGGAAATGCTCGTTATAACCCATCAAAAACGTTAAAAATCTGTCGGATTTTTTTATAATCATCTTATTCCAGGTCTTGACTAAGACTTTGATAGAAGAAGTTTTAAAAAAATCCTGTTTTTTTATGTAAAAAATTGATTTAAAAAAAATTGATTTTCTGTACGTTCTTCTCAACTAGTGGGGCAAGACGAACAACCTGTTGGGGCAAGAGGAACAATGCATGAAATAACATGTTAATTTGCTAACAATTGAACTGTTATCACTTAGGTACATCAGATTAGAATGTATTTGAAACGTTTCTTTAATTTTTAGATTATTTAATAATATTTTACTAAAAAATTGATCGTTTATACAAAAACAAATTATTACTTAGATGAAAAAAAGGAAATTTTCATAATATCGTTTTCGTTTTCGTTTTACGGAGCAAGGTGGGGGGCGCGGCCTCAAGTCAGTCCAAGTCCGGTTTCTTGTGGAAAAAAGGGTAGTGGCCGAACTAGTATTGCATACCAAATGAACACCACCGGAAGATATAGGGGATCGGGAGGGGGAAGGTGAAAGAAAATTAGTGTAGGTGTGAGTAGTAAGAATTTGGATGACTTGAGCAGTTACGTTAATCTAACTTTAAAACTGAATATAGGAAATCTGAAATTATGATTCAATCAAAAACTCAATTGAGATTTATACAAAGGGAACCTATGATGTATTTCAAATCTAAAGGTAATCAAATAAATTAACTGGAAAATGAAAGATGAAAACTAACTTGTCAGGGGCATTTTTTCTGGACCCCGTCCTGTCGCATCCGTCAGTAGTCTTGTCGTACACTGCAACTAACTTTAATTTAACTAATCATTTATGTCCAATTATTCATTTCAAAAAAACTAACTAACTTGAAACAACAACCTCAACTAAACTGTCTGAAAGTAACTTGAATCTCAAATCCCCGAAATTTTAATTACAAAGCCAAACATTTCTTTGCCTATTTTTAAAACCTGTCTTGCTGCTTCCAAAAACAATAAACATTAATGAAACGTTCATATTTTACAAGTTGAACACTCGTTGTTAAGACGAATATTTCGTGCCTTCCATTTCATTAGGGCACACAAGCTCTGCAAACAAGAGTGTATCCCTATCATATATCTTATGTAATTTGAGTGAAAGAGACACAATCCTGTTCACACCTGTGTGTCCTTTTGAAATGTTAGGCTCTATTTGATCGTCAAAACTCCAGTAGATCCTCGATTCGCAACAATGATCGATACAACCATAATCCGAAAACCGTTAGTTCAACAGATTAACGAATTTTGTCCGATATCATTTCATTATTGATTGATCGAGACTCTATGGTTTTTTGACAATTCAGAATGGTTAGTATACCACTTCAATTGAAATCAGAAATTCTGATAGCATTACTAAACTGGCTTACACATAACTGAAGTCTGGAATTATTAAACAACCTAGAAAAAGTTACAAAAAACTAACTATTCCTCCCCATTATCAAACAGTTTTAAACCTGTTTCTAACAGATTTTACGAACAAGAATATTGAGACTCGAATAAAAAATTTCAATATCTTGTAATTTTACATATTATAAAAGCTGTGATTTCTATCAACACAAGTATATAAATATAAAATAAATGTGTGATATATATCAACATCGGAAACCATCTTGGCAAATAGCCCTGAAACGACGGCAACGTGTGGTTCCATCTCCAGGGAAAAACAAATTATTACTTAGATGAAAAAAAGGAAATTTTCATAATATCACTATATTTTGTACGGATTTTTTTTTATCAATTGCTTATCAGTTATTAAGTACTTTTATGTATTTATTTCCCAATAAAATATGATGTTGCAGCAATTCGTATTTTTTCCATAATAAAAATCCATATGGTACACTTGCCCCACCTGGACAAGGTTTTTTAAAAGCTCTCAACAAAAATAGCCAAAAGTTAAATCATACTTTATAATAGGTGCAAGTCATTGGTAGGGACACTACTGATCTAGGAAAAATAGCATTTTGATAAAATGAGCCTTAAATCGAACCCCTAAGCCTTATTTTGTACTTTCCAACTATTATAAGAAAACAAAGGTTTTGAAAAAAACTTCATTAAATCTCATGCCCCGTGGCGTTTACGTCGTTTTGGCGATTATGTGGTAGTAGAATCAGCTAATTGCATTGCTAGCAACAATTCCTCATACTGGAAATAATCAAAATTGTAAAAATTACGGCCGTACGAGCGATTGTTCCTCTTGCCCCATATGGTCGTCTTGCCCCACCTTCCCCTATTAACATTGAAAATCGGACCATTAATTGCTGAGATATCGTCATTAGAAAATGGTAGGCTGATTGGGTGAGACTTAGAAAACTTCTATTTTCGTGTTTCTTTTTCTTTAAGCCGCTGTATTTCAGCAACCAAAGGTCCAATCTTCAATGTCTCTTAGACAATTTTATAGCAAATTTTCTGAACTTTTCAAAAAAAAATATTTTTAGAAATGGTCACTATTTTTAAAAATTGAAAAACTTCAAATATTTCGCTAAAATCAAACTTTCGGTGGCTATATCTTGAAAACGGAGCCCTTTATCAAAAAATCTGTGAAGTACTTTTCGATTGCAAATTCAATTTTGCATTAAAACGTAATGTCAAACTTGTTTTTGCATTAAACTTCGATTTTTTTCCAAAAATCACTATTTTTTCAAAAATTCATAACTTGGCGGCAGATTTTTTGACCATGTTTTTCTATGACTCAAAAGTTGCGGATTTTTGTCCCCTAAAACATATCAAAAAAATCTCGAAAATCAAAAAATACGTATTTTGGGAAATTGAGTATTAGTGAAAAAAAAGTTGATAAAAAAGTCTGCATATTTTTTTTCCCGTGTACCTATTTTTCTCAAAAGTCCTCAACAATACCTACAACTTTGCCGAAGACACTAAATTGATCAGAAAATTCACTCAAAAGTTACAGCTGTTTGAATATTTACATACCATTTTTGTATGGACAGCAGCCAAAATTGTATGGAGACTTGTATGGGTGAACCAATGACACAAAATAGCATATTTGGTCATAGGGAAGGCCCCCACAAAGTTTGAGCCAAATCAAAAAATACAAATAAAATCCATTTCCGGTTTTGGTAGAGAATTGCTCCCTTTTAAAAAAAACTCCAGACGTATACATATCGACTCAGAATCATTTTCTGAGCAAAAGTCTGTGGGGATGTGTGTAGACATGATTTTCTTTCCACACGCATATCCCCAAACTGACAGAATCGATTTTGGCCGGATTTGCCTTTTTAGGACCGCTTTTGGGTCCAATAATATTCTAGTCAAAATTTTTAAGTTTGGTGAAATATTCTAAAAGTTATGCTATGAAAAAGCTTTTTGTAGATACAAAAAAGGGTGATTTTTGCATAACCTCAAAAGGCCGGATATTTTTGTTTACGTGCGAGTCTCGCGCCAGATGCGAAACACCCGGTTACCATATTGTTTCAAATGAGAGTCTGCACATTTTCTTAAAAATTTGTATCAGTTTTATTTTTTTTATTCATAAACTTATTTTCATCAGGTCCTTTTCGGTGCTGGAAACTGGTTTGGACCGAATCTGGATTAATACAACTTAGGAGTTGAATTACTTTGTAAATGTGAGAAAGGTAACAACCACCTAATGGTGGATTGAGAAACGTTTTTTTTTTTTATCTATTCCTACAACAAATTGATATGCAAGTTTTCCCACAAATTTCGAGTCAAAAAAAAAATATTGTTGAAAATAGATGTTAAGTGTTTTTGACATGAGAGCAATTCTCTACCAAAACCGGAAATGGATTTTATTTCTATTTTTTTATTTGACTCAAACTTTGTCGGGGTCTTCCCTATGACCCAACACCCTTTCTTATTAAAAATATTGTTATCGAAAAGATCGGAAAATTTCACGAATGTTTCATTTTTTAACGTTGGTTTTTGTCGTCTGAAACGCAATTCCAGCTCAAATCAGGATTTTTTCTGGTACTTTTGTACCCGACCCTCTCCGATTTCAATGAAACTTTGTAGACATGTTATCCTAGGCCTATATAAGTAATTTTTGTGTATATGGAGCCAACTCGAAAATACATTTGAGAAGGGCGTAAGTTATTTTAATATTTTTTTTATTTTGCAATTTGAAAATTACTGTATCTCGAAGCCGTTGCACCGTATCAAAAGTGGTCAAAGCACAAACTTGTAGGAAATTGGAGCTTTTATTGGAAAGGTCCTATAAATACAAGCACAACACAAGGTTTTCACAAGCTTTAGAAAGCCTTTGATCTTTTGTTTGATAAATATGTTTTGTAAGGAATTTGAAAAGAACAATTATTGACAATCAAGTTTGAACTGAGGAAAACCCGGAAAATTATGCAAGTTATCTCTTTAAAATCAAACTGACAGTTAAATAAAAATGTCTAATTAGCAAAAGCTTTGACCCAATCAAAAAAGCAATGATTTTTTTTAATAATTTGTTAAAATTGTACAGAATTTTAACAAATTATTAAATCCGTATCCGTACTATGCGAAAAATTCCGTACAAAAATTCCGGCCTGTTTAAAACCCGCGGAGAGGGTCGAAAATCCTCACGGTAAGGAAAAAATTCGTTCAGTTGGTAGCCTTATATTTAAGCTTATATCTGTTTGCCCATACATCCAATTGAAAAGCTGTCAAAGGCAAACTTATGGGAAATTGGACGAGCTTTCCGGTAAAAATATTTACAAGACTGAAAAATCAAGTATGTCCTATCGAAATTGCCGAAAACCACCAAAAAACCTATTTTTTCTACATTTTAATTTTTTAAACCGCTGTATCTTCCCAAGGATTGAACAAAGGACAGTGGTCAGTAAGGAGACTTTAATGTAAAATTGTCTGGCGAATCGATTCCCAGTATCGTTTTTTTTTTTTATTTTGACGTTTAGACCACTTCTTAAAAAAAAGCAGTCTTAGTAAATGATTTTTGTATTTTTTTAGGAGAGACATACCATCCTACATCTTTCGTCAGTCTTTTTGTAACATCTCAGCCTATTTCCTCAAAAAAATTGACCAAAAAAATCGTGACATCACCTTAAAACTTGCATTTTAAACTTAAAAATTAAAAAATCTCATAGAAGTGGCGTGTACTTTTATTTTAGTGTATTTTTTTATGGAAGCCCGTCCAATTTCCTACAAGTATGACTTTGACCACTTTTTGGTACGATGCAACGGCTTCGAGATACAGTAATTTTAAATTGCAAAATACAAAAATATTTAAATAACTTACGCCCTTCTCAAATGTTATTTTCGTTATTTTATAGGCCTAGGATAACATGTCTACAAAGTTTCATTGTAATCGGAGAGGGTCGGGTACAACAGTACCAGAAAAATTCCTGATTTGAGCCGGAATTGCTCAAACATATAAAAAATCTCGAAAATAAAAAAAATACGGATTTTGAGAAGTTGAGTTTTGCGAAAGAAAGCATCGAAAATCGACAAATTGTTTTTTTTTTTCTCGTACATATTGTTTTCTGAATAGTCCTCAACAAAACCTACAACTTTGCAAATACACCAAATACGCAACAAATAAGGTAATATTATTTCTGATTAAAAATTGATTTTGCATTTGAAAGGGAACAAATGGTGTTTTTTTATTTCCAAAACACTAAAAAAATACGAATATTAAATAGAAGAGAGGTGGAGGTAAGACAGCCTGCTCTTGTTTTACTGCTTAACTTGATAAAAGTTACCCAAATACCTAATGATTTTGCACCTTATGCATAATAAGTCTCTTTGAACCAGTTTTTGTAAAACAAACAAGTGATTTGTTAACCAAATTTTAAAATGTAAAGAAAAATAATATATGTCAAATGAAAAAAAAAATGCTAGGTTCATCAACTTTTTGAATCAATTCTGAAGAATATTAATAAAAGTTTTTCAATTCTCAATCATAATATCCATAACAGTAAAACGAAACTACAGTCATGCCTCGGTTTTGCACGCCTCGGTTTTGCACTGCCCCGGTTTTGCACCGTTCAGCTGCCTCGGTTAAGCACGGCCCAGTGCTTAACTGAAGCACAGAGCTTATGGGATTTTGGCTATATGGGAGACATTGGCTATAATTCTATGAATATTCATGCAAACATAAAAGTTTATAGTGTTTTGGAATCGGGATGATATCAGCTATCCATTAAAATTATAATTTCATGAAAATTTTTACAAAAATACGTATTTTTCCTGTATTTTGAAAATGCATATTTTTTCTCTAAAGAAACCAAAAATATATTGACATTGCAATATGGGTATCAAATGATCAGGTTTTTTTTCATACATTTTGGATGTAACAATAACATTTTTAGAAAATACTCAAAACTTTCACAAAACTACGTATTTTCGAAAAAAATACTCAAAATTTCAATTTTTACAATATGGGTATCAAACGATCGAGATTTTTTCATACATTTCGAATGTAATAACATTTTTAGAAAATACTGAAAATTATCACAAAACTACGTATTTTCGAAAAAATACTCAAAATTTTAACTTTTACAATATGGGTAGCAAACGATCGGGATTTTTTCATACATTTCGAATGTATTAACAACATTTTTAGAAAATACTCAAAATTTTCACAAAACTACGAATTTTTGAAAAAGGTACTCAAAATTTTCGTTTTTACAATGTGGGTATCAAACGATCTTGATTTTTTCATACAATTCGAATTTAATAACAGCATTTTTTTTAAATACTCATAATTTTCACAAAACTACGTATTTTCAAAAAAAAATACTAAAAATTTCAATATTTACAATATGGGTATCAAACGATCGGGATTTTTTCATACATTTCGAATGTAATAACAACATTTTTAGAAAATACTCAAAATTTTCACAAAACTACGTATTTTCAAAAAAAATACTCGAAATTTCAATATTTGCAATATGGGTATCAAACAATCGGGATTTTTTCA